>NC_092103.1:8700367-9030783 GCF_045679555.1 Salvelinus alpinus
CACGCGTCGTTTCGTGGCTGCTTGTTCGGACTGCGCGCAGACTAAGTCAGGTAACTCTCCTCCTGCCGGTCGTCTCAGACCGCTTCCCATTCCTTCTCGACCATGGTCTCACATCGCCTTAGACTTTATTACCGGTCTGCCTTCGTCTGCGGGGAAGACTGTGATTCTTACGGTTATCGATAGGTTCTCTAAGGCGGCACATTTCATTCCCCTCGCTAAGCTTCCTTCCGCTAAGGAGACGGCACAAATCATCATTGAGAATGTGTTCAGAATTCATGGCCTCCCGTTAGACGCCGTTTCAGACAGAGGTCCGCAATTCACGTCACAGTTTTGGAGGGAGTTCTGTCGTTTGATTGGTGCTTCCGTCAGTCTCTCTTCCGGGTTTCATCCCCAGTCTAACGGTCAAGCAGAAAGGGCCAATCAGTCGATTGGTCGCATTTTACGCAGCCTTTCGTTTCGAAACCCTGCGTCTTGGGCAGAACAGCTCCCCTGGGCTGAGTACGCTCACAACTCGCTTCCTTCGTCTGCTACCGGGCTGTCCCCGTTTCAGAGTAGTCTTGGCTACCAGCCTCCTCTGTTTTCGTCCCAGCTCGCCGAGTCCAGCGTTCCCTCCGCTCAGGCTTTTGTCCAACGTTGTGAGCGCACCTGGAGGAGGGTCAGGTCTGCACTTTGCCGTTACAGGGCGCAGACTGTGAGAGCCGCCAATAAACGTAGGATTAAGAGTCCTAGGTATTGTCGCGGTCAGAGAGTGTGGCTTTCCACTCGTAACCTTCCCCTTACGACAGCTTCTCGCAAGTTGACTCCGCGGTTCATTGGTCCGTTCCGTGTCTCTCAGGTCGTCAATCCTGTCGCTGTGCGACTGCTTCTTCCGCAACATCTTCGTCGCGTCCACCCTGTCTTCCATGTCTCCTGTGTCAAGCCTTTTCTTCGCGCCCCCGTTCGTCTTCCCTCCCCCCCCCCCGTCCTTGTCGAGGGCGCTCCTATTTACAAGGTACGGAAGATCATGGACATGCGTTCTCGGGGACGTGGTCACCAGTACTTAGTGGATTGGGAGGGTTACGGTCCTGAGGAGAGGAGTTGGGTTCCATCTCGGGACGTGCTGGACCGTTCGTTGATTGATGATTTCCTTCGTTGCCGCCAGGGTTCCTCCTCGAGTGCGCCAGGAGGCGCTCGGTGAGTGGGGGGGTACTGTCATGTTTTGTCTTTGATCATGTCTTGTCCCTGTGCTTCCCTCTGCTGGTCTTATTAGGTTCTTTCTCTTTCTCTCTCTCTATCGTTCCGTTCATGCTCCCAGCTGTTTCTCATTCTCCCTACGACCTCATTTACTCTTTCACACCTGTCCCCTATTTTGCCCTCTGATTAGAGTCCCTATTTCTCCCTCTGTTTTCCGCTCCTGTCCTTGTCGGATTCTTGTTTGATGTTTGCTGGTCCTGTGTCCTTGTTTCGCCCTGTCGTGTTCTTTGCCTTCTTCAGATGCTGCGTGTGAGCAGGTATCAATGTCAGCTACGGCCAGTGCCTTCCCGAAGCGACCTGCAGTCTGTGGTCGCGTCTCCAGGCGTTCCTCTCTATTGACGAGAGGATTTCAGTTTCCTGTTTTGGATTACCATTGATTATATCCAGGAGAATCATTATTTGTTTAATACTGGAATAAAGACTCTGTTACTATTACGTCGCTTTTGGGTCCTCATTCATCAGCATAACAGATAGGGCCACATTGAAATGTTTCTAACAGAAGAAATAAGAGAAGCATATGCATAACCATGATCCCAATTGAAAGGGAAGAGTTTGGAGATTATGGGGAATTTATCAGACCAAAAGGTGAGGACACAACAGTTCACCTGACACAAGAGTGAATTCATACATTACACTGTTGATTTCACGTGCATTTTACATTTACTGTACCTATCGCAGCATTTGTAGTTAACAAAATCTGAAAGTACTCTGAATACATTCAGTAACATAATAAGAACATTCATGGAAAATCTGGGGTAGGTGAAACATAAGACAAAAAAAGTAAAGGGTTCGAGTGAGAGGTCTAACTGGTGTCTCCAAGTGGCCTCACGCCTCTCCAAAGTGAGCACAGTTCCTAAGTCATTTCAGTGCACTTTTATGACTCAAGAAAAGAGCCCGTGCCGTTAAGGAACTGAAGCAAGCACGCTTGTAGTTTTTTGTGTAGAACACGCATTCAGGTACGTGTTCTACAGCTAATGTTCTTTACAATCAACAGATGTTCATTCTGTGCAGAACAACCCAGGTTTTGACACTATGTCATCTTTGTAACTGTACATCAAACGTATCGATCATCAACGTTGATACGGTAAATGAGATGAGTTTTATAATATGGAATCGTGAAGTGCACATTTGGATTCATGGGTGTGTGGTTTGCTTATATGATATCAAAGCAGTAATTCGTCACAATCCTCAACATCTCATCTTTCAGAATACATCGAGTCCTTTTAATTTACAACATTCCCCTCACTTAGACAACAAACATTTTGCGAAAGTAGTCCAATCAGCGGGAGGGATGGGGGCATCCTCTTGTTGCTCGTGCTGCACAAGTTCAGAATGCCTGTCAGTTAAATCCCACAGAGCGCTATAAAGCGGAGACCCTGAGCTCTGGCGCCGTGTATAGCACGTTACTGTACACCCACTGTACACCCACTGCATTTCACCCACTGCATTTCAATTTAGGTGGGTCAGTAACCAAATCTGCCATTTTCATACCCTATACGGGTTGTGAGTGTGTGGATGAGGGAGTGGTCGACAGATGAGGTAGCTGTGGATGGCGTTACAGAGCTTCAAACAGGCAGGGGAAGGGAATTCCCAAAGGACATACTGTACTGTTGAGGACTTGCGGGAAAAAACGTTTAAAAAAAAATTAAGTACAGGTCACAGCAAGTAGCCTACAGTAACAGTTAACCCCACACTCCAGCTGGTTTACTCTGGATCTAAACAACAACAATGGGTCATTCATAATATATCAGCCATCTGCAGGCGTCAGGTTTGATTAGCATGAATTAAACCGTCTACATAATTAGTTCAGCGTGTGAAACGACAACAGGTGCTACGTAAATACAGTAAAGTCACTTGCTTTTGTACATCTGTGAGGTTCAAGTCTGGCTTTGATTGGTGTATATGAGTCTTTGTTGCCTGCATTGGACCTGTCCTTCACTGTAGTAGGCAATGTACAATTCACTTCTGATGAGTTTTCTGTGTGAAATGTTTTCTGGCATGTTCTCAAGGTTATTGCAATAGATTTGCTAAATCACAAATGGGCAGTTATATTTAATAGCTAAGCAGAAAACTAACTCAGTTCGCTAACAGTGGAACTGCAAATGGCTTGCCATTTGGTGTGGAGTAGTAATGATTTGGGATTTAGATATGCATTGTTTCAGAGGCAATCGCACAGCATGCCATGCATTTGATGGCCCCAGTCAAAGCTAACTGATCTAAAATACAGTATATACAAAAGTATGTGGACACCACTTCAAAGTAGTGAATTCGGCTATTTCAGTCACACCCGTTGCTGACAGGTGTATACAAATTGAGCACACAGCCTTGCAATCTCCATCGACAAACATTGGCAGTAGATTGGCCTTACTGAAGAGCTCAGTGACTTTCAATGTAGCATCGGCATAGGATGGCACCTTTCAAACAAATGCCCTGCTAGAGCTGCCCTGGTCAACTGTAAGTGCTGTTATTGTGAAGCGGAAACGTCTAGGAGCAACAACGGCTCAGCTGCGAAGTGGTAGGCCAGACAAGCTCACAGATTGGGACCGCCGAGTGCTGAAGCGCGTAGTGCTTAAAAATCGCCTGTCCTCGGTTGCAACACTCACAACAGCATACAATGACATTTTAGACAATTCTGTGATTCCAACTTTGTGGCAACAGTTTGGGGAAGGCCCTTTCCTGTTTCAGCATGACAATGCCCACGTGCATAAAGCGAGTCTATACAGAAATGGTTTGTTGAGTATCTCCTCTCTCAGTAGCACATGTTGGAATTCACGTTAAGGCAATGGTGTTTGGTTTACATGGCGCTTTTCCAGAGGCGGTCCGTATGATGGCTTAGAGGATCTTCAGTCTTAATACACTAAATGTTCCTTCCCTTTAATTTTGCATAATCTCTTCAATTCTGTTTGCGTTATGGCCCCTCACATGTGGAACATTGTCATCATCACCAGAACTAACACTGCTTTGTTCTCTTTCATGTTATGGTGCCTGCATGCATGCTGAGCACAGGCGGCACCGGGTGAACCTCTGTTCAACACTGATGCTGGCAACTAATGACAAGATACTGGAACTCATCCCGGCTCTGGTTCCTTCGTCAGTGCTGAGGGCTAGCTCTGAGCTACGGGTGCCCAATTCTGCATCGGCGCGGCTGCTGCATCTCAATTGATCCCGTTTCCTCTGCTACTGCATCTCAATTGATCCCGTTTCCTCTGCTACTGCATCTCAATTGATCCCGTTTCCTCTGCTACTGCATCTCAATTGATCCTGTTTCCTCTGCTACTGCATCTCAATTGATCCCGTTTCCTCTGCTACTGCATCTCAATTGATCCCGTTTCCTCTGCTACTGCATCTCAATTGATCCCGTTTCCTCTGCTACTGCATCTCAATTGATCCCGTTTCCTCTGCTACTGCATCTCAATTGATCCCGTTTCCTCTGCTACTGCATCTCAATTGATCCCGTTTCCTCTGCTACTGCATCTCAATTGATCCCGTTTCCTCTGCTACTGCATCTCAATTGATCCCGTTTCCTCTGCTACTGCATCTCAATTGATCCCGTTTCCTCTGCTACTGCATCTCAATTGATCTCGTTTCCTCTGCTACTGCATCTCAATTGATCCCGTTTCCCCTGCTACTGCATCTCAATTGATCCCGTTTCCTCTGCTACTGCATCTCAATTGATCCCGTTTCCTCTGCTACTGCATCTCAATTGATCCCGTTTCCTCTGCTACTGCATCTCAATTGATTCCGTTTCCACTCTGATCCTCTGCTGCTACGACGTTACATTTGATTGATTCTGAGATTGTGGAACCTACATGAGTTCCTGCAGTATTGCTGATGCTGATTCACTCAGCCTGTGGTCCAGTAGCTATGTTGCATAGTTAGAAGATCATCATACACCAAGATGACAACACTTACTGCCTCAATGGGCTTCAAAAAGAGCAATCTTCAGGCAATTAGAAAATGTAACCCTCACTCTCTATAAAAAAAAATGGGTTCACGTTAAGTAAAGGGTTTTTCGGCTCATACAGGATATTTTATTATTTTATTTCTCTTTAATTCTTGCATGATTTCTGATTTATTTATGGACACTCACATGTTCACCGTGTAGGTAAAAATTCTTAAACTGATAGTAAGGGTAAAGGTACTCCAGTTGTCGTGGCTCAAACTAACACTGCTTGCTGTTCTCTCTTCCATGTTGCGCCTCATGAAATGGCAACCACTGACCACACTGGGTGATCCATTATTCATCATTGATGCTGGCAAACCAATGACGAGATATTTGTTTTTCACCACGGCTCCTTCTCCTCCCCCAAGGCTGCGGGCTATCTCCTGAGCTATACGCAGCCCATTCATTTCGCATCGGCGCTGCTTGAACGGCTTCTCGACCTGTCCCTGTATCCACATAGGAGATCATGGGGCTTTGGTCCTCTGTTTCCTACCAACGTTACATTAAACACCAAGGAGATTTTGGATGTAAAATGTGATGTTCATCTGCGAGTTCCGTGCCTTATATAGTTGGCTATGTCGGCGTTCAGCCCACAATCAATAGCATTGCTTTGGTGGTTATCGTAATAGCACAGGTGGTTGGCTGAGTGCATATTGCTTAGATGGTAGATATTTCATATAGGCCCAGGCTACACTTATAGCTCAGTGAGAGCATCCAGAGGTGCGTCTCTAGTAAGGCTGGGTTCCCACTGTTACGTTGGCAAGATGGGCAGATAGTTCACACGTACCAAGGTGAAGCTCATCTTGCCTCAAGCGAGGGTACACGGAGGTACTTCACAAGGGATAGGAGTCATACGTCGCTAAGTTTATTCCACACATGGTTACATTCCCACATAGTATTAATTCTTGCGATGGTATGTTTAGTTTAGCTGGTCTATTGATTACATCTAAACGGCACTCTGGCATAGCTACACATAGTCGGCTGGTGTTAGGTTCTGCTGTTTTGGGGGATTGGTATAGTTTACCACGCTTTACCAGGCTATTTTATATTTATGCTTTGCTTTGGCAGTGAAGGAGCAGGAGCAGATCCTATATGCCAAGACTTGGATTATTAATTGCTTAGTAAATGGTTAAATATATTTCTACCTGGCGTTTTCTTTCTGAAATTAAGCAGAGACAGTTCAGAAGGGAAACCCGAGTGCCCCGCCTCAGGCGGACGCATAAACTGAGATGGCACAAATTAGAGGCTATTAACAATCATGCCTACCTTAATGGATGTCTATCTGTGTTCCTACAGGGGGATTGGTATAGTTTACCGCACTCATTGCCTGTAGGCTATTTTATATTGATGCTTTGCGTGGGCTGTGAGCTACTCTGAAGGAGCAGAGCCTATACTCCAAGACTGGCAATATTCATTGCTTAATAAGTGGTTAAACATATTTCTACGTGGTTTTCTTTCTTTCTCAAAATGGATGTTGCACAACTAACTTCCTCAACAGTAAGATAACACAAACAAACCTCCATGGACTGTTCAAAATGTAGTTTTATCATTCTGGGAAGATAGGAATAACATTCTCAGAACATTAAGGGAACGTTTTGTCCACCGTGATACAAACATAGCACCAATGTCATCACAACTGGACAGATTTTGTGTTTTGGAAACCTTTCTTTTATAATGTCACACTATTTTTTATAATTAAATGTTTTGGGAACTCTCAAATAGCGTAAAAAAGATGTTCTGTTAACATTGCTGCAATATCAGAGGAATGTTTTTTTCCACCCTAATACTAACATTAATTGTATCATTTTGGGAGCATAGAAATACCATTCTAAAAACATTGAGGGAATATTTTGTGCACCATGATACAAACAGTGTAAGAATGTTAGCTTAACTAGTCCGTTTTCTGTGTTTTGGGAACATATCTCTTGGATGTCCCCAACATTCTGGGAATTGTTTGAAGAACAGACAAAATGTGTTCTGGAAAGTTCAGTTGTACAACTGACTAGGTATCCCCCTTTCCCTTTCCGTTCTCTTTCATGCAACATAAGGTGAATGTTTTCTACGAACATTGTGTAATCAGCACAACTGGATAGTTTTTGTGTTATTGTAACATTCTGGGAACATTCACAGAACAAATTTTGGTTTGTTGGATGGTCAAATTAAGATCCTATACCTGGGTAGGATGCGCTTCAGATGACATCTCCATTAATGTTAGCGGAATGTTCCAGTAATGTTTTCTCAGAACCAATTTAATTGAATCCAGACATGATTAATGTTTAGGGAACATTATTGTAACAATTATTTTATAACGTTACACTATAACCATATGAGAGCATTGTGGGAATATTCCCTGCTTGTTGTTATGGGTGTATTTAATAATAACATATTCATCAACATTAGTAGAACGTTCCCTTAATGTTTTTTCAGAACCATTTCTGTTTCTCTCACAATTTGTTGCAGAAATATGTTCTAAAAAAAATTACTGGTACATTGTGTTAATGCATTACCTAGAAACCTATTGAGAACGTTTGGGGAATGTTCTGTGGTGGTTGTTATGAATGTTTCAGTGAACATTAGGAGAACATTCAAAGGATATTTCATTTTTTTTTTAAATCCTTACATTTTAGATACATTTTCTAATCAAAAACATTCTTTGAATGTTTTTGGGATGTTATAATCCTAATGTTAGATAAAACCCTGACTTGAAGTTAATGGGAGTCTTAGCTAATGTTCTGGGAAGGTTCCCGTTTTGCTTGGTAGTCACTTTACCCCAACCTGCATGTACATATCTACCTCAACTACCTCGTACCCCTGCACATTGACTAGGTACTGGTACTCCCTGTATATAGCTTTGGTATTGTTATTTATAGTGTTACTATTTTTTTAAATTGTATTTCTTAATTGTATAACTTGTTACCTCTGCATTGTTGGGAAAGTTCTAGCAAGTAAGCATTTCATGGTAAAGTCTACACCTGTTTTATTCGGCACATGTGACAAATAACATTTGTTTTGATTTCTATATGGTGCTTTTAATCTTTGAGACATTTCTTGTTGGCTGCAGATATACACTGCTCAAAAAAATAAAGGGAACACTAAAATAACACATCCTAGATCTGAATGAATGAAATATTCTTATTAAATACTTTTTTCTTTACATAGTTGAATGTGCTGACAACAAAATCACACAAAAATTATCAATGGAAATCAAATGTATCAACCCATGGAGGTCTGGATTTGGAGTCACACTCAAAATTAAAGTGGAAAATCACACTACAGGCTGATCCAACTTTGATGTAATGTCCTTAAAACAAGTCAAAATGAGGCTCAGTAGTGTGTGTGGCCTCCACGTGCCTGTATGACCTCCCTACAACGCCTGGGCATGCTCCTGATGAGGTGGCGGATGGTCTCCTGAGGGATCTCCTCCCAGACCTGGACTAAAGCATCCGCCAACTCCTGGACAGTCTGTGGTGCAACGTGGCGTTGGTGGATGGAGCGAGACATGATGTCCCAGATGTGCTCAATTGGATTCAGGTCTGGGGAACGGTCCATAGCATCAATGCCTTCCTCTTGCAGGAACTGCTGACACACTCCAGCCACATGAGGTCTAGCATTGTCTTGCATTAGGAGGAACCCAGGGTCAACCGCACCAGCATATGGTCTCACAAGGGGTCTGAGGATCTCATCTCAGTACCTAATGGCAGTCAGGCTACCTCTGGCGAGCACATGGAGGGCTGTGCGGCCCCCCAAAGAAATGCCACCCCACACCATGACTGACCCACCGCCAAACCCGTCATGCTGGAGGATGTTGCAGGCAGCAGAACGTTCTCCACGGCGTCTCCAGACTCTGTCACGTCTGTCACATGTGCTCAGTGTGAACCTGCTTTCATCTGTGAAGAGCACAGGGCGCCAGTGGCGAATTTGCCAATCTTGGTGTTCTCTGGCAAATGCCAAACGTCCTGCACGGTGTTGGGCTGTAAGCACAACCCCCACCTGTGGACGTCGGGCCCTCATACCACCCTCATGGAGTCTGTTTCTGACCGTTTGAGCAGACACATGCACATTTGTGGCCTGCTGGAGGTCATTTTGCAGGGCTCTGGCAGTGCTCCTCCTTGCACAAAGGCGGAGGTAGCGGTCCTGCTGCTGGGTTGTTGCCATCCTACGGCCTCCTCCACGTCTCCTGATGTACTGGCCTGTCTCCTGGTAGCGCCTCCATGCTCTGGACACTACGCTGACAGACACAGCAAACCTTCTTGCCACAGCTAGCATTGATGCGCCATCCTGGATGAGCTGCACTACCTGAGCCACTTGTGTGGGTTGTAGACTCCGTCTCATGCTACCACTAGAGTGAAAGCACCGCCAGCATTCAAAAGTGACCAAAACATCAGCCAGGAAGCATAGGAACTGAGAAGTGGTCTGTGGTCACCACCTGCAGAACCACTCCTTTATTGGGGGTGTCTTGCTAATTGCCTATAATTGCCACCTGTTGTCTATTCCATTTGCACAACAGCATGTGAAATTTATTGTCAATCAGTGTTGCTTCCTAAGTGGACAGTTTGATTTCACAGAAGTGTGATTGACTTGGAGTTACATTGTGTTGTTTAAGTGTTCCCTTTATTTTTTTGAGCAGTGTACATTACCAGTCCAAATTTTTGGACACACCTACTCATTCTAGGGTTTTATTTATTTTTACTATTTTCTACATTGTAGAATAATAGTGATGACATCAAAACTATAAAATAACACATATGGAATCATGTAGTAACCAAAAAAGTGTTAAAAAAATCAAAATATATTTTATATTTGAGATTCTTCAAAGTAGCCACTGTTTGCCTTGATGATAGCTTTGCACACTCTTGGCATTCTCTCAACCAGCTTCATGATGCAGTCACATGGAATGCATTTCAATTAACAGTTGTGCCTTGTTAAAAGTTAATTTGTGGAATTTCTTTCCTTCTTAATGCGTTTGAGCCAATCAGTTGTGTTGTGAAAAGGTAGGGGTGGTGTACAGAAGATATACCTATTTGCTAAAAGACCCAAGTCCATATTACGGCAAGAACAGCTCAAATAAGCAAAGAGAAACAACAGTCCATCATTATTTGAAGACATAAAGGTCAGTCAATCTGGAAAATTTCAAGAACTTTGAAAGTTTCTTCAAGTGCAGTTGCAAAAACCATTAAGCGCTACGATGACATTGAAAAAAAGTTCATTAGAGTTAACTGCACCTCAGATTGCAGCCCAAATAAATACTTCACAGAGTTCAAGTAACAGTCACATCTCAACATCAACTGTGCAGAGGAGACTGCGTGAATCAGGCCTTCATGTTTGAATTGCTGCAAAGAAACCACTACTAAAGGACACCAATAAGAAGAGGAGACTTGCTTGGGCCAAGAAACACGAGCAATTTCTTATTTAAATTTTTAAAATTTTATTTAACCTTTATTTAACCAGGTAAGCCAGTTGAGAACAAGTTTTAATTTACAACTGCGACCTGGTCAAGATAAAGCAAAGCATTGCGACATAAACAACAACACCGAGTTACACATGGAATAAACAAACATACAGTCAATAACACAATAGAAAAGTCTGTATACAGTGTGTGCAAATTAAGTAAGATTAGGGAGGTAAGGCAATAAATAGGCCGTGGTGGCGAAATAATTACATTTGAGCAAATAAACACTGGAGTGATAGATGTGCAGAAGATGAATGTGCAAGTAAAGATACTGGGGTGCAAAGGAGCAATTAAAAATAAAAATAAAAATATATATATATAAATATAAAATATATAACAATATGGGGATGAGGTAGTTGGATGGGCTACTTACAGATGGGCTATGTAGAGGTGCAATGATCTGTATGCTGCTCTGATAGCTGATGCCTAAAGTTAGTGAGGGAGATATGAGTCTCCAGGTTCAGTGATTTTTATAATTCGTTCCAGTCATTGGCAGCTGAGAACTGGAAGGAAAGGCGGCCAAAGGAGGAATTGGCTTTGGGGGTGACCAGTGAAATATACCTGCTGGAGCGCGTGCTACGGGTGGGTGCTGCTGTGGTGACCAGTGAGCTGAGATAAGGTGGGGCTTTACCTAGCAAAGACTTATAGATGACCTGGAGCCAGTGGGTTTGGCCACGAATATTAAGTGAGGGCCAGCCAACGAGAGCATACAGGTTGCACTAGTGGGTAGTATATGGGGCTTTGGTGACGAAACGGATGGCACTGTGATAGACTGCATCCAATTTGCTGAGTAGAGTGTTGGAGGCTATTTTGTAAATGACATTGCCGAAGACAAGGATCGGTAGGTTAGTCAGCTTTAAGAGGGTATGTTTGGCAGCATGAGTGAAGGCTGCATTGTTGCGAAATAGGAAGCAGATTCTAGACTTAATTTTGGATTGGAAATGCTTAATATGAGTCTGGAAGGAAAGTTTACAATCTAACCAGACCCCTAGGTATTTCTGGTTGTTCACATATTCTAAGTCGGAACTGTCAGAGTAGTGATGCTAGGCGGGCGGGCAGGTGCAGGCAGCAATCGGTTGAAGAGCATGCATTTAGTTTTACTTGCATTTAAGAGCAGCTGGAGGCCACGGAAGGAGAGTTGTATGGCATTGAAGCTCGTGTGGAGGTTAGTTTACACAGTGACCAAAGAAGGGCCAGAAGTATAGAGAATTGTGTCGTCTGCATAGAGGTGGATCAGAGAATCACCAGCCGCAAGAGCGACGTCATTGATGTACACAGAGAAAGAGTCGGCTCGAGAATTGAACCCTGTGACACCCCCATAGAGACTGCCAGATGTCCGGACAACAGGCCCTCCGATTTGACACACTGTACTCTATCTGAGAAGAAGTTGGTGAACCAGGCAAGGCAATCATTTGAGAAACCAAGGCTGTTGAGTCTGCCGATAAGGCTGCAGTGATTGACAGAGTCGAAAGCCTTGGCCAGGTCGATGAATACGGCTGCACAGTATTGTCTTTTGTTGATGGCGGTTATGATATCATTTTGGACCTTGAGCGTGGTTGAGGTGCACCCATGACCAGCTCGGAAACCAGATTGCATAGCGGAGAAGGTACGGTGGGATTCGAAATGGTCAGTGATCTGTTTGTTAACTTGGCTTTCAAAGTCCTTGGAAAGGCAGGGTAGGATAGATATAGGTCTGTAACAGTTTGGGTCTAGAGTGTCTCCCCCTTTGAAGAGGGGAATGACCGCAGCAGCTTTCCAATCTTTGGGCATCTCAGATGATACGAAAGAGAGGTTGAACAGGCTAGTAATAGCGGTTGCAACAATGGCAGCGGATTATTTTAGAAAGAGAGGGTCCAGATTGTCTAGCCCAGCTGATTTGTAGGGGTCCAGATTTTCCAGCTCTTTTAGAACATCAGCTATCTGGATTTGGGTGAAGGAGAAATTGGGGAGGCTTGGGCAAGTTGCTGTTGGGGGTGCAGAGCTGTTGACCGGGTTAGGGATAGCCAGGTGGAAGGCATGGCCAGCCGTAGAAAAATGCTTATTGAAATTCTCGATTATTGTAGATTTAGATTTAGAAGGGGATTAAGATGGGGACATTATCGTAGATGGTGTGGGGACATTAGACCGGTGGAAATCTGTCCTGTGGTCTGATGAGTCTAAATTTGAGATTTTTAGATCCAACCGCTGTGTGTTTGTGAGATGTAGAGTAGGTGAACGGATGAACTCCGCATGTGTGGTTCCCACCGTGAAGCATGGAGGAGGATGTGTGATGGTGTGGGGGTGCTTTGCTGGTGACACTGTCAGTGATTTATTTAGAATTCAAGTCACACTTAACCAGCATGGCTACCACAGCATTCTGCAGCGATATGCCATCCCATCTAGTTTGCACTTACGGGACTATCATGTGTTTTTCAACAGAACAATGCCCCAACACACCTCCAGGCTGTTTAAGGGCTATTTGTCCAAGAGGAAGAGTGATGGAATGCTGCATCAGGTGACCTGGCCTCCACAGATGGTTTGGGATGAGTTGGATCGCAGAGTGAAGGAAAAGCAGCCAACAAGTGCTCAGCATATGTGGGAACTCCTTCAAGACTGTTGGAAAAGCATTCCAGGTGAAGCTGGTTGAGAGAATGCCAAAAGTGTGCATAGCCATCATCAAGGCAGAGGGTGGCTACTTTGAAGAATCTAATATCTAAAATATATTTTTAGATTAACACGGTCAGTAAAACAGTGTAGTGAAAGAAGTTAAGAAACTCAATCTTGTCTAAAAATAGACAAGATCCTGCAACCATGGAGAGAGCTGGTTATAATTTCCAATTTCATCCCCCAGAAAACATATAACAAATATTACAACAAATATTATGGTTGAACTCAAATGTGCTTGTTGATAAAATACCTGTATTCATTGAATTTGTTTTTAAAAAGGATATTTTGTTTTAAAATTATGTTGTGAATTGGAATGGTAGAGTTACAGTGCCTTCAAAAAGAATTCAGACCCCTTAACTTTTTCCACATTATGTTACGTTACAGCCTAATTCTAAAATGGAAAAAAAAACGATCCTCAGCAAACTACACACAATAGCCCATAATGACAAAGCAAAAACAGGTTTACACGTTTTTGCAAATGTATTTACAATAAAAAACATAAATTCTTTATTTACATATGTATTCAGACCTTTTGCTCTGAGACTCGAAATTGAGGTCAGGTGCATCCTGTTTCCATTAATCATCCTTGAGATGTTTCTACAGCTTATTTGGAGTCCAACTGTGGTAAATTCAATTGATTGGACATGATTTGGAAAGAAACACACCTGTCTATATAAGGTCTCACAGTTGACAGTGCATGTCAGAGCAAAACCAAGCAATGAGGTCGAAGGAATTGTCCGTAGAGCTCCGAGACAGGATTGTGTCGAGGCACAGATCTGGGGAAGGGTACCAAAACATTTCTGCAGCATTGAAGGTCCCAAGAACACACTGGCCTCCATCATTCTTAAATGGAAGAGGTTTGGAACCACCAAAACTCTTCCTGGAGCTGGCCAAACAGCAATCTGGGGAAAAGGGCTTTGGTCAGGGAGGTGACCAAGAATCCTATGGTCACTCTGACAGAGCTCTAGAGTACCTTTGTGGAGATGGGAGAACCTTCCAGAAGGACAATCATCTCTGCAGCACTCCACCAATCAGGCCTTCATGGTAGAGTGGCCAGACAGAAGCCAGTCCTCAGTGAAAGGCACATGAAAGCCCGCTTAGAGTTTGCCAAAAGGCACCTAATGACTCTCAGACCATGAGAAACAAGATTCTCTGGTCTGATGAAACCAAGATCGAACTCTTTAGCCTGAATGCCAAGCATCACATCTGCAGGAAACCTGGCAACATCCCTATGGTGAAGCATGGTGGTGGCAGCATCATGCTGTGGAGGTGTTCTTTAGCGGCAGGGACTGGGAGACTTGTCAGGATTGAGGCAAAGATGAACGGAGCAATGTACAGAGAGATCCATGATGAAAACCTACTCCAATGCACTCAGGACCTCAGACTGGGGCCAAGGTAGGTTCACCTTCCAACAGGACAACAACCCTAAGCACACAGCCAAGACAACGTAGGTGTGGCTTCAGGACAAGTCTCTGAATGTCCTTGAGTGGCCCACCCAGACCTTGGACCTGAACACGATCAAACATCTCTGGAGAGACCTGAAAATAGCTGTGCAGTAACGCTCCCCATCCAACCTGACAGAGCTTGAGAGGATTTGCAGAGAAGAATGGGAGAAACTCCCCAAATACAGGTGTGCCAAGCATGTAGCATCATACCCAAGAAGACTTGTGGCTGTAACTTTTGTAAATTTGATATTTCTATTTTTTTGTTTTAATAAATTAGCAAAAATGTACACTGTGTGTAGATTGATTAGGGGAAAAAACGACTGAATAAATTTTAGAATAAGGCTGTAACGTAACAAAATGTGAAAGAAATCAAGAGGTCTGAATACTTTCCGAATGCACTGTGTGTCTAATGGTAAAATGAACATAAGGGAGTACAGTACTTTACTAATCCCCAAGGGTACAATCATGTGATAGGGGGTATAGTAACCAAAAAAGGGAGATAACCACTGAGCTAAGGGACCAGGCTTGGTCTGTCATGCTAGTAGTTCTGTTGTTAGTCCAGGCGGTTTGTTGTCCAAAAGGTGTTGGTGGAGTTGAGAAAATCACAAAGAATGAAAAAAATATAAAATCTGTTATTGAACATTGTGTTTATTTGTCAAATGGGACACACATCAACTCACCACAGCATAGGTGGAGATAGCGTAGTTGATTGGGTTGATTATTTATTGTCTGATTAGGTCAGGAAGTGTTTCTCATAACAGTGTTCTGCTAAATTACTTGTGCAGTATTGAATGAGGACAGCTACCTGTTACATTTGCAAGAAGGTGCAGTCCTGCAATATTCCTCTTGCAGTATGCTGTGTATGATGTAGGCCTCGGCGTGTACAATGTATTTCTATCACAAAGACAGATACACATCATGCCAGAGCAATACCGTAACGCAGGAATGCACCTTATTGCAAGCTGTCCTGTAATAGTTGTCCTCATACCATATACGTTTTGAAGATCTCACAAAAGACAAATACACAACAGTTAGCTAAACAGATACACATACCTCTCTTGAGCGTTTCTTTCGACAAGTCATCTGGTCTTTTAACAGGCTGAAGCAATCTTCTCCTCGCATGGTGATCATTTACATGGTGTGTTTCTCTCTCTTTTCAGCTGTCTCCTCTGGTTCAGTCCCCATTGCTTCCCACGAACAAAATTGAAAAGGTTGGCACAAAACAGCCCGGCTAACACCTCCAGCCCGGCTAACTCCTCCATACCTTAAAATGCTAGTCACCCGAGGATCACAACAATGTCACTGTCGAATTGCGTAATGGGTCGCAAGCAGTCTTTCCCTCGAATTAAACCTAGTCCTGTTTTCAGTTCCATAGCAAATGGAAAGCAAACAGGAACCAACAAGGCTAGTTTCTGCTGGTTCCGGCATGGCCTGCCACGGTTTGGTTAGTCCAGTGGAATTGCGCCAACAGAGTGCCTGGAGAAGGAGGGAAGCACCTGAACCACCTGAGAATACTCTGCAGAATGAAAGGAGGAGACACCCCCGGAACAGCCAACAGAGTGTGCCAGAGCTACATCCGGCCGCTCTTTGAGTATGCTACACTAGCCTGGTGGAACGGGGGAGTTCTCATGTTAGAAAACTTCAGACAAAACCTTGCCATCAAGATGGCATACAGACAGCCCACGTACACAAAGACTACATTCAGAGTACATACAGAAACTTTCAGGACTGAGAACACTAGAGGAGAGGCTGTTCTGGGGCGCAGGCTGTTCTGGGGCAAGGATGGCTGTTCTGGGGTGCTGTTCGGTGGACAACCCATCTCTGAAGCCCATGATTCAGGAGGAACGAACTGACCCGCCCAGATTTGTATCCAGCACCCCTACTGATATTTTAACATTTTAATGCCTGGTTTTTAACTCCTGGACCTACTAAACCATTATACCCTTTTAAAATCACCTGTCCAGGATGGTTGGGCAATGCAATAGAAGCTGACATTTTAACAACCTAAACCCTGGTTTTACTGCACTGTAAGTTGATTTATATTTTCACATAACTTTTAATAACGGCAGGCAGCCTAGTGGTTAGAGCATTGGGCCAGTAACTGAAAGGTTGCTAGATCGAATGCGGACAGGGTTAAAGTCTGTCGTTCTGAACAAGGCAGTTAACCCACTGTTCCTAGGCTGTCATTGTAAATAAGAAATTGTTCTTAACTGACTTGCCTAGTTAAATAAAATAAATAATGCTGGAGTTTGATGTTATATACTGTACATTTTTACTATCCACACTCATTTCAAACACCCTAGGGAGAAGCATAGAGGCTGACAGCTTTTAATAAAAGCTTTTAGTAACATTTTACATAAAAAAGACACACAGTACCAGTCAAAAGTTTGGACACACCTACTCATTCCACGTTTTTTCTATATTTTGACTATTTTCTACTCTGTACAATAATAATGAAGACATCAACAGCTTCATGAGGTAGTCACCTGGAATCCATTTCAATTAACAGTTGCGCGTTGTTAAAAATTCATTTGTGGAATTTCTTTCCTTCTTAATGTGTTTGAGCCTAGCAGTCGTCAAGGTAGGGTTGGTTAACAGAAGACAGCCCTATTTGGTAAAAGACCAAGTCCTTATTATGGCAAGAACAGCAAAGAGAAATAACAGTCCATCATTACTTTAAGACATGAAGGTCAGTCAATCTGGAAAATTTCAAGAACTTTGGAAGTTCCCTTAAATGCAGTCGCAAAAACCATCAAGCGCTATGATGAAACTGGCTCTCACGAGGACCACCACAGGAAAGGAAGACCCAGAATTCCTCTGCTGCAGAGGATACGTTCATCAGAGTTACCAGCCTCAGAAATCGCAGCCCAAATAAATGCTTCACAGAGTTCAAGTAACAGACACATTTCAACATCAACTGTTCAGAGGAGACTGTGTGAATCAGGCCTTCATGGTCAAATTGCTAGAAACGACTACTAAAGGACACCAATAAGAAGAAGAGACTTGCTTGGGCTTGCTTGGGCAAAGAAACATGAGCAATGGACATTAGTCCAGTGGAAATCCGTGTCTTTGTTGGTGACACTGTCTGTGATTTATTTAGAATTCAAGGCACACTTAACCAGCATGGCTATCACAGCATTCTGCAGCGATACGCCATCCCATCTGGTTTGCGCTTAGTGAGACTATCATTTGTTTTTGACAGGACAATGACCCAACACACCTCCAGGCTGTGTAAGGGCTATTGATCAAGAAGGAGAGTGATGGAGTGCTGCATCAGATGACCTAGCCTCCACAATCACCCGACCTCAACCCAATTGAGATGGTTTGGGATGAGTTGGACCACAGAGTGAAGGACAAGCAGCTAACAAGTGCTCAGCATATGTGGGAAATCCTTCAAGACTGTTGGAAAAGCATTCCAGGTGAAGCTGGTTGAGAGAATACCAAGAGTGTGCAAAGCTGTCATCAAGGCAAACGGTGGCTACTTTGAAGAATCTCAAATCTTAAAACATATTTGATATTTATAACACTTTTTTTGGTTTCTACATGATTCCATATAATTTATTTTATAGTTTCCATGTCTTCCACTATTATTCTACAATGTAGAAAAAAGTAAAATTAAGAAACACCCTTGAATGAGTAAGTGTGTCCAAACTTTGACTGGTACTGCATGTAATCCTCTTTTTAAAACATGTATATTTACCTGGAGTGGCCTTTTAACATGCATACCTACCTAACTACTTACCTGAATACTTACCTGAGATCCAAACCGCCATGTGGATGGTAGGTTGCTGCTCTGAAGAAGACCTGTGCGTCATCCTCTCTGCCACTCCTGTTGAACGACCAAAACACAAAGACATCAACAACCGTAACCATTCACCCCATTTCTCAAAAATCAAAAACACCATCATCCTTCCAGTATCCTGAAGAATAAGTTTCCATCCTCTACATTCCATTTTTAATAGTTATTTACTCCCTCCCTCCCTCCCCCAACCCAAACCCCCTACCCTAAACTGGGTTCGTATCCGATTCGCAAACCTACCCCTTAAACCTAAACCCTTACCTTAAGGGTTCCTACCCTCTACCCCATAAATGTATCCACAAAAGTTTGTTTTAAACCCCTAGAGTCGATATCCACACCCCCGCAGAAATGTAATCCATCTGTTTAAGCTAGAGATATCTTTTTTGGGGGGGGCTGAGTCTCAAATTCACCGCATACACCAATGGCGGCCTTCCGCATCTGCGGTGGAAGGTGGCCAAGCTACAGACCAAAAAACGTCTGTAGCGTCCCGAACAATCTGTTTTTCCATGTATGAATCTGTTATTCAAATATATGTTTTGTATATTTCGTTTTTATAGCTAAAGGGTTCCTAAAATTCTAAATCAAATAGCGAAAGGATCCTTGATCCCATTTTATAACATTTCCTCGACTTAGATTCTTAAGGATTTAAAAAAAAATCAGGTTGAGGAAGAAAAAAGGAGAACTCCACCCCTTCTCCCTTGTACCTTGCCAAACATGACCTTCAAAAGAGGGATAGAAGAGGGCATGAAGCCCTGAGATGTCCCTACCAGTCCCACAGTTGGGCGTCGTCTCTTTCTTTCAGGCTATGACTTCTCTCTCTTCCCCCCTCTGATCAGGCCTAGAATAATGCTTGTTAATGCTTTGTAACTTAAAGGGAGATTTCACTATGTAGTAAAAAATAGAGAAAATAGGCGTTTCCAATTACATAAACAAACCAATTAGTAGACCATTTGTAGGCAATTAGCAGGTAATACCTACTCCTAATTGATTGAAATCACATGATGCACACCGATGATGTATTGGAAACACTTATCTTCATGATTGGCTATACTGTAACTCAACCATAGTCTCTTGCATATTGCTAATTCATCTTAGTGTGAGATAAACATTTTAATAGGCTAATATCATAGTCTCATCACGGGTCACATGTGAAGAATACATAATATACACATGTCAAATATTACCCCACCGCAAAGCCAACCACCACAAATCCAACCAAGCATTTCTCTTTCCCTGAGGTGTCTGATGTTTTCCAGACATATAGCGCCATAGAGAGCTTGACAGTGAACACAGACAATACCTCGTAGCACTGAATATCAGTCGTCTCCACAAGCACTTTGTTTACAGAAGGAACCATATCAATCCTCTTCACCCTGTGTAATTTCCACAGTCTATTTCCTCTACAAGACAGTAGGACATATCTATACAGGCAGGTAGAGGAGCCATGGCCACAGAAAATACATGTTCGTCTCCAGAGAAGCCGTTCTGATCTACAGAGACTTATAAAGTAACTTTTTTCAGCCATGATTCCATCTCAGAGAGGGGAGCAGTAGAGAGGAGAGGGGGAGGAGAAGAGACGGGATAGAGGAAGAGAGGAGAGAGAAGAGAGGGGGGAGGGGAAGAGATCTAGGCTGAGAAAAGCAGAGCTATGGGTAGTTTGTCTTCCTCAGCGCCTATGTCAGGTGTTCTGGCAGAACTATCTCAGATCAGCGCTGGGGACTGGGAGAAGGAGCAGCAGCCTCTTCTCTCACCTGTCATCTGAGAGGAAGAAAACCCCTGAATGTGCTGCGTCTCCGAGAGTCACGGGACAGAACGCTGAGAGAGAGAGGGCCCGAGCGGGACCTGGAATCAGCTGAGCACAAAGGCTGCTGAGGGAGAGAAGTAATGGAAGGGGGGAGACGGGAGGAGAGAAGAGAGAGAGGGAGTAGTAGGAGAGATAAGAAGTGATGCTGTCACCACGCTGCATGGAGCCCAGCGGGTTTCTGGGTGATGAGGAAGTGTAGGTAAACAGAGTGTCAATCACCTCACAGTTCACACAAAGACCTCTGTCAGTCTGTCTGCAGGACCATATGGGAGTGCAAATGCATTTTTATGAACTGATCTGAATACTGTACGTACCACAGCTTTAAAAGAAAATCAACCCACTACAGCGGTCTGGAAGGTGAAATAGATCAAACAATGAGGACGTAGTAGTGAATGTGTCTACATCAGAGAACAAAGCAATAACAATTCATGTATGTCACAGTGCAGCTCATACATCATTTTGTGCCATAAAATGAAATGCCATGAGAATGTAGTCAAGTGAATCCATAAACTCTATCCTCCATAAATATCCTCCATTTCTGATCTGAAATACCCTGCAGTTTCTCGCCCACCTTCTTTCAGTATTGCCTCAGATGTTTCTCATGGGTGACTGTACAGTACAGGTCATGTCATTATATGACAGTGATATTGTCACATCATGGGGAGCAGTGAACTGAACTGATGCCCCAGGAGGCTGCATTGCCACATCAGAGACTCTGAGGTTGTCTCTGTGTGCATCCTTCAGGTCTATGTGCTGGGTTGACAGCAGGGATAACTTGGATGCATTCGTAAAGGAGCGGGCGGCAATGCATAAAGAAACCCACTTGGAAGGAGGCCACTGTGTCGTGCTTATGATGCACACAGAATGTCAGGTGTGTAGGTCAGGCTTGGACCACGGCATACTCTTCTATGTGAGAAAAACAATGTGGGTGGGACTGTCTCTCTTGCTCTCTACCTCTGTGTGAATGTGTGAGTGTGTGTGTGTTTGTACACCTCAGTTCAAATTAATCGGACATAAAATGATGAAGTCATTTCAAGCGCATACTGTTTCACAGGGTCTGTCAGAGACAAGAAAAATATTAGCGAAGTTCCAATCAGCCCTTGGGTATTGAGGCCAAATCGTAGTGTGTTGGATGCTTCTAAACCCACTTAAAAGCTAAGAGACTACACGCGCCGTGTGATTCCCTTGTAGTGTTGACTTGAAAAGAGGATTTTCTTCCCCTTGATCTACAGATCGGAACGGAGGAGCCTGAAACGCGGCATCGCTCACATCAAAAGATTTCGCTGAGTAGTTACTATTTTGTAGAATCTCCGCTTTGACTGATGTAGTGTAGCGTTCTGATGAAACAATCACAGCATCATTAAGTTTGCAACCGCTGCGCTTGGAGCTACAAACACTGTCCAATTGATCCAGGGAGAGCACGGGGCTCTCTTTTCGCCTCTCAGAGGATTGGATGTTTTTTGGATCGAGCATAAAAACGCTTAAGAGCTATAGGACAAAACTCCACTTAGTAAAGAAATGTGTATTGTCCGATTTTTTGCTGCAGACAAGTTGCACTGCTTGTTTATTCTGTTTGGTAATTGTGGACAACAAAACCTGAGTTAATAACACACATAGAAACGTGGTTTTCACCCGTGGCTGGTACACACTACTGTTCACCAGATTGGAAAATCTGTTAATTGAATGTCATATTGTGTGCACTCACCCCTGTGCTAAACAACAAAGTTCCAGAAATCTTCCCCCTAAAATAGACCCTGGCTTCAATGTACCCACTTCCTGGGCTTCATGCAACCTGATCATCAGGACCAACCAAACCCATATATAATGGATTAAAACAGCTGTGCAAGAAATCAGAGTCAAATCTCAAAGATACTCTTTTACCCAGGAATAGAACAAAAAAACTCAGATCAGATCCAAGCAGTACTTTTAATAAATATGTTTCAGTCGGGAAAAGAGAGAAAGAGAATTCTGGATGCCAAGCACCGCTTCGGACATGTTCAAGAGGCATTCTAAAGTGGGTCTCCCTGGTCGTTTCTCTCAGCCAGATCTGTCTCTATGACTAGAGTCATCCCAGTGTGTCCCAGCAGCACAGACACATCGCGCTATGACTCGATCCCACAGTTCTATGTTAGGATCTATCATGCTATCCCACAGTTCTATGGAAGCTCTCTCCTCTCTAAGACTCCCTCATACCTCTGCTCCACTTAGATCTGTTCTGTTCCAGTCATTCCTCTGCTCAGCCGAAGGTTCCCTCCCGCCCTTCCTGCTGTCTGACATCACACAGAACCAGCCCTGGCTGGCCTAAGCCCCGACAGATAGCTAGCCATAGTGCTAAGGTGCTGTGTGTGTGTGTGTGTGCGTGTGCTTGTGCGTGTGTGTGTGTTGCTCCTCTGAACCTCTAAAAAGGCACAGCAGTAGAGGAGCAGAGATGAGTACGCAAAGTGTGTCATACCACTTTCATTAGCTAACCCAAGGATGCTCAGGTGATCTGAGTAGCCACGGGTATCACTCTGGTATAGGGGAAGGGGCTGTTCAACTGCATGACAATTATTCTTAATCATTCAATATATATTTTCACTCTCTGTGGCCTTTGCGGGAATCAAACCCACAACCGTGGTGTTGCCATGCCAAAAATACCCCTCTTGGTAGAATCGGAAAGCATCCACACCATTTAGAAAGTCTTCCTTACTTTTGGCAAATAATTGATGTACACAACATAAATATACACAAGTCTAGCCCTGAGTGCAATCACTTCTGGTGGCCAAAAGAGAGTGGCTGTTAACTGCACTCCTGCTCCTAATACTTTACCAAGCCTGAAACATTCACACTTAGTCTTTTTGTAGGCACCCCGTGGCTATCTTAAATAAATGCGATGACAATATTCATTTAAAAATGTTTTCCTTATAGGGGAGAGTGGAGTAAGTTGAGCCAAAGGGGTAAGTTCAGCCACCCTTGTTTGTAGGAAACAATACACAAAATGTATCAATTGACCACATATTTAGGAAGAGGCCATAAATTCATGGAGTCTGTGAAGGAAGAAACCACATGGGAAATGTGGTAAGCAAGTTAGGTCCCAAGAACATATTTTCACTAAGTCAAGTTAATTTATTGTGTTAGAGGTTTCATGATGCTATTATCTAAATCAAAGTAGATCATGTTAAGATTGTTCTATACATCAGTTTGGGTCTCTATAACCTTCAATATGAGGTCCTCAACCTAGCTTGAAAGTGCATCCTTGAAGCTGTATGGGCTAATATAATCAACATGTTAGGATGAGCGAATGGTTGAACCAATGGAAAGTAAAAGTGTTTTAAAAAGTACAAAATGTTTGTTAGGTGTTAAGCCTGTGTGGAAAGACGCTTACAATGATTAAAAGACAAAAAAGCAATGTGATTGCGTTGAATTGTGTTTGGAAATTAAAGATAGACATGATTTGAAAAAGGTTGTGGTAATACTTCATTCAGTACAGACATTTGTAAGCGGCTAACTTACCCTGTCCCGCGGCTTAACTTACCCCATGCCTGGGCTAAGTTGTGCCAAGACGACACTTTTTTTGGACAAGCTATGTTTTCAAAACTGTAATGTTTACATGAATTATGATTATTTCCAGGGATACACAATATCGGACAATATATACAGATATCTTTGTTCGAAAGAATACTATATTACCCTTGACAGTGATGCTGAAAGTAAAAAAATTAATATATATAGCTACCCCACTCTCCCCTATGCTAGCATTGGAGACAGAAACAAGAAAACATAGAATCATTTAATATCACAAGTATAGCTTGACCATTTACTGCTCACAGCACAAAACTTGCTATTACATTTTTAACAACTCAGCTAACGTTAATAACAGGCTCAGCAATTTTCTACACTGCTGTAATGGTCACAGCAGTGTACTGGCGACATCATACTGTGCTCCATCTGGATGTGTATTAAAGGGGTGTAGGCCTATCTTAATCTCGTCCACCAGGAGACTCTATGTGGTAGCAATTGAGCCTGGGGATGAGGTTAGGACTATTCCAAAGAGGGTTTTGTCCATTGCACTACAGTAGCTGTAAAATATTGGTCTCAATCCAAATGAACCTGTACCTCAGTATGCACAGTTTAGTTAATTTGCAGGCAGGGAAGCTTTTCCCCCAGTGGTCAAATAGAGAATGTGGTTTTGGGTACTGCTCTAGGTAGGTTGCCGATGTTATTGTTATTTTTTTGTTATACGGTGCCTTCGGAAAGTATCCACACCCCTTGACTGTTTCCACATTTTGTTACGTTACAGCCTTATTCTAAAAATTATAAAAAAAAAAAAAATCCTCATCAATCTATACACAATACCCCGTAATGACAAAGTGAAGACAGGTTTTTAGAAATGTTTGCTAAGTCATTAAACATGAAAAACAGAAATACCTTATTTACATAAGAATTCAGAAGTATGAGACTTTAAATTGAGCTCAGGTGCATCCTGTTTCCATTGATCATCCTTGAGATGTTTCTACAACTTGGAGTCCACCTGTGGTAAATTCAATTGATTGGACATGATTTAGAAAGGCACACACCTGTTTACTATATAAGGTGCCACAGTTGACAGTGCATGTCAGAGCAATAACAAAGCCATGAGGTCGAAGGAATTGTCTGAAGAGCTCCGAGACAAGACTGTGTCGAGGCACAGATCTGTGGAAAGGTACCAAAATAATTCTGTCGCATTGAAGGTCCCCAAGAACACAGTGGAAGAAGTTTGGAATGAACAAGATTCTTCCTAGATCTGGCCGCCCAGCCAAACTGAAAGGTCTTGGTCAGGGAGGTGACCAAGAACCAGATGGTCACTCTGACAGAGCTCTAGAGTTCCTCTGTGGAGATGGAAAAACCTTCCAGAAGGACAACCATCTCTGCAGCACTCCAGCAATTAGGCCTTTATGGTAGAGTGGCCAGACGGAAGCCACTCCTCAGTAAAGGCACATGACAGCCTGCTTGGAGTTTGCCGAAAGGCACCTAAAGACTCTCAGACCATGAGAAACAAGATTATCTGTTCTGATGAAACCAAGATTGAACGCTTTGGCCTGAATGCCAAGCATCATGTCTTGAGGAAACCTGGCACCATCCCTACAGTGAAGCATGGTGGTGGCAGCATCATGGTGTGGGGTTGTTTTTCAGCGGCAGGGAATGGGAGACTAGTCAGGTTCGAGGGAAAGATGAACGGAGCAAAGTACAGAGAGATCCTTGATGAAAACCTGCTCCAGAGCGCTCAGTACCTCAGACTGGGGCGAAGGTTCACCATCCAACAGGAATACCAAGACAACGCAGTAGTGGCTTCAGGACAAGTCTCTGAATGTCCTTGAGTGGCGCAGCCAGAGCCCGGACTTGAACCCGATTAAACATCTCTAGAGAAACTTGAAAATAGCTGTGCAGCAACGCTCCCCATCCAACCTGACAAAGCTTGAGAGGATCTGCAGAGAAGAATGGGAGAAACTCCCCAAATACATGTGTATTTGAGGCTGTAATCAAGGCTGTAATCGCTGCCAAAGGTGCTTCAACAAAGTACTGAGTAAAGGGTCTGAATACGTATGTAAATGTGATATTAAAGTTTTTTTTTAAAGAAAATTATCAAAAAATAAATAAAAAAAACTGTTTTTGCTTTGTCATTATGGGGTATTGTGTGTAGATTGATGATGGAAAAAAACGATTTAATCAATTTTAGAATAAGGCTGTAACCAAACCAAATGTGGGAGAACTCAAGGGGTCTGAATACTTTCCGAAGGCACTCTACCTAAAGTAATTCACAGTTCCAAGAGACTGGGCCTATGTGTTACTACAGAAAAACTTCAAACAGATGACCGAGGCCTGTTGTTACCAGCTCACAATATATAGAGACTCGATCAGTGGACTGTGGATAACATGTGCAGAGTCAAAGAGGTCAAATAAAAATACTGTATTTCTTCAAGCATATGGCTTTTGTTGATGTCCTGGTGTCAAGAGGAGCCGTGACCCTTCTGGCCTTCCAACCACAATACATCAAGAGAGGGGTTCAGCGTTTCCCCTGACCATGTGACCTCAGGAAAAACTCCTGCTAACATTCAGCCGCTTTAGATAAATAATTGTATGCATATAGCTTTCGTGAAATTAATGAACTGTCACCTGGTAGTGTTTATGGCCTAACATTATGGGGTTTTCTGTCTATACTCTCCATAACACCATTAATAAGTTGCCATCCCAGTGCAACAATTGCTCATTGCACTTTTCAGATTAGTAAAAATGGGAGATTTTTTCCGCAAGTTAATTTTCTGTTTGACTGGGCACTCCCAATTAGCCTTTCCTCCCCCATTTAAACTGGGAAGAAATTGATTTAAACAATCAGCATAGCTTTTCTATCTATCTATGAATGAGTAAGCTTTTAAGCTCATAGAACTCAAAACTAATAAATGATAATGTACAATAAGCTTAATATGTTAATTTCTCCCAACTGTTTCCCTCATCCATTCTCACTATCAATAGCAGACCTGGCGCTCATTTTAATTTGGGTTTCTTTCTGGAAATGATTGTGAATGTGAGAGGAAATGAATGTCCTTCTGCATGACTAATATCCATGTCTTTATGGTGGGGAAATGTCTGTCTCGCTGCAGAACTGCTCTGGATGCTGTGGTCATAGTCAGAACCACCCAGAATTATTCATAGACTGTTTCGAACACACTGAGAAGCACCTCAGCCTACTCTTTGCACCGATGGCACTGCAGACTAGTCAATCAGTGAACTCTCACGCTCAACTTTATTCACTTTGCGTTGCCAGAACTTAGCACTGACGTTCTAATATCTCTCTGCAGTAGTTCATCTTAGTCATACCGTTTCACAGTTATTAGACTGAACTCTTCTAGGAAGTTTCATCCGTTTTATTTTCAGTCTATTGTCTATTGTTTGTCGTGGTGTTAGATTAAGGTTGCGTAAAGGTATCGCATCCAGGTTCAAAAGTTCACAAGTGTCCTCTTTCCATCCGTTTTGAGTTGTACTGAAGTATGGCGGAGAGTGAGCGAGGCAGCTACTCAGATGACTGTGTGAAATGCTGAATAGAGAGAGGGGCCTATCTCTAAAAGGTATCCAGTTACGTAAGCGATAGTCTTCTCCTCCGAGGGAACAGACTAAAGAGGCCTGTAGGAGCAGAGAATGGGGTGCCGGATGGCACACAGCCAAACCGCTAAGAGGTGTGCTGCTAACACACATAAAGAGGCTGTGTTTCAAATGGCATCCTATGCCCTTTGTAGTGCTCTACTTTTGACCCTTCTGGTTAAAAGTAGAGCACCATAAAGAGGAACGGGGTGCCATTTGGGAGGCATGCAGAGATTAAACAGCTGCTCCTCTAGCCCCTTCCTCTGCAGGGACCTTTCATGGGAGGAAATGAAAGCAGATCCTATCCTTCTTTCCATGAGATGATCCTTACATTTGGTGTTTATCGTGTTCAAATCAAGGGGACCCAGATCCAGCCTGGAGCTATCATTCTTACTCACACAATTCCGCTCCTCGGCTTCACATATCTTCCTATGACGAGCTAATTCTTTAACAGTTTGCAATTGAAACGGGATGAAACTGTGAAATAACAATAGTAACAATAGGAGCCGTTAGAGAACAAAGAACGGGGGGGGGGGGGGGGGAATGCGGCTGTGTGATCAGGTATTGAGCTACCATTGGTAGACTAAAAAAATAAGTAAATCAGGTTCTAAACATGACTAATAATAGTCTATAATCATATTTGTTACTTTGTTATCATCATGAACACAGCAGGACAGGAAATTGGCCAAGTTTTCTCAATACAAGGAGGAGAGTGAGGCCTAGATGGAGCAATATCTCCATACGCTGGTAGGCAATTGTAATAAATGAAAAAAATGTGAAAAGATTACATTTTGCGGACACGTCCACCTGCAGGCGGCATAACTGTGTGTGAGATTATGACCAGTTAATAGTGCATGAGTCTGTGGCAAATATGAATGCTGATGTGAGCGAGACAGAATTTTAATGAAGCGTCGGGTTGGGGTGACGTGCGGAAAGAGCTATGGCAAATTTGAGTCATGTAATCAGAAAGATGTCACAACACAGGAATGAATCGTGAACAGGATGGAGGATAAATACTGGGTAAAATCAAACCTCTACATGCACAGAATGTAAAACATGGGTAGGCTTCATGCTACTGTAGTTGCAAAGGATTTATGAAATGTCCTCTCTGGGATTAATAAAGTACCAATACTTATACCTACCTACCTGCCTGCCTATCTATCTATCTTCACAAAAATGTTGGCCTAAGTGTTTCAAATTGTCCTTTTCTCAACACTATTGCTGTCCATATCGATGTTGAAGAATGCAGATCGCTCAATAATGTATAATACCGACATCTGAAACTCAGTTAAAAAAAACAACTAAAAGATGTCTTGAGAAAATCATTGACTATGTTAGAGATGGGCATGATGATGATATACTCCCAATGCACTGTGATTCTAAGACACACGCTGAGCTTACTGTAGTAGTACAATTAGTAGAATTGACCATGCGGTGTACATTTTGCCAGTGTACAAGTGATGATAAATAATGGCAATGTTGAAGAGCTGGCCCCCAAAAATTGCCATCATCTTCCAAATCTAATGTATTCGAAAACATAACTGCAGCATCATCATGAATAATTATGAATAATGATCTCGAGAAGGGTATACTGACATAGGGCTCCATGTGTTTATTTTTTATTTTTAAGTAATTGCTTTTCAGTAGGCTAGTTTAAAAACTAGGCAACGTTGGAAACCGACAGTCATCTAACAACAAAGAAGCACCTGAAGGCATATATCAGGTAAACAGGAAGAGATGTATCAGAGAGAGAGAGAGAAGTCATCAGTATTCCAGTGATTGACTGGTCCCCTTGAAGCTACCCGAGATTTCTCACCATATCAAAGGGGATACAATTGTACTGTTTGAGATAAATATATGGCTGATGCAGAATTCATAAGCTTGTTGCTGTGAAATTGGTCAAGCAAAAGTTTACCACCTCCAACAACCCCAATGAATAACAATGGGAAAGAGCCTTTGTAGTGATTCCACAGGACCACCTACACACCCTCGAGGGCAGCATACGTTCTCTAGCTAAGGTCCACTCTAATTTGTTACAGTAGGATATTAAATGCAATAGTCATGCTAGTCAAATATAACATATGTTTAGATATACTCCCATGGTCATATGAAACGTTTTTCGAACATGGGGGAATCTGGACAAAGCAGATACATGTTAGCAGAGAGAGAGAGACAGATGGAGACAGAAATAGACAGATGGAGACAGAGACAGATGGAGAGAGAGAGAGAGAGATAGATAAAGATAGATAAAGAGAGAAACAGATAGAGAGAGAGAGAGAGTGATACAGATGGAGACAGATGGAGAGATAAAGAGATAAAGAGAAACAGATGGAGAGAGAGAGGCAGATGCAGAGAGAGAGAGATGGAGAGAGAGAAAGATGGAGAGTGAGACAGATGGAGAGAGAGTCAGATGGGGAGAAAGAGAGATGGAGAGAGAGAGAAGGAGAGAGAGACGGCCGGAGAGAGAGAGAGAGACGGACGGAGAGAGAGAGATGGACGGACGGAGAGAGAGAGACGGACGGAGAGAGACGGACGGAGAGAGAGAGAGAGACGGACGGAGAGAGAGAGACGGACGGAGAGGGACGGACGGAGAGAGAGACGGGCGGAGAGTGAGACGGACGGAGAGAGGGTGAGATGGACGGAGAGAGTGAGAGAGTGAGACGGACGGGGAGAGAGTGAGAGAGTGAGACGGGCGGAGAGAGTGAGAAGGACGGAGAGAGAGTGAGAGAGAGAGAGAGACGGACGGAGAGAGAGTGAGACAGAGAGAGAGAGTGAGACGGACGGAGAGCGAGTGAGACAGAGAGAGAGAGACGGACGGACGGAGAGAGAGTGAGACAGAGAGAGAGAGACAGACGGACGGAGAGAGATAGGCAGATGCAGAGAGAGAGAGAGAGAGAGAGAGACAGAGATGGAGAGAGAGAGAAAATGTCAAGAAAATTCCTGACAAAAGGTAAAAAATATAAAACAATTAGAGACTGTTATTTCCTTAAATTTGAAACCCCTATTCAATGTTTCAATGACCTCTGTGATGAGAGTAGGCTACCGGTCCTGTTGGGGGAGGACGCAGAGAGCTGTGGGTTGGCAGCGCACTACATTGCTGTCTGCCATAAGATGAGGGAGTGTCTGACAGACCAATCAACCTGCACATGTCCTCTACTGTATACTTATAGTTATTGTTCAAGGAATGGTTATTTTGACACTTGGTTATTGTTGTTGCTGTTGTCCCGTTGACAATTTTGATTCTTATTATTTTCATATTGTAAATATCCAAAGTAAGCTTTGGCAATATGTACATTGTTACGCCATGCCAATAAAGCAAATTGAATTGAATTGAATTGAGAGATAGAGAGAGAGAGAGAGAGAGAGAGAGAGACAGATGGAGAGAGACAGATGAAGAGAGAGAGACAGATGAAGAGAGCGAGAGAGAGAGACAGATGGGGAGAGAGAGAGAGACAGATGGAGAGAGCGAGAGAGATAGATAGAGAGAGAGACAGATGGAGAGAGAGAGAAAGAGAGAGTGAGAGAGCGAGAGAGATAGATGGAGAGAGAGACAGATGGAGAGAGCGAGAGAGATAGATGGAGAGAGGGACAGATGGAGAGAGAGAGAAAGAGAGAGAGAGAAAGAGAGAGAGAGAGACAGATGAAGAGAGCGAGAGAGAGAGACAGATGGAGAGAGAGAGAGAGATAGAGAGCGAGAGAGATAGATGGAGAGAGAGACAGATGGAGAGAGAGAGAAAGAGAGAGTGAGAGAGCGAGAGAGATAGATGGAGCGAGAGACAGATGGAGAGAGCGAGAGAGATAGATGGAGAGAGGGACAGATGGAGAGAGAGAGAAAGAGAGAGAGAGAGAGAGAGAGACAGATGGGGAGAGAGAGAGAGAGAGAGAGACAGATGGAGAGAGAGAGACAGATGGAGAGAGAGAGCGAGAGAGAGAGAAAGAGAGAGAGACAGACAGATGGAGAGCAAAATATGTAGTCTTGAATTGAGTTACTGTCCCATATTGTGTTATTGTGTGTCGACATGTCTTCCTAGGTTCCGATCTAGCTGACCTATAAATGTGATTGATATGTGGATTTGACAGGAATGAAGTTCCATCCTATTTTATGAGTAGGACTTCTGTCACAGGCGTTGTGTTAGCAATTAATTAGAGACATTGTCTTACTCGTTCTCAACAAAGTGAAGAAAAACATTTAGTTAGGTTTCACTGAAAATTATGATTATAAAGTTGACTCACATACATGATAGGCCTTTCATTTCTGAAGAGGGACATCGGTTTTTGGGAAATGTCCAGTCATTGGAAAATCCTATATCTGGTTTAATAAAGCATATGTTATTTTATCGATAGAAATGGGGCAAACCAAAAGCAAGTCCTGTTGTAGCATACATCTTCGTTCAAATTTGAGAAAAGAAACAGCTGTATCTGTATCTGTTTTTTTGCTTTGGATGTGTCTCAATCCACTGCATCCGCTCTATGTCGCACTTCCGCATCTACGGTGAAAGGTGACAGAGCTAGAGCGGTGTTTGTTAGACCACGAAACGTCCCAGAATTTATTTTCTTCACAAAATTGTATGTACTGTCTGATCCTTTAGACCTGCAAACCCCAGAATGGAAATATGCGATTCTCACGAACACGATGATGTTCTCTGTTTTGCTCTACGATCCCCACAAGCGTCTTGTGACTTGTCTGAAGTTGGTACAGCCGATCTGCCAACTTCTGTCTGTAGCGTCCGAACATGTTGGGCTACACAGTAATATCACCCCTCTGTAAAACTGTCAGTTGTTGTGTTCGAGGATGCCCACAGGCCTAACAAAACTCATCTGAAGGTCCCCCGGTACCAGTAGAAAAACATTAAATGGAGAATGTTTAGTGGTAAAAAATAAGGGGTTAAATACATATAAAAAATAAAATAAATGTTTCATGGTTTTTCTTATTTCTCTCAGATATAGGACAGACACTTAAGAACAGACTTCCTTTTTCATTTTTGGGGGGAGTGGGCCTGTCTGTTGTTCCATGTAGTGAAGCTGTTATTCAAAGGCCAAATTGTTTTATCAAAAGAAAATAAAGAAATGTTTTAAAATTCTAAATCAAATAGCAAAATGATCATCGGAATGACTTTCTTAAAACAATTCCATATACAGTACAATCGGGAAAGTACTCAGACCCATTCACTTTTCCAGATTTTGTTCCGTTACAGCCTTATTCTAAAATGGAATGAATTACATTTTTACTCATCAATCTACACACAATACCCCATAATGACAAAGCGAAAACAGGTTTTAATAACAGGTTTTTGCAAATGTATAAAAATTTAAAACTGAAATGCATTATTTACATAAGTACTCAGACCCTTTGCTATGAGACTCGAAATTGAGCTCAGGTGCATCCTGTTTCCATTGATCATCCTTGAGATGTTTCTACAACTTGATTCAAGTCCACCTGTGGTAAATTCAATTGATTGGACATGATTTGGAAAGGCACACACCTGTCTATTGTCACGGCTCCTCTGCAGTGCAGGGGCGGTTCCTCCTGCAGGCAGAGGGTCGTTAGTGATTGGAGTCACCTGGGCTCTAAGTATTTAAACTGTCACTAATCACTTCTCTCTCTCTCTGCTCCTCCAGGTATGCTCATGTTTTGTTTGTTCCTTTGTAGTTTTGCATAGTTTTCACTCAGTCATGTTCACACACGCATATTCACGCATTCATGCACTTTACATACACCTTACATTATGATACTTCCACACCTCATTTCCTTTTCTTAGTTTTAAGTTATTAGTTTTGTTTATAATAAAGAACACTTTTTTAATTGGCCTATACTTGTTGTTCGTGTCCCCTCATTTTTGTCACAAGCTATGAGCCGGCTTGTGACAAGTGGGGGCTCATCCAGGATAGTAGTTAACTTGGGTTAGTTTAGTTCAGATTGCCAAATATTTTTTGTTTGAGGAGATGTTTTGGTTGGGCCAATTTTGTTGAAGAGAGCGTTGAGAGCCATGTGTTCTTTTGGTTCAGTTAGCGTAAAGTTAAGTCTCCAAGTGATGCAGCAATCCTTGCAGATGAGTACAGGCTAACACATAAAAGCCATTTTGAGTCAAACAGTGACATGTACCGTGAAAATAACTTTACTCCTAGGAATAGTAGGTCACCTTTTTTGGGGGCTTCTTTCCAAAGGCCTCGGCAGAAGTTTGGGTCTGGAGGACTTAAAGCACCGGTTAATGCTAATACTTGTCGCTACTGTTTAGTTGAAGGACATTGGAAGAAAGATTGTCCTCGGCTTCATTCAAAACAGTCAGGTCAAGTTAAACCTGCTATGATGGCAGCTCCTGTTACAGCCTCTGACCATCAGTGTGAGCTGTTTCAGCCACTAGTTGAGTTTGATTCTCAGTCTTCCCACTGTGATTTTTCAGCCTTTATTTCAGAGGGTGTAGTGTCCCTGGTAGATGGCAACCAGAATGTTAAAATCAAGATCCTAAGAGACACTGGAGCTTTAGATTATTTTATTCTGGAATCTGTTTTGCCGTTCTCTAAAGAGTCTGATACTGGCCGTTGTGTAATGGTATGTGGTATGGGTTTAGTTCCATTCTCTTGTCCTTTACATGAAGTTACCCTAAAATGTGGTCTAGTGGAGGGTGATGTAGATGTTGGGGTTAGACCCCAGTTGCCAGTAGAGGGAGTACACATGATTTGGGGGAATGACTTGGCAGGTAGTAAGGTGTGGGCAGATGGCAAATTAAACATCTGTAAGAAGCAACCTTCAGTGTCCCCTGCAAGGGAATCTCCGGATCAGAACTGTGTTTCTCCTGAGGTATTTCCAGTTTGTGCGGTTACCCGCGCAGCCTCTCGTAAGGAGATTGAGAGTAAGCCAGAAAGTCTTGAATTGCCAGTCAAACTCCAGACAGAACAGTTGACTAGTTCTAGAGATTCATTGATGGCTGAGCAAAAAGCCGATACTACTTTGGCTGATCTGTTTGATAAAGTGGTTGCTGATTCAGTGGTGAGGAATAGTGCTGAGTGTTATTTTCTTCTTGATGGGCTGTTGGTCAGGAAATGGGTTCCACACTATGATAAGGGTTTAGGAGAACCAGTCTTTCAAATAGTTGTACCTACTACTTTGCGAAATAGTGTTGCAAACTTCACATGGTGATGTGGCAGGTCATATGGGTGTTCGTAAAACTTATGATCGCATACTTCGTTATTTTTTCTGGCCACGTTTAAAGCTGGATGTAGCTCAGTTTATTAAAACTTATCATACGTGTCAGCGCACAAGTAAGCCAAACCAGGTCTTACAAGACACTCCATCACAAACCCACTTAATTGAGCATGATATAGACATCGGAGATGCTAAGCCTATCAAACAGAGATTTTATCGTGCATCTGAGGAGAAGAGATTGAAACTAGAAACAGAGGTGCAGTATATGTTGGACAATGGTATTGCGGAGCCATGTTCAAATTGGGCTTCACCCTGTCTTTTGGTCAAAGAGTCTGATTCCACTTTCAGACCTTGCACTGATTATAGAAAAGTTAACAATGAAAACTCAAAATGTGAGTTTGCCAAAGCCACAGTCACATACCTAGGCAAGGTTGTTGGTCAGGGATTTGTCTGTCCCGTGGAAGCCAAGGTTCAGGCTGTGAAGCAGTTCCCACAGCCCTCCACAAAAAGAACTGATGCGCTTCCTGGGAATGGCAGGGTACTACCGTGCTTTTTGTAACTACTTTTCGGTAGTAGTGTCCCCCCTGACCAATCTGAAGGCCAAGGCTGAGTTTAGCTGGTCCACCCAGTGTCAAGAGGCATTTGATGCAGTTAAGACTCTTGTGTTTGGCACCTGTGTTGGCAGCACCAAATTTTGGGAAACCTTTCAAGTTGCAGGTGGACGCCAGTCGAATCGGTGCTGGGGCTGTGCTTCTCCAGGAGAATGATGACAAAGTTGAGTGTCCAGTCAGTTTCTTCTCCTGGAAATGTAATAAGTATCAGAAAAACTATTCTGTAATTGAAAAGGAGGCTTTAGGTCTCATTTGGGCTTTACAGCACTTCGAGGTCTATGTTGGTTCTGGTTTGACCCCTTTAACTGTGTTCACTGACCACTACCCACTTGTTTTTCTGAGGTCCCTGAGAAACCCCAACCAGCGCCTGATGCGTTGGGCTTTGTTCTTGGAACCATTCAACCTTGATATTAGGCACATTAGTGGTAAGGATAATATCATTGCTGATGCTCTGTCCCGTGCTCCTTTAACCTAGCTTGTATCTTTTCTCTGCTGACCCCTACGGGCTGTCTGCACCTCTTTTCTCTTAAATTGCTCCCCAGGTACCAGGACTGCTGAGTTTGAGGGGCGGACAGTCAGCTGGGGGACACGGGGCTACTGCTAGGAGCCGGGATTGGTATCTTTTTTTGTTTGTTTTTGGGGAAATTTGAATTATTTTGAATATGTTGGAGGAAGTTGGGTTGATGGTGGGACCCTCATTTTAAGGAGGGGGGTGTCACGGCTCCTCTGCAGTGCAGGGGCGGTTCCTCCTGCAGGCAGAGGGTCGTTAGTGATTGGAGTCACCTGGGCTCTAAGTATTTAAACTGTCACTAATCACTTCTCTCTCTCTGCTCCTCCAGGTATGCTCATGTTTTGTTTGTTCCTTTGTAGTTTTGCATAGTTTTCACTCAGTCATGTTCACACACACATATTCACGCATTCATGCACTTTACATACACCTTACATTATGATACTTCCACACCTCATTCCCTTTTCTTAGTTTTAAGTTATTAGTTTTGTTTATAATAAAGAACACTTTTTTAATTGGCCTATACTTGTTGTTCGTGTCCCCTCATTTTTGTCATAGGCTATGAGCCGGCTTGTGACACTAAGGTCCCACAGTTGACAGTACATGTTAGCCCAAAACCCAAGCCATGAGGTTGAAGGAATAGTCAATAAAGCACAGACAGGATTGTGTTGAGGCACAGATCTGGGGAAGGGTACCATTGTCTGCAATATTGAAGGTCCCCAAGAACATAGTGGCCTCCATCATTCTTAAATGGAAGAAGTTTGGAAACACCAAGATGTATCCTAGAGCTGGCCGCCCGGCCAAACTGAGCGATCGGGGTAGAAGGGCCTTGGTCAGGGAGGTGAACAAGAACCCGATGGTCACTCTGACAGAGCTCCAGAGTACCTCTGTGGAGATGGGAGAACCTTCCAGAAGGACAAACATTTCTGAAGCACTCCACCAATCAGGCCTTTATGGTAGAGTTGCCAGACTGAAGACACTCGTCAGTAAAAACCACATGACAGCCTGCTTGGAGTTTGCCAAAAGGCAACTAAAGAACACAGACCATGAGAAACTTTGGTCTGAATGACAAGCGTCATGTCTGGAGGAAACCAGGCACCTTTCATCACCTGGCCAATACCATAACCTACGGTGAAGCATGGTGGTGGCAGCATCATGCTGTGGGGATATTTTTCAGTGGCAGGGACTGGGAGAGAACCCTACCTGACCAAAACATAGAAATACAAATAATAGAATACCCACCCCAACTCACACCCTGACCAAACCAAAATGGAGACATAAAAAGGATCTCTAAGGTCAGGGCGGGACAGTGGGGAAAAAAAGGATTTAATCAATTTTATAATAAGGCTGTAAAGATTTTTTTTAAGTGGAGGGGTTTGAATACTTTTCGAATGCACTGTAGCTTAGCAGAATGCTGTGGTAGCCATACTGGTTAAGTGTGCCTTGAATTCTAAATAAATCACAGACAGTGTCACCAGCAAAGCACCCCCACACCATCACACATCCTCCTCTATGCTTCACGGTGGGAACCACACATGCAGAGATCATCTGTTCACCTACTCTGTATCTCACAAAGACACGGTGGTTGGAACCAAAAATCTCAAATTTGGACTCATCAGACCAAGGGACAGATTTCCACAGGTCTAATGTCCTTAGACCGCAGTCCTAGATGCACCACTACAGACACCCTGGTTCAAATCCAGGCTGTATCACAACCGGCCGTGATTGGAAGTTCCAGCGTCCTCCAGGTTTGGCCAATGTAGGCCGTCATTGTAAATAAGAATTTGTTCTTAACTGACTTGCCTAGCTAAATAAAAAAAATACAAGTGAATTGTTATTTCATAGTTTTGTTGTCTTCCCTATTATTCTACAATGTAGAAAATAGTAAAAATAACGGTCTATTTACCACCACAAAATGAAGCTGGCACTTAGACCGCTCTCAACCAACTCAATAAGGCCATAAGCAAAGAAGAAAAGGCTCACCCAGAAGCGGCGCTCCTAGTGGCCCGGGACTTTAATGCAGGCACACTTAAATCAGTTTTAACACATTTTTACCAGCATGTCACACGTGCAACCAGGGGGGGAAAAATCCTAGACCACCTTTACTCCACACACAGATGCATACAAAGCTCTCCCCCATCCTCCATTTGGCAAATCTGACCATAATTCTATCCTCCTGCTTACGAGCAAAAACTAAAGCAGGAAGTACTAGTGACTCGCTCAATACGGAAGTGGTCATATGACGCGGATGCTACACTACAGGACTGTTTTGCTAGCACAGACTGGAATATGTTCCGGTATTCATCCAATGTCATTGAGGAATACACCACCTCAGGCATCGGCTTCATCAATAAGTGCATCGATGACGTCATCCCCACAGTGACTGTACGTACATATCCCAGCCAGAAGCCATGGATTACAGGCAACATCCGCATCGAGCTAAAGGCAAGAGCTACCACTTTCAAGGAGCGGGAGACTAATCCGGACGCTTATAAGAAATCCCGCTATGCCCTCAGATGAACCATCAAACAAGCAAAGCTTCAATACAGGATTAAGACTGAATCCTACTACACCGGCTCTGACTCTCGTCGGATGTGGCAGGGCTTGAAAACTATTACAGACTACAAAGGGAAACCCAGACGCGAGCTGCCCAGTGACGCGAGCCTACCAGATGAGCTAAATGCCTTTTATGCTCGCTTCGAGGCAAGCAACACTGAAGCATGCATGAGAGCACCAGCTGTTCTGGATGACTGTGTGATAATGCTCTCGGTAGCCAATGTAAACAAAACCTTTAAACAGGTCAACATTCACAAAGCCGCTGGGCCAGACGAATTCCCAGGACGTGAACACAAAGCATGTGCGGACCAACTGTCAAGTGTCTTCACTGACATTTTCAACCTCTCCCTGAGGTGGACCACCACTATGGACCACCATAGTCCCTGTGCCCAAGGAAGCGAAAGTAACCTGCCTAAATGATTATCGCCCCGTGGCACTCACGTGGGTAGCCATGAAGTGCTTTGAAAGGCTGGTCATGGCTCACATCAACAGCATCCTCCTGGACACCCTAGAACCACTCCAATTCGCATACCGCCCCAACAGATCAACAGATGACGCAATCTCAATCATACTCAACACTGCCCTTTCTCACCTGGACAAAAGGACCACCTATGTGAGAATGCTGTTCATTGACTACAGCTCAGCGTTCAACACCATAGAGCCCACGAAGCTCATCACTTCCTCATCACTAAGCTTAGGACTCTGGGACTAAACACCTCCCTCTGCAACTGGATCCTGGACTTCCTGACGGGCCGCACCAACATGGTAAGAGTAGGCCACAACACGGCTGCCACGCTGATCCTTAACACTGGGGCCACTCAGGGGTGTGTACTTAGTCCCCTCCGGTATTCCCTGTTCACCCACGACTGCATGGCCAAACATGACTCCAACACCATCATTAAGTTTGCTAACGTCACAACAGTGGTACGGCTGACCACCGACAACGATGAGACGGCTTATAGGGAGGAGGTCAGAGAACTGGCAGTGTGGTGCCAGGACAACAACCTCTCCCTCAATGTGAGCAAGACAAAGGAGCTGATTGTGGACTACAGGAAAAGGTGTGCCGAACAGGCCCCATTAACATCGACGAGGCTGTAGGTTAGCGGGTTGAGAGTTTCAAGTTCCTTGGTGTTCACATCACCAACGAACTATCATGGTCCAAACATACCAAGACAGTCGTGAAGAGGGCACGGCAAAATATTTTCCCCCTCAGGAGACTAAAAAGATTTGGCATGGGTCCCCAGATCCTCAAAAGGTTCTACAGCTGCACCATTGAGAGCATCCTGACCGGTTGCATCACCGCCTGATATGGCAACTGCTCGGCATCTGACCGTAAGACGCTATAGAGGGTAGTGTGAATGGCCCAGTACATCACTGGGGCCAAGCTTCCTGCCATCCAAGGCCTATATAATAGGCGGTGTCAGAGGAAAGCCCATACAATTGTCAGACTCCAGTCACCCAAGTTATAGACTGTTTTCTCTGCTACCGCATTGCAAGCAGTATCCGGAGCGCCAATTCTAGGACCAAAAGGCTCCTCGACAGCTTCTACCCCCAAGCCATTAGACTGCTGAACAAAAAATTGCCATTGGACAATTTACATTGACCCCCCTCCCCTCCCCTCCCCTCCCCTCCCCTCCCCTCCCCTCCCCTCCCTTTTGTACACTGCTGCTACTTGCTGTTTGTTTGCTACCTATGCACAGTCACTTCGCCCCACCTACATGTACAGATTACCACAACTAGCCTGTACCCTGCACACTGACTCGGTACCGGTGCCCCCTGTATATAGCCTCGTTATAGTTATTCTTATTGTGTTACTTTTTATTATTACTTTTTATTTGATTCTACTTGGTAAATATTTTCTTCTTCTTGAACTGCACTGTTGGATAAGGGCTTGTAAGTAAGCATTTCACGGTAAAGTCACACTTGTTGTATTCGGCACATGTGGCAAATAAAGTTTGATGTCATTTGAATGAGTAGGTGTGTCCAAACTATATATATTATATATATATATGTAGTTGAAGTCGGAAGTTTACATACACCTAGCCAAATACATTTAAACTCAGTTTTTCACAATTCCTGACATTTAATCCAAGTAAAAATTTGGTTAGAATCACCACTTTATTTTAAGATTGTGAAATGTCAGAATGATAGTAGAGAGAATGATTTATTATATAAGCTTTTATTTCTTTCATCACATTCCCACTGGGTCAGAAGTTTACATACACTCAATTAGTATTTGGTAGCATTGCCTTTATATTGTTTAACTGGGGCCAAACGTTTTTGGGTAGCCTTCCACAAGCTTCCCACAATAAGTTGGGTGAATTTTGGCCCATTCCTCCTGACAGAGGTGGTGAAACTGAGTCAGGTTTGTAGGCCTCCTTGCTCGCACATACTTTTTCAGTTCTGCCCACAAATGTTCTAGAGAATTGAGGTCAGGGCTTTGTGATGGCCACTCCAATACCTTGACTTTGTTGTCCTTAAGCCATTTTGCCACAACTTTGGATGTATCCTAGGGGTCATTGTCCATTTGGAAGACTCATTTGCGACCAAGCTTTAACTTCCTGACTGATGTCTTGAGATGTTGTTTCAATATATCGTCATAATTTTCCTGCCTCATGATGCCATCTATTTTGTGAAGTGCACCAATCACTCCTGCAGCAAAGCACCCCCACAACATGATGCTGCCACCCCTGTGCTTCACGGTTGAAGCATGTGTGTGTGTGTGTAAAATACTTTTTTGAAGGTTGTACTGAATATGATAAGCTATTTTCCAGCTATGGGTGGCGCCATGTTTGTTGACATTATACGATACGTTTTGGGTGTCACGTAAACTGTCAGACCAAAGATGTTATAATGAGGTGAAGGAATGGTTCACTCATCTTTCGAGTAAACTTCCGGAACTGAATGAAGGGAAGTGAATGATCGTAAACTACACACCCCCTTAAACATGCATACTGCAAACAGACCAAACTCATCTTGTCTCCTCTTTTTCTCTTTGGTTGACTCGAAAAAACAAACATGGTGGCGCGCACAAACTACCCATCGACAGATTACTTTAGATTTGAAGTGTTTTACTCAATTATTTAGATCAACAGTGAGCTCATCCACGATGTGATTAATTGTAAATAGTCATTGCTATTAGCTAATTCACATTTTGGTTTCTGTCAGCCGAGAGTTAATACAAATATGACCGCTTGTGTTATGTCAATCTTTCCTCAGTTAGCGCTAGGACAAATGTAGCCTACATTTTTCCGGTTTGGATGATTGTGTTATGCTGTAGATACTTCTGTGAATGTCTGAACATGGCATCCAAAAATAAACTGCTCACATTGAGGATATAACTTTGTAAGGACTGTGTTTGTACAAAAATGTTTCTGTGAAAAGAAAGTGTGACCAGCTCAAACGCTGACACCGGTTTGAGTGTACCTGACACCGGTTTGAGTGTACCTGACACCGGTTTGAGTGTACGCTGCAGGGACCACTGTAGAATGATTACACCCTTTTGTTGGTACGTGTAAATGAGTTAATGATGATGTTAGAGTCCTGCTTGGCCAAGTAGTTGTGGGTGAACAGGGAGTACAGGAGGGGACTAAGCACGTAACCCTGAGGCACCCGTGTTGAGGATCAACGTGGCAGATGTATTGTTGCCTACCCTCTCCACCTGGGGGCGGCCCCTCAGGAAGTCTAGGATCCAGTTGCAGAGGGAGGTGTTTAGTCCCAGGGTCCTTAGCTTGGAGGGGACTATGGTGTTGAATGTTGAGCTGTAGTGAATGAACAGCATTCTCACGTAGGTGTTCCTTTGTTCAGGTGGGTGAAGGCAGTTTAGAGTGCAATAGAGTTTGCGTCATCCTATTGGGAGTATGTTATACGTTTAAGATTGAAAAGCAGCCTCTGATTTGACATACATATGTCCTAATATTCCAGTTCACAATGGTTTTACTTTGGATCCTGTTCTGTTTATCTGTTTTTTTTACATGACTAAATAAAGTCTGTCACGATCTTCAGACAAATTGTTCTCGGCGGGATGCTGACTGATTGTTAGTTGATTATACATCCCATGAAAATGAAAAGATAAACATCCATCCTAGTGCGTGTATGTGTGTGTGTGTGTGTGTGTGTGTGTGTGTGTGTGTGTGTGTGTGTGTGTGTGTGTGTGTGTGTGTGTGTGTGTGTGTGTGTGTGTGTGTGTGTGTGTGTGTGTGTGTGTAGGGGGCGAGACTTAAGAGCAGTGCTTGCTGGGTATTTGTTTTGTTTATCTACATGACGAGAAGGGAAATGAGGCTTCAAAGGCGGATGTGCTACATGACAGGCCCATGGTAAGACACTGGCAACATTATCAATCAGATGACCAGGGATAGAACAAGATATCTGGGCGGCCACTTGCATTGGGCTGACACACACACGCACAAATAAAAGGCCATCAGCGCCTTCACAAATGAGAGCTTTGCGTGTCAAACATGCTTCTGGAGAATGTCAACACAACCGACATGGGCGTAGGAAAGGAGAAGGATTTTAAATGGTTTGGGGTTTCACCTGTCATAGCCAGACTGAGACAGATACATGTTATCACTCAGTCAGTACTTACCGGTGCATTAATGCATTATTATTGGAGTTGTTATCATAGTTTTGCATCTTGAAGGCACTCTCTTACCTTGTATTTACTAGGCATTTAATAAGATTCTCAAGTCAGTCTTTTTGATCTTGAAATCAGTCAACCAGTGAAAAGCAATGGATGCATGACATTCCACTGGAAGCTCTATCATTTGATTAGACATCAGGGATGATTTGGCTCAGGTTTATTATCTATAATTCGGAGGCATAAACAGGCATGTAAGTGTTAAATGCAGAACAAGGTAGGCCAACTTCAGAGAGGTTTTACGGTACCGGGTTTGTCAGAGGTTGGTTTTGCCTGTGAGAAATGCAGTATCAAAGGCATGTGTCCAAAGTCATTACCTTGCTCTGCTGTGTTGATGCATTCCACAGCCCCCACTGATAATCCATTTGACTGCACTTGTGTGTGAGATGACCACAACAGAAAATCTCTTTTCTTGGAGGATTGCACAGGATATTAAACTGATGTTTCGCAAGTCACTCTCTAGCTTGGCTCTGCATTTGGTTTAGGCTATGCTGTTCAATGGAAGGCTTTAGAATTCTCTCAGCCTATAACGACATAAAATGTGGGTTTTGTTTTGTCATTTAAAGCATCGAATGAAGAAGGAACTTTGATGTGTTATTTGAGTTTTTTCATCTTGAGAGGCATATCTGTTAACACTTTTCAATGGTATTTTTTGTTGACTGCCTTCATATACGCATCACACCTGAAAATCACTGCATGAACATTTGCAAACGGACAGTTCTCGGGAATTTTTAATTGCTTGTCATTACATTCTGTTGGATGCCAGAATTTTGTATAATAAGTTAAATAAAAATACTTTACATTTTGAATCGAGCATTGTTTTGTGTGTCAGTTCATAAACCATGTGCCTTGGAATCCGAACATTGAAAATCTGTAGAAGCTGTATGGCGCAATTTTGAACATGTTGGTCCTCAAATGAAAATGGCATATTTGTCTATTTATGCTAAATAAATTAGGCCAATTTTGGTCTGTAGTATAGGGCAGACTAACAAGTTCCTTGCTTTCTCCCCTTTTCACTTGCTTCCTCCATTTCTGCTGCAATCAGTTGGTTATATCTTTGAATAGAGCAAACATTCCCATATATTTTTATAGCTGCATGTGTGACATAACTTCACCATTCCTATTCATAATAACATTATAAAGATAATACCATTATTATTTTTTACAATAAAGAACGTTTTTTCATCAATCAGTATATTTGAGTTGAACCATAATATTTATTGTAATATGGCTTTTCAGGAGGATGAAATTTAAATTGTAAACAGCTTTGTATTGCTTGTTTTAGAAAAGGTGATCCTTTGAACAAGTTTCTTTTTAATTAACAAAAAATTTGAGTTTGTAATCTGGATTAAAGGCAAAAAGGCGGGTGAGTCATTGTTACAAATCTGCTGGAGAACCAGTATCACGGCTCAAAAAAAGACCCAGATGCAGACAGTTCGAATAACGGATGTTTACTATATAAACATGGGGCATTCAAAGGACAGGTCAAGGGCAGGCAGGGGTCGGTAGTCCAGGGCAGGTACAGAGCGGCAGGCAGATGTCAGTAATCCAGGGAAGTGGCAAGAAGTACAGAACAGCAGGCAGGCAGAATGATCTCCTGTAAAGAGGAAACAAAGGGCTGTGAGACATAGGTCTCTTCACGCACGGATCTTGATTACGGGATCAAAATCGACAACATCCGGTGAAATTGCAGAGCGCCAAATTCGAAGAAAAACATTTGTGATATTAAACATTCATGAAAATACAAGTGTCTTACATGGTTCAAAAGCTTAGAATCTTGGTAATCGAACTGCGTTGTCAGATTGAGGACAGCGCCTCACATTCGCATATTTTCCAAACCAGCACAGGCATCACAAAATAACAAATAGCGATAAAATAAATCACTTACTTTTGAAGATCTTCCTCTGTTTGCAATCCCAAGGGTCCCAGCGACACAATGAATGGTCGTTTTGTTCGATAAAGTCCTTCTTTATATCCCAAACACGCTGTTTAGTTGGCGCCATTGAATTCAATAATCCACTCCTTCAACATGCATAGAAAGGATTCCAAAAAGTTGCCAGCAAAGTTCATCCAAACGAGTCAAATTATGTTTTTATTAATCCTCAGGTTGTCTAATATCTAAATAAACGATAATATTTCAGATGGAGATTACTATGTTCAATAGGAAAGGAAAAGAACGACGAGCGCGCCCACGTTCACACGCACTAAAAGACTACTTCTGCCCTGGCGCTCACCTTGGAAAGACTACAAATACTTCTTCATTGAAAAAAACCAAGCCTAAAACCTTATAAACCTTATAAAGACTGTTGACATCTAGTGGAAGCCATAGGAACTGCAATCTGGGAGGCAGAAATTTGATCTTTCAATAGCATTGCATTGGATGTCGTTCGGAGCTCAACATTTTATTTTTCCAGATGGATTTTGCTCGGGTTTTCGCCTGCTATATAAGTTCTGTTATACTCACAGAAATTATTTTAACAGTTTTAGAAACTTCAGAGTGTCAATTCTACCAATTATATGCATATCCTAGCTTCCTGGCCTGAGTAACAGCCAGTTTCCTTTGGGCACGTCAGGCAGGCGGAAATTCAGGAAACTAGACCGTGCGCTGAGAGGTTAATCCTAGACACATGAAAAGTGGGATGTATACGGAGGGTACGGGGCGCCTGAAGACGAACAGCAGAGGGGCTAAGAATCTTGGAGATGGGGAAAGGGACGATAAAATGTGGGGAAAGTTTGCGGGACTCCTCCCGGAGGGGAAGATCCCGAGTGGACAGCCATACCTCTGCCCGAGATAATAATGGGGAGCCGGGGACCAGTGGCGGTCCGCCTGTCGTCGAAACTTGGTGGTCTTGAGAAGAGCCGCCCAGGCTCTCTTCCAGGTACGGCGACAGCGGTGGATGAACATCTGGGCTGAGGCTATTCTGACCTCCTCCTCTTGCTCCGGGAAGAGCGGGGGCTTATATCCCAGGGAACACTCAAAAGGCGAGAGACCAGTGGCTGAGCAGGGGAGGGTGTTGCACACAAGTTGCTGGCTCCAGGTGGTTGGTGGAGACCAGGCAACAAAGACTCATCTCCAGGTCTTGATTGGCTCGCTCCGACTGGCCGTTAGACTGGGGGTGGAATCCGGGGACAGACTGGCCGACGACCTAATGAGCGTGCAGCACGCCTTCCAGAACCGGGGTGAGAACTGAGGAACCCGGTCAGAGACCATGTCCACCGGAAGTCCATGGATCTGGAAGACGTGCTGCGCCATAAGCTGGGCCGTCTCCTTGGCTGAGGGTAGCTTGGGGAGAGGGATGAAACGGGCAGCTTTGGAAAACCGGCCCACTACTGTAAGGATAACGGTGTTGACATCAGATGGGGGAAGACCAGTGATGTATTCTAGGGATATATGTGGGGCAGGAAGTGAGGGACAAGAAGTGGTGGAAGGAGGCCAGCCGGAGCTTGCCAAGGAGTCTTATTCTGCGCACAGAGAGTTCAGGCAGCGACGAATGCAGAGACGTCAGTACCATGGTGGGCCACCAAAAGCGTTGTTGTACAAAGGCCAGGGTCCAACGGGAACCCGGGTGTCAGGCAAGCCTGGAGGATTGAGCCCACTCCAGGACCGGGGAGCGGACAGCGTCTGGAACAAACATCCGGTCTCAGGGTCTGAGGGTGTAGCCACGGGGCTATAGCGGCGTGAAAGCGCATCCGGCAAGACATTCTTGGATCCCTGGCCGTAGGACAGGGAGAAGTTGAACCTTGTGAAAAGCAGGGCCCACCGAGCTTTCCTGGAATTGAGACGCTTGGCGGTGCTGAGATATTCCAGGTTCTTGTGATCCGTCCACACAATGAAAGGATGTTCCGCCCCCTCCAACCAGTGCCTCCACTCCTCCATCGCCATCGTTATCACGAGAAGCTCACGATTCCCCACATCGTAGTTCCTCTCCGTGGCATTAAGATGATGGGAGAAGAAGGTGCAGGGATGCAGCTTTAAGGGCCATGGCAGAACACTGAGACAGGACAGCCCCCACTCCGACATCCAAAGCATTGGCCTCCACCACAAACTGAAGGGATTGGTGGGGATGGACTAATATGGGAGCTGTGGTGAAGCAGTGCTTGAGGTCCAGGAACACTTGGTCAGCAGCTGGGGAACACGTGAATGGAACCTTGGGAGAGGTGAGTGCAGACAGAGGGGGAAAGCCAGGGTGCTGTAACCACGGATAAAGCGGCGATAATAAATTGACAAAACTCAGAAAGCATGCAGCTGCACTCTGAATGTAGGTTGGAGCCAATCCATCACCACTCTCACCTTTCCCAGGATCCATCTGCACATTCCCCGCAGCGATGGTGTAACAAAGGAAGGAGTTGATGCAGCGATGGAATTCCCACTTTTCCACTTTCACAAAAAGCTGGTTCTCCAGGAGGCGCTGGAGGACCTGTCGGACATGGAGCGCCTGTTCTTGGGCTGAGTGAGAGAAGACGAGGATTTCATTGAGGTCGACGAACACGAACCGGTTCAACATGTCGCGGAGAACGTTGTTTACCAGGGCCTGGAAGACAGCTGGAGCATTGGTCAGACTAAATGGCATAACCAGATATTCATAGTGTCCGCATTGAAGGCTGTCTTCCACCCGTCCCCTTCCCCTATCCGCACCATAGGTCCAACTTGGAGAAAATAGTGGCCCCCTGGAGTGGCTTGAAGGCCGAGGCAATGAACGGTAGCGGGTAGCAGTTCTTAACCACGATGTCATTGAGGCCCCGGTAGTCGATGCACGGGCGCAGGGTTTTGTCCCTCTTCTCCACAAAGAAGAACCGGCGCCGTCGGGGGAGGAAGAAGGACGGATACACCCAGCATTCAGGGAGTCCTCGATGTAGGTCTCCATAGCCTTGGTTTCCGGACTCGACAGTTAATACAGTCATCCCCGGGGTGGTGTGGTGCCTGGGAGAAGATGAATCCCACAGTTATAGGGTCGATGCGGAGGAAGCGAAGTGGCCCTGGCCTTACACTGTGGATCCCTGACACTCGCAGGTTGATGGGAGTGGTATTATGGGTGACCCTTCCTATAGAGCATTCGTTCAGTGCTCTAACCTCCATGGGAATGGAAAGGGGCTGAGTGAGGATGCACAGTTCTGACACCAGGGTAGTTGCCATAGTACTCTCATCAGCCCCAGAGTCGACGAGTACCCCATAGAGATTGACTGGTTCCCCCACAGCAGGATGGCATGGAGAAGAAAAGTTCTCCCTATGGCCCACCAGAGTACCCGCTCCTACCGGTGAGCCTGGTCTTTTAGTGGCCAGGTAGACAATAGTTCCGCAATACATGCAACTCTTCATGTTAAGCCTGTGTGAACGTTTGTCTGGAGACAAACTAGCTCTGCCTAGTTGCATCGGCTAAGGAAGAGGCGAATCGGCAGACTTCGGAGACACTCGGGGAAACTTCGGTAGCCTCGGATTCTCTGGGACACGTAGATGTCGGGGACTTCCGGGATGCCTCTGAGACAATGTGGAATCCTTGGGTATGCGAGGGGAACCGGAATCGGACCTCCTCTCCTTCCTACGTTCCTGTAGCTGCCCATCGATCCAGATGGTCAAGGTGAAGAGGGAGTCAAGATCCGTCGGCAGGCCCCGGGCTGCGAGCTCATCCTTATCTTCCTCCGATAATCCGTGCAGGAACGTGTCGAACAGCAATTCCGGGTTCCAGGCACTCTCGGCAGCCAACGTGTCGGAAATCCACCGCATAGTCTGCCACACTGCGGGAGTCTTGCCGAAGCTGGAGTAACGTCCGGGCAGCGCCTCTCCCGGACAATGGAGGATCAAATACCTTCTTCACCTCAGCCACGAACTCCTCCAGACTGAAGCACACGTCAGACTGTTGTTGCCACACTGCTGTAGCACAGGTGAGAGCCCTCCTGAACATCAGCGTGATGAGGTACGCTATCTTCGAACGGTCAGAGGGGAAGGAGGAGGGCTGCAGCTTGAAGGTGAGGGAACACTAAGAGAGAGAAACGCCCGACAGGTTCCCAACTATCCAGCGAAGCGTTCCGGGGGAGGTAAGCGGGGTTCTCGGAAAGCCGGGTGGCCGGGAGAGACGCACTGCTGACAGGCGGGTTACTGAGGGGCCGCGGAATTGTTCCAGCAATGTATTCAACGCCACAGTCATGGCGTTCTGCCAGAGTCTGGAAACCTTCCATGAGACCATGAAGCAACTCCTCATGCCTCCCAATGGTGGCTACTTGGGAGGATACGGCGTTGTGGAGCTGGTTCGATTCTGCTGGGTCCGTCATGGCCAGTTCGTACTATCACGTTTCAGCAAAAAACCCCGATGCAGACAGTTCGAATAATGGATGTTTACTATATAAACATGGGGCATTCAAAGGACAGGTCAAGGGCAGGCAGGGGTCGGTAGTCCAGGGCAGAGTCAGTAAGGTACAGAGCGACAGGGAGGATCAGGGTCGGGGGCAGGCAGAGGTCAGTGATCCAGGGCAGTGGCAAAAAGTATAGAACGGCAGGGCAGGCAGATTGTTCAGAAACCAGGAAAACTGGAAAACAGGGGCTCAAGGAAACAGGAGTAAGAAAAACACTCTTGACAAGCTTGATGAGACAAGACGAACTGACAACAGACAAACAGAGAACACAGGTATAAACGCACAGGGTATAATGGGGAAGATGGGCGACACCTGTAGGGGGGTGGAGACAAGCACAAAGACACATGAAACAGATCAGGGTGTGACAACCCCTGTTTAATTATAACATTTGTATGACTGAAGCTTTCAGTGAGAAGTTTAATGCTTTAGTATTTAATAATTTTGACCCCCCCCAAACTTGTATTCATTATATAAATAAACATGTTTAATTTCATCTGGTTCCAAATAAAGTGCAACATTTTTTGCTCATATCATTTGAAAAACAAGTTGTCTGGATTCGGCAGCGACATAAGTAAATAAGTAAACTGTGATATGACCAAAAAGTTATTGAATGTAATTTTACAATAAATAGACAGGTATTAATATCTCCATGGTTGCAAGATTTTTCTTTTGGGATATTTTAAAACATCTTAAGTGGCTGTGATAGGAGATAACTGAGGATGGATCACCAACATTGTAGTCACTCCACAATACCAACCTACACTGAGTGTACAAAACATTAAGAACACCTTCCTGATATTGAGTTGCACCCTTTTGTACTCAGTGTCAATTCGTTGGGGCATGGACTGTACAAGCTGTTGAAAGCGTTCCACTGGGATCCTGGCCCATTTTGACTCAAATGCTTTCCATAGTTGTGTCAAGTTGGCTGGGTGGTGGACCATTCTTGATACACACGGGAAACTGTTGAATGTGAAAAACCCAGCAGCGTTGCAGGTCTTGACACACTCAAACCGGTGCACCTGGCACCTACTACAATACCCAGATCAAAGGCACTTAAAGCTTTTGTCTCGCCAATTCACCTTATGAATGGCACACACACAATTCCTCAATTGTCTAAAGGCTTGAAAATCTTTCTTTAACCTGTCTCCTCCCCTTCATCTACACTGATTGAAGTGGATTTAACAAGTGACATCAATAAGGGACCATAGCTTTCACCTGGATTCACGTGGTCAGTCTGTGTTCCTAATATTTTGTACACTCAGAGAGACATCAGGGACTGTAACATACTCTGTTTCACGGAATCATGGCCCCCCCTGGATATACTGTCCCCGTCCATACTGCCAGCTCTGTTCTCAGTACTTTGCGCAGACAGAAATAAAGAACTCTCCACAAAAATTCTGGTAATGTACAGGAACTCAAGTCCTTATGTTCACCTGACCTAGAATACCTGACAATCAAAATTCTCGTTAGAGAATTGTCTTCGGTCATCGTCACAGCCATGTGTATTCCCCTTCAAGCCGATACCACGACGGCTCTCAAGGAACTACACTGGAAACCGCATATCTTGGGTCCTCATTTATTGTAGTTAGGGACTTTAATAAAGCACATCTGAGGAAACACTATCAAAGTTTGAAGTTTTCCAAATACATTTCCTACTTGCACATCAGAAACTCTCGACCATTGCTACTCTCCCTTCCGGGACAGCTACAAGGCCCTCCCCCGCCCTCAGATCACACCTCCATTCAACTCCACTCTTCCAATAGGCAGAAACTCAAACAGGAAGTACCCATGGTAAGGACTGTTCAACACTGGTCAAAAAAATTGGAAACCATGCTTCATGATTGTTCTGATCATGTGGACTGTGATTTGTTTCGGGTTGCCTCTTAGAATAACAGTGACTGACGTATACAGTGGATTCGGAAAGTATTCAAACATTTTGACTTTTTCCATATTTTGTTATATTACAGTCGGATTCTAAAATTGATTAAATAAATGTTTTCCCTCATTAATCTACACACAATGCCCTATAATTACCACTTGAAAACAGGTTTTTAGACATTTCTGCAAATGTATATTGAAAAATACATCATTTAAGTATTCAGACCCTTTGCTATGAGACTCGAAATTGAGTTCAGGTGCATCCTGTTTCCAATGATCATCCTTGAGATGTTTCTACAACTTGATTGGAGTCCACCTATAGTAAATGCAATTGATTGGACATGATTTGGAAAGAAACACACACCTGTCTATATAACGTCCCACAGTTGACAGTGCATGTTATAGCAAAAATCAAGCCATAAGGTCGAAGTTATTGTCCGTAGAGTGCCGACACAGGATTGTGTCAAGGCACAGATCTGGGGAAGGGTACTCAAAAAATGTCTGCAGCATTGAAGGGACCACCAGTTTGGCTAGCTAGATACCTACTCTGACACTTCTTCTAGACTGTCTCGGACACGGTTTCACTCTTTAGCTAACGTAGACTGGCTAGCTAAGTTTCCATAACTAGATTTGACTTATTCACCATCTGGGTTCATTTAACCAAGCTATATGGCAGGCTTATCCCATGCTAGCATGGTGATTGATTGAGTTAGCTAGCATTACTGTATTGGTTTTCAATAGTTTCTGACAGTGGCAGCTTTAGTCAGACTTGTGAAGTTAACATTAGAATTTACCTTAAATTTGATATAGCCACGTTAGTCTAGCTAGCTATGTTTCTGACATGCATTTATTTCTGTACTTAAATGCAGAGGTCAAGGCCAATGAATGGACAGCTTTGTAAAGACATGCTGAATGAGTGGAACCTGGCCTCTTTGATTCCAAAGTTTGAGAGGGTAAGTTAAAGTGATATATTCCTTTTTGAAAGTAGGGACAGAGCTTTGGGGAGGGGGGGACACAGATTTTCATTGACCCTGTCTAAAACATCTACCTCTTCCACATTGTCATCGATAACCAATAGTGCAACCTTAATGGGAACTTGAAAGATTTAACTTCACCAGAGCCTCGTGGAATCATGCAGCCACTTTGGGATGAGATACATTACATGCACAGTGACCATAGATAGTCTGGCCGTCATTTTACCATACTTGCTTTATTGGTCATTTGCACTGATATTCTTTCACCGTGACCAACCTGACACACTTCACACACATCACAGGCTGGGAGCAGCTCACGGGCACTTAGGGGTAAAGTGCCTTGCTCAAGGGCACAACAGCAGTAGGTAGTATACAGAGATATTGATGCTAGTAACCCTCTGTCTGACGGACCACTCCCTGCAGATTTCCCCGCAGGCAGCCGGGGGTTCGAATATTGACCTGCCTTTCTAACCTTGAAGCTACTGCTTGAGCTAAGCTTGAGCTAATTATTTAGCTCTTTCCTCACTCCTTTGCCTTTGCTCAATCATTTGACCTGGCTTATCAACCCTTCCTTCAATGTATTTAATTTAGAAATGTGAGTTAAACTATCCTTTAAATCTCCCCCATAGTGATTAAGCCTATCGGTTCATAGCATTGGGCCAGTAACTGATAGGTCACTGGTTAAAATCCCTGAGCCAGCAAGGTGGAAAGATTTGCCATTTTTTTCCTTGAGCATGGCAGTTAACCCCCAACAACTGCCCCCGGGTGCCGTGGATGCCGATTAAGGCAGCTCCACACACCTCTCTGATTCAGAGGGTTTGGGTTAAATGCGGAAGACACATTTTGGTTTAATGCAACTGATTAGGTACCCCCTTTCCCTTTTACCCTCTCTTTTGCAGCGGAAGAGATGGACCAGGAAACGCTCTTGCCTTTGGACGACTTGACTATAGCCTGAAGTTAAAGAACACAAACGCCTTACAGTGAGTATTCTGTAAACGGCACTTTTTTTTATACACAAAGGGAGGTTTCTCAAATGACTGCCTCACCTTGTTCACCAACTACTTCTCAGATTTAACTGTGTCAAATCGGAGAGCCTGTTGTTCAGACCTCTGGCAGTCTCTATGGGGGTGCCACAGGATTCAATTCTTGGGTCGACTCTCTTCTCTGTATATATCAATGATGTCGCTCTTGCTGCTGGTGATTCTCTGATCCACCTCTATGCAGACGACACCATTCTGTATACATCTGGCCCTTCTTTGGACACTGTTAACAAACCTCCAAACGAGCTTCAATGCCATACAACACTCCTTCCATGGCCTCCAACTGCTTTTAAATGCTAGTAAAACTAAATGCATGCTCTTCAACCGATTGCTCGCCGCACCCGCCCGACTAGCCTCACTACTCTGGACGGTTCTGACTTAGAATATGTGGACAACTACAAATACCTAGGTGTCTGGTTAGACTGTAAACTCACCTTCCAGACTCACATTAAGCATCTCCAATCCAAAATGAAATCTAGAATTGGTTTCCTATTTCTCAACAAAGCCTCCTTCACTCATGCTGCCAAACATACTCTCGTAAAACTGACTATCCTACCGATCCTTGACTTTGGCGATGTCATTTAGAAGTTATCCTCCAACACTCTACTCAGCAAACTGGATGTAGTCTATCACAGTGCCATCCGTTTTTGTCACCAAAGCCCCATATACTACCCACCACTGTGACCTGTATGCTCTCGTTGGCTGGTCTTCGCTACATATTCGTTGCCAAACCCACTGGCTCCACGTCATCTATAAGTCCTTGCTAGTTAACGCCCTGCCTTATCTCAGATCATTGGTCACCAAAGCAACACCCACCCGTAGCAGGCGCTCCAGCAGGTATATTTCACTGGTCATCCCCAAAGCCAACACCTCATTTGGCCGCCTTTCCTTCCAGTTCTCTGCAGTCAATGACTGGAACGAATTGCAAAAATCACTGAAGCTGGAGACTTATATATCCCTCTAACTTTAAGCATCAGCTGTCAGAGCAGCTTACCGATCACTGTACCTGTAAATAGCACACCCAACTACCTCATCCCCCATGTTGTTATTTTTCTTTTTGCTCTTTTGCACCCCAGTAACTCTACGTGCACATCATCATCTGCACATCTATCACTCCAGTGTTAATGCTAAATTGTAATTATTTTGCCTCTATGGCCTATTTATTGCCTTACCTCCCTAATCTATTATATTTGCATACACTGTACATACATTTTTCTATTGTGTCATTGACTGTACGTTTGTTTGTAACTGTTGTTTTTGTCGCACTGTTTGCTTTATCTTGGCCAGGTCACAGTTGTAAATGAGAACTTGTTCTCAACTGGTCTACCTGGTTAAATAAAAGTGAAATATATATATATTTAAAAAAAAAGGTCCTCGGGACACACGCATGAATACATAAGACTGTGGACACACCAAGCTTGAGCAGTAACCGGGTCTTGCCAGGTACATGTTGAAAGATTTGTTGTGTATTGTATAATGTATATTAACAGGTTGCAGAGTACATAAAAGAGTCTGATGCAGAGGGCTCAGTGGACCAGACAGAATGGGGCCAAGACAGTCAATATAGTCCAAGAGTATCCATATCTGCTGGATACTCCAGGCATGATGGGTTACATTTTTTTCAACAACATTAGACTTGAATTTGATTCGGTTTGCTGTGATTAACTGGCTGACTCGACCCATGTGACTCACAGCGTAGTGAGAGCTGTGACCACACTGGTCTGGAAAGGAGGCTGTTTGTTAATGCAATATTTGCTAAGAAATTGTGCAACGGGGTTTGATTGGTTCTCGAAAAATGTCTTTTTTTTCTCAGGGTTGATACCTCCTGATTGTTTGGATATGAAAATCCAACCACTGTAATAGAAGGAGGCGCCGCTCAGGGGCTGTGGCTGTGCGTGTTTGAGTGAAAAAGACAGAGGAGCGCCAACCAGCCCCTTCATTATCGAGCGATTGTGCCAACAACATCAAAGAGCCTTTCCAGACTCTGAGGTCAGTAGGACTTCAAGAGTTAGGTGTTAGCAAGACTCGCGATTAACTGCAATGGAAAAGTAATTGTTTGTCTACAACAAAACATAATTTGAAGTCATATGGGGCAGTCTCACAAGAATTAGAAACAAAATTGGGTGTGGATATGGTCAAGTGTGATGTCATTAATATTTGTGAATATGTATGTAAATGTTAATTTGTCTATTTGGCAATGTAAGGTTATGTTTGTCCATTTTTTGGTGTAAAATAAAACATTACCAAAAACGAATCGTCTGCTTTAATACAGATTGCTCAGGACTTCTACATTTGAAACCCGGATTGCTCAAACTCACTGATTTGTGACATGCGCATTTTACCACTGGAGATGTTTCCAGCAAACAGACTTTTTGCAGAGGAAAGGATGTGCGTGATGTCTTAGTGCACATAAATCATATTTGCCGTTAAATTCCCATGTACTGAATGAAACAATTCTTTAAAAATGGGTTTAATCACATTTTCAACTCTACTGAATGTTTTGTCACAAACTGTTGCGTTATGTAGCAAATGTGCCCACGCTGGTCTTTGCACACGCACTCTAGCCAACAGTTCGCAGATACAGTGCGGGTAGGCTATCTACATTATGAGCTTATTATGGATACGAACGATATTATTTGTCAAACTGCAGCCATGCATCGATCATCATATCACCAGAATAAGACCCTCAATATTTATTGGAAATGAGCGTCAAGCTCATCACATATACCATCCTGTGAAATTCATCATAATTTATTAAATCTGTAGTTTAATAAACTGCAGACTTTTCCGAGTCGTGGTGGAAGGAAAATACAACAAATCATCGCGTGACTCCAAGGTGGTCATTATATCAATATTTGCGACTAAAGGAGTTCCCACCGTCATTTCTCACATAATTACACAGACAATGTCGAACGAACATTGTCTGTGGGCATTTATAAAGTTGTACCGGCATTTCATGTTTCCATCAGCCCAGTCATGACTTGTTTTCATGCTTCAGGTAAATCACCCGCATGAAATAATTGGCTGTAAACTTGGTGACCAGACCCTACCCATTTGTCTGCTCTCGGGGACAGCTCACAGGTATTTACAGTCATTAGTGGACCGACATTGGAGCGAGGTACACTGCTTGGTGCACTGAATGTGTGCTTCAAGTACTATTATGTGTTTGATATCAACTTTCCCACTGTGCCCCCAGCATGGAAATTCCTACAGACCACGAACAGAATTCCCCGCAGTAAGACTGATTCCCCGCAGTAAGATGCTCGCAACACGAGCATGTATTTTTCCCCACTGAACAATAGTGGATATGTACTGTATCTGCTCTTGTACGTAGTGCAGGAAGTGACAGGAGAAAGCACAGCCCTCCGGCTGACGTGTTCCTATGAATTAATAGATCAATGGATGGATGAGCCATGAGTGTCTCATTCAATGCTAAAATGCTCTTACGGGACTATTTATTGCTCTGTTCAAATTACTTTTAGTTTTTTTAATGCATTTTGTGCCTGCTTTTTGCCTACGGTATGGTATGTGGCTCGTTTGCCATTAGTTCAACTACTGAAGCACGTTCTGGTACGCTTTCGTTCTAAAGCAATTTATTTTAAATACAAATGTTACATTTTGGAGATTGTGAAAAGTGCTTTATGAATGAAATACAGTTAACTAATGAGTCATTAGTCCATGTCCTTAGAGTGACCTTCAAATGCAATATTTTACACTTGTTCTGTGTAACAGCGTTTTAACTCGACCCAAATGTAGACCATTTTTGTATAGCAAAACAGCATGGTGTGTGTGCGGTCACCTAAGATAGCCAAAGTGTGTCAGTGAATGTGAATATCGATTGATTAGATTTGGCACTGTCTGATAGACAGATTTGTTAATACCCCTTAAGACAGACAGTGTCACACACACACATGCTTTGTTTTTCTCAGATTGCAATCTGTGTGCATCCAGCTCAGCTGAGGCTTAAATCTGATGTTTGGACTGTTTGGATCATTAAATAATATAAATACATTCTAATAATCAATCCACTCTTATGAAATCTTATATTGAGAAATAATACATAATAGACAATAGGGCTTTGTTTCAATGCGCTGTTTTATATATATTCTTGTACATTCTCTAACGTGATGTATGTTCTGAAATGCAGGCAATATAAATGTATTATTTGAAATTCAACACTGTATCTTGATTGTGTGTAGGAAAGGGAGGTGGTGGGATGGTAGAGAAGGAAAAAATATGCAAGCAAAATTGAAGTTAGGAGGACACTGAAAATAACCCAAGGAATACATAAAAAATTACCCAGCTGCTGGGTCGATCCACCAACCCAATGTGTTGGGTTTATGTCACAACTGAACACACTGGGTTGTTTTAACCAAGCAACATAGTCTAATTTACCCAGCAGTTGGGTCAAGAGCTCAACCCAAGGCGCTGGGTTGGAAGCACAACCCAAACCCGCTGGGTTGTCAATTATGAATTGGATTATTTTTAACCCAGCATTTGTTTTACTAACAATAATACATTTTGGCATAACTCATATTAGGTATAAGTCAAATTCTACTTTTTTAAGATGCCAAAATAGATTGTTTTCAGTATCATCATTTAGTTTTCTGATTGTTTCAGTGCATTCATTCAACAGGGTTTGGACAAAGAACTTCTACAGGGCCACCATCTCCAAAGTTCACTCAAAAAGGAAGTAGTTCTGAAGTGGGTTTGATTTACCTAATTCATTTAGTTAATTATCTTTTAAACATCCATTGGTTAATCTAATGCTCAGTCATCACTTGGCTCATGTAAATAATTCTGTAGTTGTCCCTTTAAACATCCTAAGGTCAACATCCCCATAGTATTCAAATTTGTCATGTACAGTACCAGTCAAAAGCTTGGACTGACATACTCATTCAAGGGTTTTTCTTAATTTTTTACTATGTTCTACATTGTAGAATAATAGTGAAGACATCTATAAAATCACACATATGGAATCATATAGTAACCAAAAATATATTTTCGATTCTTCAAAGTAGCCACCCTTTGCCTTGACAGCTTTGCACACTCGTGGCATTCTCTCAACCAACTTCACCTGGAATGCTTCCCACATATGCTGAGCACTTGGGGTGGCAGGTAGCCTAGTGGTTAGAGTGTTGGGCCAGTAAACAAAAGGTTTCTGAAACAAATCCCGAGCTGACAAGGTAAAAATCGTTTGTTCTGCCCCTGAACAAGGTAGTTAACCCACTGTTCCCCCGGTAGGCCGTCATTGTAAATAAGAATTTGTTCTTAACTGACTTGACTAGTTAAATAAAGGTTAAATATATTTTTTTTTAAATGATTGGCTGCTTTTCCTTCACTCTGCGGTCCAACTCATCAAAAACCATCTCAATTGGGTTGAGGTGATCACTCTCCTTGTCACGTTCCTGACCTTATTTCCTTTGTTTAGTCTTTGTTTACTTGATCAGGACGTGAGCTGGGTGGGTGTAGTCTATGTTATGTGTTTCTTTGTTTAGGTTTGTCTTATTGGCCTGATATGGTTCTCAATCAGAGGCAGGTGTTTTACGTTGTCTCTGATTGGGAACCATATTAAGGTAGCCTGTTTTCACTGTTGGTTTGTGGTTGATTGTTCCTGTTCGTGTGTTCCTGGTTTTTTCTGTGTTCACTAGTTCGGGACTGTAGCTTCGTTGGTTTTTCGTCTGTTTATTGTTTTTGTTCATATTGAGAAGTATTCTAATAAATTATGGATACGCACCACGCTGCGCTTTGGTCCTCCTCTCCTTCTGCCGACGAAAGCCATTACACTCCTTCTTGGTCATATAGCCTTTACACAGCCCGGAAGTTTGTTTTGGGTCATTGTCCTGTTGTAAAACATATGATAGTCCCACTAAGCGCAAACCAGATTCGATGGCATATTGCTGCAGAATACTGTGGTAGCCACGCTGGTTAAGTGTGCCTTGAATTCTAAATAAATCACTGACAGTGTTACCAGCAAAGCACCATCACACCTTCTCCATGCTTCACGGTGGGAACCACACATGCAGAGATCATCCGTTCACCTACTCTGTGTCTCACAAAGACAAGGAGGTTGGAACCAAAAATCTCAAATATGGACTCGTAAAACCAAAGGACAGATTTCCACCGGTCTAATGTTCATTGCTCGTGTTTCTTGTCCCAAGCAAGTCTCTTCTTCTTATTGGTGTCCTTTATTAGTGTTCTTAACTGACTTGCCTAGTTAAATAAAGGTCAAATAAAATAAATAAAAGTAGTGGTTTCTTTGCAGTAATTCAACCATCAAGGCCTGATTCATGCAGTCTCCTCTGAACAGCTGATGTTGAGATGTGTCTGTTATTTGGGCTGCAATCTGAGATGCAGTTAATTGCCGATTTCTGAGGCTGGTAACTGTAATGAACTTATCCTCTGCAGCAGAGGTAACTCTGGGGCTTCCTTCCCTGTGGCAGTCCTCATGATAGCCAGTTTCATCATAGCGTTTGTTGGTTTTTGCGACTGCACTTGAAGAAACTTTTAAAGTTCTTGAAATCTTCCGTAATGACTGACCTTCATGTCTTAAAGTGATGATGGACTGTCGTTTCTCTTTGCTTATTTGAGCTGTTCTTGCCATAATATGGACTTGGTATTTTACAAAATAGGGCTATCTTCTCTATAAAAACCCTACCTTGTGACAACACAACTGACTGGCTCAAACGCATTAAGAAGCAAAGAAATTCTGCAAATTTACTTTTGCACACCTGTTAATTGAAATGCATTCCCGGTGACTACCTCATGAAGCTGGTTGAGAGAATGCCAAGAGTGTGCAAAGCTGTCATCAAGGCAAAGGGTGGCTACTTCAAAGAATCTCAAATAGAAAATATATATTTTGATTTGTTAAAAAAATGGGTTACTACATGATTCTATATGTGTTGTTTCATAGTTTTGATGTCTTCACTATTATTCTACAAAATAGAAACTTGTAAAAATAAAGGAAAACCCTTGAATGAGTAGGTGTGTCCAAACTTTTAACTGGTACTGTAAATGTTGTACCTACTGTACACAAATATTAAACAATTTATTTGGGAAATATCCAGTCTTTACTATTATCTTCATTATGATGCTGATTTAAAGTTGTATTGGATTTATATTTAGAAATGTTTAGACATTTTTAGACATTTAATACATGTTGTTTAGTATATTTACTGCATTCAGCATGTTTAGTTTTTTTCTCTGTGAAGTAAGTTGTGATTTGGTTTACATAGATATATTTTAATGTTGTTTAACACACAGTAACCAAAAACCAAAATGTTCGCCATAAGTGTCCCAGTTTGCCAGAAGTTCACATGTTGCCGCAAATTTACTGCAACAGTTTGCCACAAAACTGATTTGCGTGTGAAAATATGAGTTTGCCACAAATTTGTAGTAAATTGGCCAAAGGTTTGCCACAGCTGTTTGCCAGAAGCGAATTTTTTTTGGTAAGGGAGCTCGGAGCTGTCACATACAATTAAGTAACATAGCATAGTTGTTGACCAGAGATCTTTTGGGATTTAAATGTCAAGAGACGAGGTAAGACTTGATAGTGACCACTGAGGGAATATTAGGAATTTGAGGTAAGATCCTGGAATTTCTTCTGAATGCTCAACAATGTGTGTCTAGTGTGTTGGTCTAGTGAACATACACACTGCATTGGTTGCACAGCCTATTGTTTCTTAGAAAGGCAATTTGTTATCCCAGCTACAGTTTGTTGTGTGTTGGCTGGTCTTGAATTGATCTTGGTTGAGGAAATGTAGATAGCTGGCAGTGTTTGTGTTGTCGTACCGTAGCTACCCCAAGCTACACTACATGAGTATGTGGACACCCCTTCAACTTAGTTATGCTTGTAAAATATTAACACCCCACCACCAACCCCTTCCCTCATCTGCCAAAGCTGTCACATCTGCTTTGTACAACAGTCCCTTAGCTGTGGAGTCAGGAAGCTAATCTAATCAAACATGTGCAGTAGCAAGAACCTTCAGAGATATTTAATATTTTTTTATGTAATATTATCAGTGGTGATCTCCATTCTCCCATTCTGTTACCAGGCCAACAGTTGCCAATCTTTACTTTCGGGTGCCTAGAGGCCTGCTTCCTTTTAAAAAAAGACACTATATATACGCATAAGTATGTGGACACCCCTTCAAATGAGTGGATTTGGCTATTTCAGCCACACCCGTTGCACCGTCAGAGGATACCACCTTTCCAACAAGTCCGTTTGTCAAATTTCTTCCTTGCTAGAGTTGCCCTGGTCAACTGTAAGTGTTGTTATTGTGAAGTGGAAACGTCTAGGGCCAACAACGGTTCAGACGCAAAGTGGTAGGCCACACAAGCTCACCGAATGGGACTGCCGAGTGCTGAAGCGCGTAGCACATAAAAATTGTCTGGCATCAGTTGCAATACACTACCAAGTTCCAAATTGCCTCTGGAAGCAACGTCAGCACAATAACTGTTATTAGGAGAGCTTCATGAAATGGGTTTACATGGCCGAGCAGCCGCACACAAGCCTAAGATCACCATGCGCAATGCCAGTGAACGGAAATCTTAACACTACAGCATACAATGACATTTGAGAAGATTCTGTGCTTTCAAATTTGTGGCAATAGTTTGAGGATGGCCCTTTCCTGTTTCAGCGTGACAATGCCCCCTGTACACAAAGCGAGGTTCATACAGAAATGGTTTGTCGAGATTGTGTGGAAGAACTTGACTGGCCTGCACAGATCCCTGACCTCAACCCCATCGAACACCTTTGGGATGAATTGGAACCCCTTCCCAGAAGAGTGGAGGCTGTTATAGCAGCAAAGGGGGGACTAACTCCATATTAATTAATGCCCATGGTTTTTGAATGAGATGTTCAACGAGCAGGTGACCACATACTTTTGGCTATGTATTATGGTTCGACAATGGAGTGGCTAGTTAGCTATTGTGCATTGAGTAATGCAGAGTTACTAGCCTGGCAGTTTCACAAAGTTTTGTGTTTGCTTTGAATTTATCAAGCTAGATGGGGGGGAATGGGGAGAGAGTCTGGCTGGTAAACATATATATCTCTCTTTCTTCATGGAAGAATGTGGGATATATCGTCAACATTGAGTGCATGAATGTCCACACCACTGTTTGGGTATCAGCGCTAGCTAGCTAACCGGCATTAATAAGATGTGTGCTAGCTATCTAGATGTGTGAAGTAGGTTAGCTGTTTCCTGGCTCTAGCTAGTTAGCAAGTGGCCAAAGTAAATCAGCTAGGAACTGGGACAATGCCATTGATTTGTCTCCAAAACTGCGAGAGTCTCCAGTTAATCTACCGTTTTGACGCTATCACGTCTCCTCTTTCAAAGCGTGAGGGTCACACACTTTTCACCAGAAAATGTTCAGGTATGTTAATGCACAATACCCGGGAGTGTACGATCCCAGAAATCCTTGTTGATGCATAATCGGGAGTGTACAATGTCTGGGAATTACTATTGTTATTGTAATGTTATCTAATATAAAATACTAAACTGTAGATGTTTACTAAACAATATTAACTATACATATTGTATTTGTCTTCAATGTTTTGTGTGTTCATGTATGGTGTTTGTGTAAGAAGCTGTACTCTTTTACTTTTATTAACACTAGGCGTCCCATCAACGGGACAGTTGTAAATCATGCAGAGCCTTGTGTCACGGGCACAGATTTTAGAGAAACAACAAATGTCGGTACATACTGTACTCTTTTACTTTTATTAACACTTGAAATGAAAATAAAAATACTACTATAAAGAACCATTGCCTCATCAACAACGTTCTGTTTATGGTTGATGCTCTGCAGTAGGTACACTCTGTAAAAACACATTATTCAAGACAATACAATACATATTTCATAAGGCCTTTTTTGAGGGCCTAGTTTTACCCTAACACAGTGGCCTCAATCTCTTGGTTTGGTAACATGATGTTGGCTGGCAAAGTGATGTGTAAATGCTATTACAGTAGAATCCAGCCAGAGTGGGGATATCCAACATTTGGAATGTTTAAGCACCCGCAACCTGCAATCAGAATCACAGGTTGGTAGCACCTTAATTGGGGAGGACGGACTCGTGCTAATGGCTGGAGTGGAATTAGTGGAATTGTATTAAATACATTAAACACTCTTTTGCCAAGATAATCCATCCACCTTAAAGGTGTGGCATATTTAGAAGCTGATTAAACAGCATGATAATTCACAGGTGCACTTTGTGCTGGGGACAATAAAAGGCCACTCTAAAATGTGCAGTTTTGTCACACAACACAATGCCACAGATGCATCAAGTTTTGAGGGAGCATGCAATTGGCATGCTGACTGCAGGAATGTCCACGAGAGCTGTTGCCAGAGAATTGAATGTTCATTTGCCTACCATAAGCCACCTCCAACGCCAATTTAGAGTATTTGGCAGTACTTCCAACTGGCCTCACAACCGCAGACCACGTGTAAACACACAAGCCCAGGACCTCCACATCCGGCTTCTTCACGTGTGGGATCGTCTGAAACCAGCCACCAGACAGTTGATGAAACTGTAGGTTTGCACGACCGAAGATTTTCTCCACCTCTCAGGGAAGCTCATCTGCGTGCTCCTGTTTCTCACCTTTGATGGCCACCGGCATGCTGGAGAAGTGTGCTCTTCACGGATGAATTCCGGTTTGGCGTCGTATGGATTGGCAGTTTGCTTATGTCAACATTGTGAACAGATTGCTCAATGTTAGTGTTGGGGTTATAGTATGGGAAGGCATAAGCTATGGACAACAAACACAATTTAATTTTATCTATGGAAGTTTTAATTCACAGAGATAGAGTGACAAGATCCTGAGACCCATTGCAAGGCAAACATTTTTTAAGCCTATTGTGGTGCCATTCATCACCTCATGTTTCAGCATGATAATGCACAGCCCCGTGTCGCAAAGATCTGTACACAATTACAGGAAGCTGAAAATGTACCCAGTTCCTCCATGGCCTGCGTACTCACCCATTGAGCATGTTTGGGATGCTCTGGATTGACATGTACGACAGTGTGTTCCAGTTCCCGCCAATATCCAGCAACTTCACACAGCCATTGATGAGGAGTGGGACAACATTCCACAATCAACAGCCTGTTTAACTCTATTTTTTTAAATGTTATTTTATTTAACCTTTGTTTAACTAGGCAAGTCAGTTAAGAACAAATTATTATTTACAATGACAGACACCCCAGCCAAACACTAACCTGGACAACGCTGGGCCAATTGTGCGCCACCCTATGGGACTCCCAATCACGGCGGGTTGTGATACAGCCTGGAATCGAACCAGGGTCTGTAGTGATGCCTCTAGCACTGAAATGCAGTGCCTTAGACCGCTGCGTCACTCGGGATCCACTGTATGCGAAGGGGCTGTGTCGCGCTGCATGAGGCAAATGTTGGTCACACCAGATAGTGACTGTTTTCCTGATCCACTGCCCTATCTTTTGTTTATATACAGATGCATATCTGTATTCCCAGTCATGTGAAATCCAAAGATTACGGCCTAATGAATTTTTCAATTGACAGATTTTCTTATATGAACTGCAACTCAGTAAAATCTGTCATTGTTTTAATGTTCTATATTTTGTAATGTTTTGTGTGAACCCCAGGAAGAGTAGGTGCTGCTTTCGCAACAGCTAATGGAGATCCTAAGAAAATACCAAATAGTCGTATAAGTTTACACTGAAAGTGTTTTTCCAACCAGAACATTTATTTTAAAAACACTGTTTGGACTTATGCATCGATCACAGCAACAGGGACATTGCATTTTGGTAGACAAGAAGTACATGACGCTGCATTTGCCTTGCAGCAGCATTGCATAGCAGAGGTAGTTGCAGTGCGTTCTGTGCGGTGCATCTGTTGGATTTATCGAATGTATGCATCAAACTGTATGCGTAAATGGGTTGACAGAAATGGTAGCAGAAGGAGAATGTTGATCTTTTGTTGCGCACATATCTAGATGATGCTGGATACCTGAAAAGCAGCAAAACCTGGACCCGTACAAATCAGCTGGGCTAGACAATCTGGACCCTCTCTTTCTAAAAATATCCGCCGCCATTGTTGCAACCCCCATTACCAGTCTGTTCAACCTCTCTTTCGTATCTTTCAAGATCCCTAAAGATTGGAAAGCTGCCACAGTCATCCCCATCTTCAAAGGGGGTGACACTCTAGACCCAAACTGTTATAGACCTATATCCATCCTGCCCTGCCTTTCTAAAATCTTCGAAAGCCAAGTTAATAAACAGATCACTGACCATTTCGAATCCCACCGTACCTTCTCCGTTGTGCAATCCGGTTTCCGAGCTGGTCATGGGTGCACCTCAGCCACGCTCAAGGTACTAAAGGATATCATAACCACCATCGATAAAAGACAGTACTGTGCAGCCGTCTTCATCGACCTGGCCAAGGCTTTAGACTCTGTCAATCAACAAATTCTTATCGGCAGACTCAATAGCCTTGGTTTCTCAAATGACTGCCTCGCCTGATTCACCAACTACTTCTCAGACAGAGTTCAGTGTGTCAAATCGGAGGGCCTGTTGTCCGGACCTCTGGCAGTCTCTATGGGGGTACCACAGGGTTCAATTCTCGCGCCGACTCTTTTCTCTGTATATATCAATGATGTCGCTCTTGCTGCGGGTGATTCCCCTGATCCACCTCTACGCAGACGACACCATTCTGTATTCATCTGGCCCTTCTTTGGACACTGTGTTAACTAACCTCCAAACGAGCTTCAATGACATACAACACTCCTTCCATGGCCTCCGACTGCTCTTAAACGCTAGTAAAACCAAATGCATGCTTTTCAACCGTTCGCTGCCCTCACCCACCCGCCCGACTAGCATCACTACTCTGGATGGTTCTGACCTAGAATACGTGGACAACCAGAAATACTTAGGTGTCTGGTTAGACTGTAAACTCTCCTTCCAGACTCATATTAAACATCTCCAATCCAAAATAAAATCTAGAATCGGCTTTCTATTTTGCAACAAAGCCTCCTTCACTCACGCCGCAAAACTTACCCTAGTAAAACTGACTATCCTACCGATCCTCGACTTTGGCGACGTCATCGACAAAATAGCTTCCAATTCTCTACTCAGCAAACTGGATGCAGTCTATCACAGTGCCATCCGTTTTGTCACCAAAGGACCTTATAACACCCACCACTGCGACCTGTACGCTCTCGTTGGCTGGCCCTCGCTATATATTCGTCGCCAGACCCACTGGCTCCAGGTCATCTATAAGTCTATGCTAGGTAAAGCTCCGCCTTATCTCAGCTCACTGGTCACGATAACAACACCCACCCGTAGCACGCGCTCCAGCAGGTATATCTCACTGGTCATCCCCAAAGCCAACACCTCCTTTGGCCGCCTTTCCTTCCAGTTCTCTGCTGCCAATGACTGGAACGGATTGCAAAAATCGCTGAAGCTGGAGACTTACATTTCCCTCACTAACTTTAAACATCAGCTATCTGAGCAGCTAACCAATCGCTGCAGCTGTACATAGTCCATCTGTAAATAGCCCACCCAATCTACCTACCTCATCCCCATATTGTTTTTATTGACTTTTCTGCTCTTTTGCACACCAGTTTCACTACTTGCACATCATAATTTGCTCATCATCATCTGCTCATCTATCACTCCAGTGTTAATCTGCTAAATTGTAATTACTTTGCTACTACGGCCTATTTATTGCCTTACCTCCTCACGCCATTTGCACACACTGTATATAGACAGTGTATATATTCTCTTTTTTTCTCCTCTTTTTTTCTATTAGGTTATTGACTGTACGCTTGTTTATTCCATGTGTAACTCTGTGTTGTTGTTTGTGTCGCACTGCTTTTCTTTGTCTTGGCCAGGTCGCAGTTGTAAATGAGAACTTGTTCTCAACTAGCCTACCTGGTTAAATAAAGGTGAAATATATATATTTTTAAATGCTGCATACCATTTTGCGCCAAGACGCTGTCGGTGTGATCGAGGCGTTAAAAAATCTCCGGAGTACTATTATTACCGTGAAGTTTTCTAATATAGAATACTAAAGATGAGATGTACACTTAAACAACCTATGCAACGACAATTTTCTCTTTAAGATTCTTTGCTCTGCATTAAGTCTAACCACTGCAAGTGTTATCATTATGACATAAGGCTGACTTGTTCTGACTAACATCTCCTCCAATCCTAGCAGCAAGACATCGCTTTAATCATCAAACGCTCATCTAACATGCGTTTTGTTTTGGGGCAAAGAAAGTGCCTTTGTGTGCACTATCTATCTACTGTCTAGGCTACAGTGCCAATGGCCCAAACAGGATGCTTGTTGTAAAAATGCTGTTTCTACAAAATAACTTATTTGCTGCTAAATGTAAAAGATCAGCAGTACTAGAAGTGGACTTCCAGAGAGGGGTTTGATGTGCGGTTTCAGAGCTGTCACTGACTTGGGACTCACAGACCAGACCTGGGTTCAATTACTATTTGAAAACGGTATCTGTCTTGACTGAGATTTTCTGGCGCAATGGAACCAATAGAATACTCATAAAAGTGCAAAACCTATCTAGCACCCCAGGCAGACTAAAGCAAACACTAAACGTATTTGAAATATTTCAAACACTACTTAAACCTAGACCTGTCCTGCAGTCCAGGCCAGAGATCCTTGGGAAGGCATTGGGGATATTTAGATTTCTGTCTATGCAGCCGAAGATGAGAGTGATGAAAAATGAGAGGGAGATATTCACCTTTGGAGGATAGTGATAAGTTACAGAGAAAAAGGCTACATATTGATGGATGATAGCATTTCAAAGAAGCATCACTATACACAAATCTTCAGGTGCACACAGACAGACGCCCACACACACTGTCTGAAAAGCTATGCAAAATGTTTGGCTATTGGTATATTCAAATGTCAAAAAAAGATTTGTATAAAAGGCAAGTATTAACCCGGAAGATTGTTTGTTGGTCTTTCTTAGAAAACACTATTGATGTACATGAAAGTTGAAGGTTTGTCTAATAACGGCAAACAAAGAAAGGATTAGCTTTTATTTTGGCTAGAGATACTGACTAAGTCCTCCAAACTGCACATTTTTAAGTGGATATGAAAGGCTTAGTGTAAACGATTGCATTCTCTCTCTGGCTGTGACTATGAGTGAGAACTGAAGCTAACTTGAAGCTGTCATGCGAAGGAAACATCAGAAAACATACAAGCAGGAATTGACAAAAGTGAAGTGTGTGTGTGTGTGTGTGTGTGTGTGTGCGTGTGTGCGTGTGTGCGTGCGAGAGAGAGAGAGAGATACTGTACATGGCTCATAGAGGTCGGCAAGTCAGCCAACACACCATATCCTGTATAAGCTAATAAGCTAGTTATCAGTCAGAAGGAGCTCCTCTGTTTTTCCTATGCCATGGTTATTGTCTTTATTCTTTATTGGCAGATGAGTGAAGATGTGGAATGGGCTGTGTGATCAATGTGTGATCGTTAAAGCCAACTTCTGTTTAACTGTGATTTATAAATAGATTAACTTCAATAATAAAACACAAAGACTTCCCGTTCAGCTTTCTGGAATTTTGAATTGTGATTGGCTGAGAAGCTCTTGAGCTGTAACTACTGTTAGGGAACAAGTAGTTTAGATGGAACACGACAGCTTACTACCACTTCCACGCTTTATCTCACATAAACGCAGTGATTCATTCAGGTCACAGACCATGTAACTAGGCCCAGGACCCCTAGACATAATGAGTGCAGAAAAATCAGTAGGCTAGTAATGGGTTTCGTAACAGATGGAGGCTTGTCCAGTGTAAATGTTAACAGGTGTTGGCATCTATGGTACTAGTCTTTTGTACTGGTGGTTTTGGTGGTACTGGTGGTTTTGAACTTGTAAGGTTCAGTAGTGTGGTTGTGCTCATTTGTTGAGTAAGTCTGTAGCAGGTGTTTGTGTCGAGCTAGCATGCTAGGAGAGGTTTGCAGCAGTGTTAGTGTGAGTTCCAGTTTCCTTGCGAGATAGCTGATGGCATTAGTCAAGAGAACTGTTTGGTGTGGCCGTGCCTGCGAAGGTAGTCAATTGTTTGCAGCTGGTAGTAATTTGTTAGCTACTGTGGGGCTGATGAGGTGTTTTGCTCATTTTTTTAAACTGTTTTTGGCTATGGTTTTGGTAGCTTTTGTTAGTGCTGCTTGCAGGATTACATTTCCCAGTTTGGAGTATTTGGTATTTGGTATTTTATTAGGATCCCCAATAGCTGTTGCAAAAGCAGCAGCTACTCTTCCAGGGGTCCACACAACATGAAACATAATACAGAATGACATAATACAGCTCAGAACAGCTCAAGGACAGAACTACATACATTTTTTAAAAGGCGCACGTAGCCTACATATCAATGCATACACACAAACTATCTAGGTCAAATAGAGGAGAGGCGTTGTGCAGTGAGGTGTTGCTTTATTTGTTTTTTTGAAACCAGGTTTGCTGTTTATTTGAGCAATATGAGATGGAAGGACATTCCATGCAATAAGGTCTCCTTATAATACTGTATGTTTTCTTTCATTTATTCTGGATTTTGGGACTATGAAAAGACCCCTGGTGGCATGTCTGGTGGGATAAGTGTGTGTGTCAGAGCTGTGTGTAAGTTGACTATGTAAACAATTTGGGATTTTCAACACATTAATGTTTCTTATAAAAAGAAGAAATTATGCAGTCAGTCTCTCCTCAACTCTTAGCCAAGAGAGACTGGCATGCATAGTATTAATATTAGCCCTCTGATTACAATTAAGAGCAAAATGTGCCGCTCTGTTCTGGGCCAGCTGCAGCTTAACTAGGTCTTTCCTTGAAGCACTGGACCACACGACTGGACAATAATCAAGATTAGACAAAACTAGAGCCTGCAGAACTTGCTTTTTGGAGTGTGGTGTCAAAAAAGCAGAGCATCTCTTTATTATGGCTAGACCTCTCCCCATCTTTACAACAGAGTATGGAGGACTCTGTGGCACATGCATTTGTGTTAGCACTAGGCTAGGGGCTAACTGTGGCTATGGTTTGTATTATTTGTGCATTGCTTGCTGGTTTGGTTTTTGCCTGTTTAGAGTGGTTATCGCTGGGGCTTTGAGCATGTGCGTGTATTGGTTGGTTAGCGGTGAGCTAGTGGCTAAATGTGACTTTTGTCAGTCGGTTCATTGGTTTTTATTTTAACTATGGGGGCGTTTGAGACAGAAGTGCTTTGTACTGAGGTAGAGGATAGTTGGGGTTTTCTCAAGCCAATGAAGGATCAGTTAGGTCAGGTGACAAAAATGCTGGAGGTTGAAATAGCAAAGGAGTTGAACCAGATAGATTTTGCAGTGCTGTTATGCCGGTTCTGGCGCGACGTGGCAGGATGATGGCATTGCGCTGTGTGCTGCTGTACTACCTTAGTGTAGCCTTTAGGTCTGTCAATAGCAGGCCTAATAATAAAACAGTAACCCCTCCATGTCATAGATATTAAAACCAGTAGTTAGTGATAGCACTCCCGATGGCGCATGAAGCCGGAAGTATTTGAATTTGAAGTGCCCCATAATGTTAAATGGGGCTGAATGTCACCTAAACATTGCTAAAGATTTTGGTGAAAGTGGCCATAACAAGCATGGTCATTATATCGTCTATGGCATGGGGGCGCGAGCCTCCTCGTAGCCTGCCGGCTCCTGATTGGTCTGTGCCAGCACGTGGTCCTGTGTGATGACAAATGTAGTAGTCAGAATGGATCACTATTTAATTAAATATCTAGTATTGTATGAAACTTTTAAATAATTCACTGTGGGGATTGAACTTGATCACAATAAACAGATTTTAGAGCCCAAAACTGTCATCAAATTTTTTTTGACATTCTGGTGTTACAGACCAGATTGCTAACAGCAGAGCTTGTGAGTTCACGCTCCAGACCAGGAAACTGGGGGGCTGCTCTAAGTGGTCTTGGGACATAGTGCTTCTCAGTCTGTTCTTTTCAAACTGCAGAGTAGAGAAACTCTTTCCACATGACACTTGAGTGACAGCCAAAGCGAGAAGGAATATTTAAGTGCGTTTAAAAAAAAATCCTGTGTATGCTGCTGCACCTGTTCTCCCTGTCCCTGTTGTATTCAACCTTGACACAGGCACATCATCTTCAGGCTGACTTATTTGGGAACAAGAAGCCTCTTCCTAGCCATCCTTATTGGCAGTAGTGGAAAAAGTACCCAATTGTCATACTTGAGTAAAAGTTAAGATACCTTAATAGAAAATGACTTAAGTAAAAGTCAAAGTCACTCAGTAAAATACTACTTGAGTAAAAGTCTAAAAGTATTTGGTTTTAAATATACTTAAGTATCAAAAGTAAATGTAATTACAAAAGTGTACTTAAGTATCAAAAGTAAAAGTATGAATCATTTCTAATTACTTATATTAAGCAAACTAGTAGGCATAATGTTCGTGTTTTTATTTATTTACAGATAGCCAGGGGCACACTACAAAACTCAGACATCATTTACAAACAAAGCATTTGTGTTTCGGGATTACGCCAGATCAGAGGCAGTAGGGATAACCAGGGATGTCTTCTTGATAAGTGTGAATTGGACTATGTTCTGTCCTGCTAAGCATTCAAAGTGTAACGAGTGCTTTTGGGTGTCAGGGAAAATGTATGGAGTAAAAAGTACATCATTTTATTTTTGGAATGTAGTGAAGTAAAAGTTTAGTAAAGTAAAGTACAGATACCCCCAAAAGTTACTTAAGTATTTCTTTAAAGTATTGGCAGCAGCCAGCTTAGGTCTACGGAACATGTCTGTTGCACTTGGCAGCATCTGCATCGAGAGACCATTGTCATTTCTCTCAATTTCTTCGCACCACCTTTTCTTTTTCTATCCATTATGGCACCACGCGGCTACTCAGAGTAGCTATTTGGAAAACATGTGCAAGACACGGTGTAACGGTCGTTCTCCTCCTCTTCGTCTGAAGAGGAGGAGTAGGGATTGGACCAAAGCGCAGCGTGATAGTTTGACATAATGATTTATTAACAGAACCGAAAAACACGAAGAACACTTGATAAATTCCAAAACAACGTAGACAGACCTGAACTTGAGCACTTACATAAACACGAAGAACGCACGAACAGGAACAGACTACATAAACGAACGACAAAACGAAACAGTCCCATGTGGTAAACATACAGACACAGGAGACAACCACCCACCACAAACAATGTGAAACAACCTACCTTAATATGGTTCTCAATCAGAGGAAACGTAAAACACCTGCCTCTAATTGAGAACCATATCAGGCAACCCATTAACCAACATAGAAACACATAACATAGAATGCCCACCCCAACTCACGCCCTGACCAACTAAACACATACAAAAACAACAGAAAACAGGTCAGGAACGTGACACATGGAAGACGGAACAAATACAAAAAAAAATATCCCGTTCTGCAGAAATGCCGTAAAGAATCTCAAAGCACTTTAAAGTAACACAAAAAAATACAACAATTGAGAATATAACTTCATTCTTGAGATGGAAGGTCATTAGTGGGTGGGAAAGTTCATGGCTTGAGTGGCCATCGGTGAAAGTTGATCAAAGGTATAGAGCAAGCAAAGATGGTCTCTGGAGCAAGTCCAGGGGCAGGCAGACAGCACGGTGTCATCAAGGTGTCTCGTCATCCTTGCCGTCTGTGTGGCTACTCCATAGTAGGACTCGGATGGAGTTTGAGCTCAGCCACTGCAGTTCATGGACTCCGTAGTAGGTGTAGCTAGCTAGCTAGTACTTCACTACTACCAAAATGAAGGACCCACTTGGGTGAAGCTACGGCAGTCACATGACGCCAGAAAGAACACCACATTTCAATAATAATTCAAGATTAGACATGTACAGTAACTTAGTCCTACCTACAATCCTCATCACTGCATACCTCAGCCGTCCTGCTTGTGGGCTTCTCTCCATCCTCAACCTCTGGAAACATGGCTGGCTTTTGAATCAAAACAATTGCCAGCTAGCAATCTAACATTAGCTAGCTAGCCAACAAATGATTTGCCAACTTCAGTCTTGAAACTCTGTGGTGGAGTCTAATTATATTAGCTATATTCATTGTTCATTCTTAAAATAAAAAGTTTGCAGGGGAAAAATTCCATAAAAATTTACTAATTATACAAATATTTACAAAATACCATGGCAACTTCCCGATGGCCAGTCCGCTCCTTGTTATCAGTCAGGAGGAAGAATACTTGTTGGATATTGTCACGTTCCTGACCTGTTTTCTGTTGTTTTTGTATGTGTTAAGTCGGTCAGGGCGTGAGTGTGGGCATTTCTATGTTATGTGTTTCTATGTTGGTAAATGGGTGACCTGATATGGTTCTCAATTAGAGGCAGGTGGTTTTCATCTCCTCTGATTGAGAACCATATTAAGGTAGGTGGTTTCACATTGTTTGTCGTGGGTGGTTGTTTCCTGTGTCTGTGTTTGTTGCACCATACGGGACTGTATCGTTCGTTCGTTCGTTCGTTCGTTCGTTCGTTCGTTCGTTCGTTCGTTCGTAGTCAGTACTTGTTCGTTCGTTCTTCGTTACATGTAAGTTCGTAGTCCAGGTCTGTCTACTTCGTTTGTTGTTTTGTATTTTATTCAAGAGTTTTTCGTCTTCGTCTGTTTGTTGTAAATAAATAATATGTCGAACTACAACGCTGCATTTTGGTTCAATCCCTGCTCCTCCTCTTCGGATGAAGAGGAGGAGGAAAGCCGTTACAGATATAGCGAGCCTAGAACCGGAAATGGCACTTTGGAAACAGCAGATGAGTGAAGGGCTGCATACAGGGGAGAAAGTTTGTGTTGCCAGTTGGTCAGACAGTCTTGTCACTAAATCAGTTTCCACCAGTGATCGGAGTGATGAGCTAGTTTCCCCAAGTGATCAGCTTTGTGTAACCCAGTGAAAAGTCAGGTATGTCAGGAGGCAGAGTCTTTCAAGGAGAGTTTTGAGGTATCCTCAGTATGTGAAGTTACTCAGCTTCAGAAGAGTGCTGATGACAAACCAGAATGGGAGGAGGATGATTTGTGTGGGGAATTGGAGAAAACATGTATTGCCAAGATAGACAGTGGTTCCCAGGAACGTAATTATTGTGTGCATCTAGCTGAAACACTCTGCTAGGCAGAGATGTGGTGTAAATATGTGGTGTAGATACAGTATGTGTTGTAGGTTGAAGGTTGAGGTTGATTCATTTCTCAATTTAGGGGAGACGCTCTTTGTTGAGTGACACTGAGCAACTTTGTTCTTTTATTGGTCTGAGAAATGATTTGGTTCTCCCGAGTGATTTGTTGGATTCAAAGGTTGTCAGTGATTCTTTGGTTCCTTTAGCTGACACGTTCTTTGCCAAAGTAGGAGAAGTTGTGGTTACTCAGCAGGACGACAATGAGGTTGTTTGGGGGTCAGCTGTTGATTTAGCTGACATGTCCCTCACTGAGCTATGGGAGGGAGGAGATTCTTTCCAATTCATGTTGTAAGGTTAGTGAGGATTCACTGGAGAATCTGGAGGACCCGGGTTCTGCGGGGTGACATAGCTGTGTCTTGTGATGAGAAACAGGAGCTTGAAGAAGTGAGTTAGGTGGAAAAGCCAGATTCAGCGGTGTTGTCACTTCCTGTTGAGGAGCAGTTGACAGTTCCCACAGCATGGAAGCCTAGTATGTCTCCTGTTAAGGTGGAGGAAAGTGAGGAAGATATGGCTAGGGCTCAGGGCTGGAGAAAGAGGGATTTGGGAATGTGGATGGTGTTCCTAGTGAGGTTGCTGAAGTTGTGGTCGAGGTTCACTTGTCCCTGGTGGTGGTTGCTCTAAGTCTCTTATCGCTGGCTACATATCAAATGGAGCTTGCTGCTTGTGACCATGGGCCAAGTGACTGGAGTTGGTCTCTCAGTTTAGAACCAGAGGTGTTACAGGTTGTCCCTTGATTTGTTCAAGTCAGCTACTTTTGTCAGGAAAGAATTTGCAGTTTTTGACTGGTTTCCAGTTATGACACTGGCTTTAGGGTTTCTGTAGTTAGGTTGTGTAACTGCGGCTATAATGTTTATAGTGCTCATATTCTGGCTCTTCAGTTAAGGAAGTTCTATGGAAAAGAAAGTAAAAGAAAATTCTGGAAAATAGATATGGGTGACTATGTGACATTTGTATTTTATTGTTGGGGGAGGTGTTAGAGAATAGGTAAGGTAGTTTAGACAGCACACTACAGCTCTACCACTTCCACACTACATTATCCCAAGGGGCAGCGGCAACCTTGTCCAGATGCTGAACCTGGTTGATAAGCACATCAGGTGCTGCCAATTATTAAGTGGATCTTCAGTCAGTGTCCCAGCTGGCAAGCTGTGAGGCTGCTGGTTCCTTTGGTGGCCATGAGGCCTTTCATTTGTTTTTGAGTATTTACACTGAACAAAAATATAAATGGAACATGCAAAGTGTTGGTCCCTTGTTTCATGAGCTGAAATGGCAGAAACCGTCTCAGAGAAGCTCATCCGTGTGCTCATCGTCCTCAACAGCGTCTTGACCTGACTGCAGTTCGGCGTCGTAACCCGACTTCAGTGGGAAAATGCTGAGCTTCGATGGCCACTTGCACGCTGGAGAAGTGTGCTCTTCATGATTGAATCCCGGTTTGAACTGTACCTGGCAGATGACAGACAGTGTGTATGGTGTCGCATGGGTGAGCGGTTTGCTGATGTCAACGTTGTGAACAGAGTGCCCAATGGTGGTGTTGGGGTTATGGTATGGGCATCATTAAGCTACGGACAATGAACACAATCACATTTTTTTGATGGAAATTTGAATGCACAGAGATACCGTGACATGATCCCGAGGCCCATTGTCATGCCATTCATCCGCCACCATCACCTCATGTTTCAGCGTGATATAGCAGGGCCCCATGTCGCAGAGGATCTGTACACAATTCCTGGAAGCTGAAAACTGTCCCAATTCTTCCATGGCCTGGATACCAGACATGTCACCCATTGAGTATGCTTGGGATGCTCTGGATTGACATGTATGACAGCGTGTATGAACTGTAACATTTTTCAGTGTAGTTTGGACATGCCTTTGGCATTTTACATTTTTGACATTTATGTTTCGTCACAATCTGAGCAAATAATCATCCGCTTGGACTGGCTGACCAAGAGGTCAAGAGAGACAGAGCTGACCCTGACCAAGGTATGGTTGCTTTATTCCTGGGCACAAGTGCATCCAACACAGCCCTCAAACGCTGATTTCTCACATGAATGCACACATTAATTCAGGTTACTGACCACATAACAAGGCCTGACACTACATTGTCATGGTTAGCTGTAATGTTCACACTTGTTTGAATGTTGCTTTGTCTCCAATTGACAATGCAATAGAGAAGGAAATGACAGTAGATTATCACTATGGTTGTCAAACGGAAACTGAACAATCAGTAATTCCTCCCCAGTATTCCTTCAGTACCTGCAAACACTTTTGGTGACCTATTATTGCAATGATTTTGGAGGCAGTGGCAGAACTCCAGCCCCCTACAATATTGAATTCTCTAGTTTGGCGTCTGCACAGATTGGCTATATTGAATTGAATCGCCATCCTGATGTACTAGCTACTTTCTGAGGGGTAACCTGTGTGAGACATTATTCTGGAGCAGAACACGGACAACATTCTGGAACAGAACATTGGTGTTGCATCAGAACATTGGTGTTGGATTGTTGGAACATTTTCAGTTGAACGATTTGAAAGAACATTCCAAAATGTTAAAGTCAAACATCAAACATCTATTATTTGTAAGATTACTGTGGCATTTTTTTGCGGCATAATCAAACAGCAAATGACTTTGCTATTCTGATAACATGTAATAGAAAACCTACATGGCCACATGATTATTGGTAGTGCCAGTCTAGACCCGAAACAGATATGACCTTTTGCTGCACACTACCTTCTCAGACCGTTAGGTAACGTTAGCGAATGATTGCGGCTAACACAACTATTTCCCTTGTTGAACGCAACCCCGGTGTTCGAATTGAACACGGTGGGTGTTCTGCTGAAACGATGATTCTATTTCTGTTGTGTCTGTCATGTCCTCTGACTACACAGTCCTCCAGTCTGCAGTCTGGAGCCGCAGCGTTGGAGTTGGAAGCCATCAGGGTGAAACTCCCCCCACCTACGGGACTCATTAGCCTAGCTGTCCATTTTTTCCAGATCAGTCTGAAGCCTATGTGGGAAACACAGATAGGTTATTAAAATATCTGCTCGGCCGACTGCATGAGAGAAATGCTAAATGCATTGCTAAGGACTTTAGATATTTTGCGAAATCGACAATGATAGCCTATCTGTGTGTTTAACACTGGAATCCTGGTGCTATGTGCTATTTTGATTCTGGAAATGGAAATGAGATTCACATTTAATGTGTACTTTACTTTTTAGGGAAAACAATGTCAGGAGTAAAATGTTATGTCACTTGTTGAGGTTGTTGCACCAGAGTCAGTTTTGTGGGGATTGTTTTTTAATGCATAATAAACTGTCTTTGATAAGTGCCCTTTTAAATGTATATATATATATTATTGTAATTCTTCCAATATGGAGAATTATGCCTCACATTTGATAACATTTGGAGACGGGCTGAGATAGCAGAATATGAATAATGAAGACCTGAAAGGTGCGTAATTATATTTTGTGGGGTGGTCTCATACTATGAACAGGTAGAATGGATGTGAATGGACCAAAGTGCCTGCCCTATAACCAAAAGTTCACAAATTAAGGTAAGAACCTTGTTGTTGCTGTGATATTTCCCCTGACCATTTCTTTTCCATTGTCTTCATAATGTGAGCAAACGAGATGGAGAGAGAGAGAAAAGAAAGAAAATGAGAAAGCGAAAGAGAGCCAGAGAGAAGGAGAGCCAGAGCAATATATAGAGAAAGAGTCTAGCAACGATGCCCAAGGATGGACAGGAGATATGAAGAACATCAATAATGGAGCAGTGAGTGACAGACAGCGGTAGGAGGAGAGCAGACAGACAGCGGTGGGGTTAAGGGAGATGAGACGTTGAGTCAGATTACCACCCAGGAGATCAGCCCGATCAGGCCCTTCCTCACCACCAGGTCAAACTCACACCTCTCAGGAACAAATCTGACATGTCTCGCTTTTGATTTATGTGCTAGGGCTACTCTGTCAGTCTATCGCTGGATTACATTTTTGACAATAATTTCTTCACCACACACAACACTTTTTCTCTTAGCGCTGAATTTTGAATGACAATGATGACCAGGTGCGTGAACATGCATTTAATTTGATAAGTGTAGTACTCAAAGAGAACCATTTCAGCCCCTGACATGAACATAGGCGTAACATATTGATGCAAACAGGTTTTATTCATGTACTTAGAGGTTTTGCTACATGGTAATTCATTATGAACATATTTTCAACATACTCTGAAAATACATCAAAGCTTCATTGACCAAGCTGGAAGTCGTTCCAGTAAATGGGCCAAGGACTACCCAGCTGGGATTCAATCGTGTTCAAAACACAAGTGTGTACGAAAGCCATTTGTTTTTAGAAGCGGAAAGACCACAACAGCGCTCTATAATGGGCTATGAGACAATCTGCAGGGAATCATTAAGCTTAGACAGCTGAGGACCTCTGGGTGGGAAACATGGATAATGAGTACTTTATATCTAATGCAATTCTATATTTCGCTTTACCATGGCTGTTACCGAACGTGATAAAACTAATCAAAGGAATGTTTCAGCAGCTTTTTTGATTCAGTCAATTGCAGTAGAATTCCAGAGAAACATGAACTCTAAAAGTAGCCCACTAGGTCAACAGAGATGTATACAAAAATATTGGAATAGATCGAGTAATCTCAGAAGCATGTCTTAATCAAATCTCCTTTCCATGTTCTACTTCCGTTTCTTCTTTAATGCATTTGTATTTGAGTCTGACTACATTTTGTTTTGAAAAGGCATTGACTGCCGAAGAGATGAGATTCAATAGTTTCTACAGGGCTGTGTAAGGAGATCTCAATTAAGATAGGCATGGGTGATTACGGCTCTCAGTGCTGAGCTACATCTACCTACATACCTACCTACCTCCCTCCCTGCCTCCCTGCCTGCCTCCCTGCCTGCCTGCTTCCATCTTACAATGACAGGCGGCAATTTCAAACAACCTGGTACAATGCTTTAGGGGGGAGACAGCAGTAAACCAACTAACTGTATAAAAATCACTCAGAGGATGGTGCGTATCTCACACAATACTTTTTATATGTACAGACTTCACTAGCATAAATGATAAGTGTCACGATCGTCGTCAGGGTGGAAATGACCGGACCAAGGTGCAGCGTGGTACGTGTTAATTTATTTTTATTTATGAATGTCGCTAACAAAAACAAGAAACAACAAAACGAACGTGAAGCTGACTAGGGTTATACAGGCCACTAACACAGACAACTACCCACAACTAAGGTGGCAAAACAGGCTGCCTAAGTATGATTCCCAATCAGAGACAACGATAGACAGCTGTCCCTGATTGAGAACCATACCCGGCCAAAACATAGAAACAGAAAACATAGAAATAAAGAAACTAGAATACCCACCCTAGTCACACCCTGGCCAAACCAAAATAGAGAATAAAAGCCTCTCTATGGCCAGGGCGTGACAATAAGGCAGTACTACTGCTAGTTCCCTAAGCATTAAATTGACTATTTTATTTCAGAAGTACCCATGTGAAATACAGTATGTCAGCATGTTAACCAGCAATCCAAATAAATTAATAAATACAAATCACATACTTACGTATTTCCTTCCTTGGCTTTAGCTCAGTGGGCTAAAGTGTCTCAGAGAGCCTTGGGGTTCAGCTGAACATGTAATGAATGGTAAGTATCAGCCCTTCGAGTAGAAAAAGTAAAGTTTCTAGCCCCCTTAACTGTTTGATTACCTCATTTGAATTCTCTCTGTACTTGGTGCAATTGTGCCAATTTTCTCTGACATTTTGACTTGATGACAGACAGGAGAATGCTCTGTTACTCCTTAATAGGATTTAAACTAAAGGCCAGCCTGAGCTGAACAACAATGAAATCTCTGACATTTCTACCCCCTTTTGTTTGATCAATAACTGCAGGACAAAATAACAGAGTAGACATGCCTCCAGAGGTTAAATATATGTGCCCCACTACAGTCTAGTCAGCCTTGCTTTCTCATCTAAAATCACATGCACAATTTAACGGAAAGTACAGTTTCAATTTTAGGACAACCTCAGATATCAGCATCAAGGCTAACTCACAGATATCAGCATCAAGGCTAACTCACAGATATCAGCATCAAGGCTAACTCATCCTTGATTCAGATATCAGCATCAAGGCTAACTCATCCCTGATTCAGATATCAGCATCAAGGCTAACTCATCCCTGATTCAGATATCAGCATCAAGGCTAACTCATCCCTGATTCAGATATCAGCATCAAGGCTAACTCATCCCTGATTCAGATATCAACGTCAAGGCTAACTCATCCCTGATTCAGATATCAGCATCAAGGCTAACTCATCCCTGATTCAGATATCAACGTCAAGGCTAACTCATCCCTGATTCAGATATCAGCATCAAGGCTAACTCATCCCTGATTCAGATATCAGCATCAAGGCTAACTCATCCCTGATTCAGATCATCAAGGCTAACTCATCCCTGATTCAGATCATCAAGGCTAACTCATCCCTGATTCAGATATCAGCATCAAGGCTAACTCATCCCTGATTCAGATATCAGCATCAAGGCTAACTCATCCCTGATTCAGATATCAGCATCAAGGCTAACTCATCCCTGATTCAGATATCAGCATCAAGGCTAACTCATCCCTGATTCAGATATCAGCCGTTATCAAAGGATCCAAAACAATCGGCCAGTGATTAACCAGAGTCTATGAAGAACAGAAAATCCATTGAGGTCTTTTTGTACAGTTTTTATGTCTATGGTCAACCAATACTTTCCTCAATGTCAAGAATCCATACAGAAGCCATATTAGCCATCCCGCTAACTTTTCATTTAGCTAACTTTTCATTTAGCTAACTTTTCATTTAGCTAACATTTCATTTAGCTAACTTTTCATTTAGCTAATTTTTCACCTGGTGTGAAATGCTATTACACCATTATGTCCTCTCAATGTTGACCAAGTGTTGAGAACGGAGGAACGGAAGATTCGGATTGCTTATAACTACATCATGGAGAATGACCCAGATCTGACCTTTCTTTAACATTAAACATATGGCTTTAATCAGGGTTTAAATGTCAGTCTGCGTCTCAGGTGAATACTAGGGAAATTACTCAGCAGATATTTTTTTCCCTCAGATCCTTTGGGGTCTGAATTGGTTTATCACTAATTGAGTCTGACTGAAACTCTATTGTGCTACAGTGCTGTTATTAATTCAGGTTTGATCTTTCTGTCGTGGAGACATATTATTACAAAGAGGGTCCCAAAATGTCCCTCTGCTGTTTTGTGAGACGCTGAGAAAGTTCACAAATGTCCGCCAGCTATGTAAAAAGTGATGGGTCATCACAGGGGGCAGCTTGGTCCAGACACACAGTAATGCTGAATCACAACAGTCATCAACGTATCCAAGCCTGATGGCCGTTCTTTTCTCACCAAGGGCAGGTGGTAAACAAACATTTGAATACATTAGCATATTATCACTTAGCATTAGTCCAGCGATATGCCAGGGGGTCTTAATTGTAGACCATCACTCCCCTAAAAATTGCACATTCAGCATAACAGTTTAAGTACAGGTTTCTTTCAACAGCTGGATAAGTCTGACATAGTGTTATGGGCTAGATGTTAATACATGGACCCAGGGTATTGGGAGAATGTATTCAGTCGTACCAAAGTGGGTAACACTTTATTTTAAAGGTCCACAATAAACCATTTATAAAGGCATTTATAAAGTTTGTGTTCACCATTTATTAATTACTCCCACATTTATAAACCATTTAATAATCATTAGTAAAGTATTTCTACAGCCCCTAATCTAAAGTGAGTGCTATTTATGCTTTATAAATACTTTCAAATGTTTCGCATGTAATTTCTCACCAAAGATGGGCATACCATTACATTCCAGCAGGACCGAGTAAAGAACAAGCACACAACACAGGATATTTAAGGAAATACCAGTCAAAAGTTTGGACACAGATACTCCTTCAAGGGTTTTTCTTTACTTTTACTATTTTCTACATTGTAGAATAATATTGAAGACATCAAAACTATGAAATAACACATATGGAATCATGTAGTAACAAAAAAGAAAAAAAAATCAAAATATATTATGTATTTGAGTTTCTTCGACATTTGCCTTGATGACAGCTTTGCACACAGTTTTTGCAAATGTATTAACAATAAAAAACAGAAACACCTTATTTACATAAGTATTCACACCCGTCGCTATGAGACACGAAATTGAGCTCAGGTGCATCCTGTTTCCATTGATAACACTTAAATGTTTCTATAACTTGATTGAAGTCCACCTTTGGTAAATTCAATTGATTGGACATGATTTGGAAAGGCACACACCTGTCTATTTAAGTTCCCACAGTTGACAGTACATCAGAACAAAAACCAAGCCATGAGGTCAAAGGAATTGTACGTAGAGCAACAAGACAGGATTGTGTCGAGGCACATATCTGGGGAAGGGTTCCCAAAACATTTCTGCAGCATTGAAGGTCCCCAAGAACACAGTGGCCTCCATCATTCTAAATGAAAGAAGTTTGGAACCACAAAGACTCTTCCTAGAGCTGGCCGCCCACCCAAACTGAGCAATGGGGGGAGAAGGGCCTTGAACAGGGAAGTGACCAGGAACCTGATGGTCACTCTGAGAGAGCTCTAGAGTTGCTCTGTGGAGATGGGAGAACCTTCCAGAAGGACAACAGTCTCTGCAGCACTCCACCGATCAGGCCTTTATGGTAGAATGAACAGACAGCCCGCTTGGAGAAAGCGGGCCAGTCCTCAGTAAAATAAATATGACAGCCCGCTTGGAGAAACCAAGATTGAACTCTTTGGCCTGAATGCCAAATGTCACGTCTGGAGGAAACCTGGCACCATCCCTATGGTGAAGCATGGTGGTGACAGCATCATGATGTGGGGATGTTTTTCAGCGGCAGGGACTGGGATCGAGGGAAAGATGAATGGAGCAAAAAACAGAGAGAACCTTAATGAAAACCTGCTCTAAAGCGCTCAGGACCTCAGACTGGGGCGAAGGTTCACCTTCCAACAGGACAACAACCCTAAGCACACAGCAAAGACAGGAGTGGCTTTGAGACAAGTCTCTGAATGTCCTTGAGTGGCCCAGCCAGTGCCCGGACTTGAACCCAATCGAACATCTCTGGAGAGACCTGAAAATAGCTGTGCTGCGACGCTCCCTATCCAACCTGACAGAGCTTGAGAGGATCTGCAGAGAAGAATGGGGGAAACTCTCCAAGCTTGGGCCAAGCTTGTAGCGTCATACAGAAGAAGACTCGAGGCTGTAATCGCTGCCAAATGTAATATTTTAGTTTTACCTTTTTTATAAATTAGCAAACATTTCTAAAAACCAGTTTTTGCTGTGTCATTATGGGGTATTCTGTGTAGATTGATGAGGATATATATATTTTTTTAAATAAGGCTGTAACGTAACAAAATGTGGAAATGTGAATGTGTCTGCCTACTTTCCGAATGCACTGTACCATTTTGAATCTTTACTTTTATCCAATGTAAAAAACAGAAAATCTAAGTTTCCTACATAAGGCCAAATCAAGGCGGTCGGTCACAAATAAACATTCTTTGGATATCTGAATGTCTAGCATATGTTTGATGCTACAGAGCCCTGTACAACTTAAAAACATATAAATATCTTCTGTGAATCCATAAGGGCAGAATACATTTCAAAGATTGATTGAAAATATCCATATATTCTTTAAGGTGTTTCTAAATCAGGGCTCTTCAACCCTGTTCCTGGAGACCCACCATACTGTAGGTTTTCACTCCAACCCTATTCTAGCACACCTGCTTCTAATAATTAGCTGGATGATAATCTGAACCAGATGAGTTACAATTGGAGTTGGAGCGAAAGCCTTCAGGAGATACAGTAGCTCTCCAGAAACAGGGTTGGAAACCACTTTTCTTCATTGTCTTACGCTGCTGAGCCACACTGGCTGCATTTACACAGGCTGCCCAATTCTGATATTTTTTCCACTAATAGGTCGTAATCACATCAGACCTTTTTCATAACTGATCTGATTAGTCAAAAGACCTATTAGTGAAAAAAAATATCAGAATTGTGCTGCCTGTGTAAACACAGACATAGTCCTTTATCCGGCTTCGGTACACTGGCAATTGTGTTCGGCATGGTTGGCTGGGGAAGCCGAAACTCTTTGTGCTTATGGCGATGGGCTTGTCCTGTCTTCTGTGAATGGCCATCTGGATAACTATCTGCTGAAAGTGGTGTAGGGCTTCTTAACCACCAACTGTTTGATTCTCTTGCAGACTATTTGCTGGTACTGCAGGTCTCCCGGAAAGACATGGTTGTGGTGTTAGCAACACGCCTTTGTTGGTAAAGGTATCAACCGAATGGGACCGGCTAGCGTTGTTTAGGGACAATTAGGGGACATTGGGAGCTGATTTTGAGAGGAAAGATCAGTCAACAAAGTCAATGGGCTGTGGGGTGCCTAAGAAAGTGTGAAAAGTCTTAGGAAGGCAGTTCTTACACAATATGAATTATTGTCTATGGGAGATTGAGGAGAAATGGCACCTGAATCGCTCTCACACACAACAATACATTTACTGTCTAAGCACAACCCTGCACAACCCCCCCCCCGCCATCTCAAAGTACTGTCTGTCAACCACCCCCAGCCCATTGACTGACAGATCATTCTTGTCAATAGTAGCCCTTTGCATGGATTTTTGTAGACGTGTCTTTGTATTGTGTTTTGAGAATCTGCAGAGAGAAGAATGAGGTGGTTGTGTCATTACTGTTATGGTCTTGATTTTACACCTTTCAGTGTCCCTTGCTGGTTTCTGGCCCACAATCTTGTTGTGCTCCAGAACTGCAAGGTATGTCCACTCCCTCATGCTTTGGGGTATTTTTCAGCAGGGCACTGTGGAATGACACCAGATAACCTTAGTTTTACAAAAAGTAAAGTTAAAAAGAGAAGAGGGGTAGACTAAATTGATGACATGGTCTGGAAGGTACTCTGTTGACCTCAGTCTATGTCTAACCAACTGTATCCTCATAACAGAAACACCAAACATACGAACACTATACTGATGATGTTTGCCTGTTCTGGTTTGGCTCAGAAGATGAACTTATTTCCTTCCACCAATACCTTAACAGCATTAACCCTAACATCAAACTAACTATGGAGTACAGTTAGGATAACATTCATTTTTTGGACCTTGACATCAGTAAAAATGACAAAGGTTGTTTGCACACATCAATCTTTAGGAAGCCTACAGATGGGAATACCATTCTGAGGGCAGACATCTTTCACCCCAAAAGGCTAAAAGAGAACATTCCATATGGCCAATTCCAAAGAGTCCGCAGAATTTGCGATCAGGAAACAGACTACAGTGTCAAATCTGCTGAATTGGAGAATCTCTTCTTGAATCGGGGCTACAGCACTCAGGTCCTGAAAGATGCAGGTATAAGGGCCGGACGACTTAACAGAGCGAACTTTTTGTGAAGGGGAGTGCCTTGTGAAACATTAGAGAGAGTGTACTTTGTTACAAAATGCAGCACTGAAGCAGAGAACATTAAAATAATAATTTAAAATAATTGGGAATCATTCAAAGCGATACGGTACTATGCCAAGTATTCCCAGAGCCACCAGTCATAAGCATTAAGAGATGGCCTACCCTAAATGACAAATGAGTCCATAGCTATCTTCCTGGTGACTCAAAAAACTTGGCTAGACCACAAACCCAAGGGCTTTTTTAAATGCAACCATTGCAGTAATATTGCACAGAAGAAGTATTTTGTTGACACAGCTTCTTAAATGGAGTATTACGTCAAGCATTTCATTAACTGCAAAACCACTCATGTCATCTACAGATTGGAATGTCCACAGTGCAAGGTGTTCTACATTGGATGGACAAAGAGACGCCTTCAAGACTGCGTAGCGGAACACAAGTATGCCTTACGGGTAGGCAATGAAGACTACCCCATGGCAAGGCACTACAAGTCCTTACACCATGGCAACCCTGCCTCCCTACAAGCTATGGGTATTGATCATATTCCGGCCTCTATTAGAAAAGGGGACCGTCTGAAACAGCTAAAACAAAGGGAAAGTTTTTGGATTTACAAACTACAGGCCACTAAATACCCAGGTTAAAATGAAGATATGGATTTCTCACCTTTCCTGTAGGGTCGTGATAGGTCCATTTGCTGTCATCTAGTGGATATTTTTGCTCTATTTTCCTCAGCTATGTTTAGACTGTTGTTGTCCGTGTTTGCTGTGTTCTAGTGTACTATGGAATAGATTGCTTTCCTATTCTTTGCACTTCTCCCAGTCATATTTAAGGTTATGACTACCTTTCTATGTGTTCTGATGCTTCTAGCTTGGAGTTGAATTTTTTGATAACATATATACAGTATTTAACTTTATAATTTGTATAGTATTGCTTACTAGGTGTTGTCCAATCAATTTTGTAACCACTCCCTCTTCAAATTAGGCCAGATTGGAAAAATCTGTTAAAAATAGGACATTGTATTATAATTTCTTTGTACTCCCTGACGAAGACCATGCAGCCAAAACGCGTTAGATTTTTAAAACTTTGTTTCCATTAAACATGCCATACAAATAAAGGCATTTTAATTAAACATATGAAGAGTGCCTTGGTCCTCCTTTCTTTTTGCTACCCAATTCATGTTTATACCATGCTTACTGTAAAATGAGCTATCTTAGAAAATATTATAGTAAATATTTGGGGCAACTTAACTTCACTTTGTGCAAACCTAGGGGTTGGAAGTGCATGTTGATGGAATCAGATTCTGTACCACCTACAACAAAATACTGATCAATACACAATCTAACCAACCCACTAATTATATTGATCTCTATTGGACTGGTTAGCAAAGAAAACCTACCATGGACATTTAAATATTGTCAGCTTGCTGTTAGCTAACTAGTGTCACTAAATTGGCAGCAAGATACACAATCTAACCAACCCACTAATTATATTGATCTCTATTGGACTGGTTAGCAAAGAAAACCTACCATGGACATTTAAATATTGTCAGCTTGCTGTTAGCTAACTAGTGTCACTAAATTGGCAGCAAGATTGCTAGCCAGCTGAGACTGGCTGAGAACCAACTAAGTAGCCATAGACAATTCATACACATTCATCATTGCTACCAATACACAAACAGAGAGTGAGTTAGCTATAGCTATCGGCAATTCTATATTTAGTAACAGAGTGTTTCCAGACAAGGGTGGAATAGATGGCTACCAAATTGAGATACCAAATAAGAGTAACATTAGATCAATCCAAGATAGAACAAACAAACAAGCAAACATATTTACCGGTACTCTGCTAAAGGTAGCTACCAGTCTTGCAGTGACTACCATGGCATAAGCTAAATTGATTGACAGTGTGTATACCAAAAGATAGTGCTGCATGATTTAGCTGATGGCTTTCAGATTTCAATACAAACCTGCAACGTTAGCGAGCTAGCTAACTTACCCAGCTAGGCTAGCAAGCTAGCTATTGTTAGGTTACCTTGGTAACACTTTGCCATAAGTGTACATTCATTCATATGTAAGTAAATAGTAATACATTTATTTATAAGATAGTTACATGTAATTAATGTAAATACGATGTAATTACTTTGCAGTAAGGGTTTAGCAGTATAGGTTATTACACAAGTGGAACAAGTACATGTAATTACAAATCAGCTTGTCGAAGGTTATTCCACATGTGTAAGTACTCATGATTTATGTATACACTACCGGTCAAAAGTTTTAGAACACCTACTCATTTATTTTTACAATTTTCTAAATTGTCGAATAATAGTGAAGACATCAAAACTATGAAATAACACATATGGAATCATGTAGTAACCAAAAAAGTTTGATATATTTTATATTTGAGATTCTTCAAATAGCCACCCTTTGCCTTGACGACAGATATGCACACTCTTGGAATTCTCTCAACCAGCCTCACCTGGAATGCTTTTCCAACCGTCTTGAAGGAGTTCCCACATATGCTGAGCACTTCTTGGCTGCTTTCCCTATACTCTAGAATCCGACTCATCCCAAACCATCTCAATTTGTTTGACGTCTGGGGATTGTGGAGGCCAGGTCATTTGATGCAGCACAGAAGTGGCTTCGAGACAAGTCTCTGAATGTCCTTGAGTGGCCCAGCCAGAGCCCGGACTTGAACCCAATCCAATATAAAAAACACAATTTCAAATGTTGCTACATAAGACGAAATCAAGGCGGTCGGGCACAAATAAACATTCTTTGGATATCTGAATGTCTATCATATGGTTGATGCTACAGAGCCCTGTACAACTTAAATATATATAATTATATTCTGTGAATCCATAAGGGCAGAACAAATTTCAAAGATTGACTGAAAATATCCATATATATTTTAAGGTGTTTCTACACCAGGGCTCTTCAACCCTGTTCCTGGAGAGCCACCATACTATAGGTTTTCACTCCAACCCTAATCTAGCACACCTGCTTCTAATAATTAGCTGGTTGATAATCTGAACCAGATTAGTTACAATTAGAGCTGAATCTAACGCAGGAGTGACTTCAGCACAAATCTCTGAATGTCCTTGAGTGGCCCAGAAAGAGCCCAGACTTGAATCCGATCTAACATCTCTGGAGAGACCTGAAAATATCTGTACAGCGATGCTTCCCATGCAACCTGACAAAGCTTGAGATGCTCTGCAGAGAAGAATGGGAGAAACTCCCCAAATACAGGTATGCCAAGTTTGTAGCGTCAAACCCAAGAAGACTCGAGGCCAAAGGTGCTTCAACAAACTACTGAGTAAAGGATCTGAATACTTATGTAAATGTGATATTTCATTATTATTATTTTTACACATTTGCAAAAATGTCTATACGATTGTTTTTGATTTGTCATAATGGGGTATTGTGTGTAGATTGAAGAGGGGGAAAAAACGATTAAATAATTTTTAGAACAAGGCTGTAACAACATGTGTAAAAAGTGAAGGGGTCTGAATACTTTCCGAATGCACTATATATACTGTATACATATGTTTTAAAGAAAACAGCCAATTCGGCACCCAAAAGTAAAGATTGGCAACTGTTGGCCTGGAAACAGAATGGGAGAAAGGAGTTCACAACTGATAACATAATTTTTTATATCTCCAAAGGTTCTCGCTACAGCACATGTTTGATTAGATTAGCTTCCTGACTCCACAGCTAAGGGACTGTTGTACAAACCAGATGTGACAGCTTTGGCAGATGAGGGAAGGGGTCGGTGGTGGGTGTTAAGTTTTATAAGCATAACTATGTTTGTTTACCATGTCAATTCTGGAGTTTTGCATCTCTGCTTACTTGCTTTCAACAAGCTGCACCAAGAAAGACAGAAATACCGATGTTCTCTGAGTTCCTCAGAGAGGGTTCTTTTTCCCTCCCTACATTTCAGATTTGAGATTTTTCTGAAACGTATTCAGCTCAAATGTGCACAAACACAGTGGAGTGGGAGCAGACAATGCATTATACTGTAGTACATAGGCAACGAGACTTGCAATTAGGCATTATATGGGGCACTATCGATAATGATGTATAGGCAGACTGAAGCAAGGGACTGCAAGCCAAGGGACTGCTGTGGCCTGATTGGTTTCTGACTGTAGCCATTTTTCAATGATGGTGAATATTCAGTTAGAGACCTGTTCAGAAAAATAAGACGGTGAGATAAGACACTTGCGATCAGTAAGTGCACAATCCACTATTGGACTGGTGAACTACACTGAGTTTTAAAAACATTAAAGGACACCTGCTCTTTCCATGACATAGACTGACCAGGTGAATCCAGGTGAAAGCTAAGATCCCTTATTGATGTCACTTGTTAAATCCACTTCAATCAGTGTAGATTAAGGGAAGGAGACGGGTTAAAGAAGGATTGTTGGCAGACATACATGGCACACATACACAATCCATGTCTCAATTGTCTCAATGATTGTGTATGTGTGCCATTCAGAGGGTGAATGGGTAAGACACAATATTTAAGTGCCTTTGAACAGGTTATGGTAGCAGGTGCCAGGAGCACTGTTTTTTGTTGTTGTTGTTGTTGTTGTTGTTTCACCTTTATTTATCCAGGTAGGCCAGTTGAGAACAAGTTCTCATTTACAACTGTGACCTGGCCACGATAAAGCAAAGCAGTTCGACACAAACAACAACACAGAGTTACACGTGGAATAAACAAACATACAGTCAATAATACAGTAGAAAAGTAATTACGAAGTAATTACAATATAGCAATTAAACACTGGAATGGTAGATGTGCAGAAGATGAATGTGCAAGTAGAGATACTGGGGTGCATTAAATACAGTATGGGGATGAGGTAGTTGGATGGGCTATGTGTCAAGAACTTCAACGCTGCTGGGTTTTTCATGCTCAACAGTTTCCCGTGTGTATCAAGAATTGTCCACCACCCAAAGGAAACCTAGTCAACTGACAACTGTGGGAAGCATTGGAGTCAACATGGGCCAGCATCCCTGTGGAATGCTTTTGACACCTTGTAGAGGGTGTCATGATTCCCTAAATTTGACTGTGTCAGTAATACACTCCAGTAATACACTCCATCGTTCTGCTTGTGATACACACACTTGCCTTCCTTAAAAGCTGAATCTCTTACTACTTTCACAACTGAAGTCACTCAGACTGATATCTGATGTCTGAGCTCCTCGGTGTACGAAGCAGTCTCAACGACATGACACACTCACTGAATGTGAACAAAACAGAACAAAACTCTTTATGCAATATTTCTAACAAAAATCCCTTCCACATCTGATGGCTTTTGTTTTTTCCTTGATTTGCACATTGTATTTCCTGGGCTGTAGTACCTCGGACAGACTCCACAGAAGAGAGTAATGAAGCAGGGGAAATGGAGCAGCCTGCAGCCACTGATAGTAAATGAGGCCCATTTAGATCACATTGGTTTTCCATTGGCTGAGCCCATTTCAAATTTGGAATTGGAGCATTTCATTCTATCCTCTCCACAACAATTTTTATTAAGGTCTCCGGACACGACGGGGAATCTAAACGCCAAATGTTATTTGCTAATTGTGTGAAGAAAGATGTCTAGGGATGGAGAGACCTCCCCAGTAATCTGTAGATCCTGTCAATTTTCCTTCTTTAGACAGTAATTCATGTTCACTGTGTTTAGCACTAATCACCATTCATTCTGAGCCCCCTGCCTTTTCCATATGTCCCAGACAATCAAAGGCAATCTTAATCCATCTAGATTAGAATATATTTTTTCTATTCACCCCATGTGTTCCCTATTAACGGATTTGACTTTGCAGAGATCAGCTTTACCAAACGAAACAGCCATATTGGTTTTTGAGTAGTAGTAACTTTAGCTGGCTATACCGTTATATTAATTGCCACATTATATTTAAAGCAAACCTTTTGTCATTGTTGATTGTGCCATTTCGGTTGCTGTACGGAGGCGATAATGCTTTGGTGGAGAGCAATCTCAGCTGGATTGAATTGGAAGCTGGTCGACTGGAAAGCTTTAGCTTACCAAGCAATGCAGGGATTTGCCAAAAGTTGTATTTCTCTGAATCACTACACAAACATAGCTGGGAATCTGCTCAAAGTGGCCCGTGTCTGAGTGGGGGGAATATATTAGCATAAGACAGGCATTCAGGAGAAGCAGAGTGAGATATCTCTGCTTGACTGCTGGCTGTTGGCGCAGGACAAACAGATATTTGGAACAGGGTTGTTCACACTCAAATCATACATTTGATGCATTACTGCTGCAGAAGGTTTGCGATTATAACCATGCCAGAGCGTGTGTGGGAGGATGAAAAAGGACTTTAAAAGTCATGTAATGAAGCATTTTCTATTTCTATCCATTTTGTATGCTGTCATTGTTCAGCCTTTTATGGTCTTACTGTAATCTAGCTGGATCATCAAAGCCTATGCTAAATAACTACATGGTCTCATTAGAATGTCAGAAGCAGAACCATTTAACCATTGTAGATATATGTCGCCCAAGCTGACATATTCATTTGTGTAATGATTCAATGATTGACAGATCTTCAAAGTCAGTCTTGAGAGAAAGTTGTCTTCTATCCTTGGGTTGGCCATAGACGTTCGATACAGGCCATAGACTTCCTATACAGTTTGACCAAGGTGTCCTTGGTACTGTTGCGCTCTCCTTAATGCATTGAATCCTTTTAAAGGGGAATGTCACCCTGGGGGAATCTGGGCTTGTTTTAATCATGTCTGAGGCATTTCTAGGACAGTGAAATGTGTTTCACACATAATTGCCCAGGAGGAAAGCAGGTCAGGTCTTCGCGCGCTGGATAACTAAGTTGGTTAAATAACTACCCGGTAGCCATACACTTCATGACCAAAAGTATGTGGACACCTGCTCGTCGAACATCTCATTCCATAATCATGGGCATAAATATGGAGTTGGTCCCCACTTTGCTGCTATAACAGCCTCCACTCTTCTGGGACGGCCAGCCTCCACTCTTCTGGCTTTCCACTAGATGTTGGAACATTGCTGCAGGGACTTGCTTTCATTCAGCCACAATAGCATTAGTGAGGTCGGGCACTGATGTTGGGCAGTTAGGCCTGGCTACTTTTGTGATTACCTGGACCTACAAATAGTTTTTGAAGTATTTTAGTAAACATGAAAAGGTGAATGTAAGAAGTGAACATCATTTGAAATAGACTACATGTCATATTAAACAGCATATAAACACTCTAAATAGGTCCGGAGCCAGTCAGGGAGCCTAAGAAGGAACGAAAGGAGTTATTTAGGCTACATTATTTCAATTATTTCAAGGCTATATCCCACAAATAAATACATTGTGTGTTGTTGTCTGCTCACACTGCTTTGCTTTATCTTGGCCAGGTTGCAGTTGTAAATGAGAAGTTGTTCTCAACTAGCCTACCTGGTTAACTAAAGGTGAAATAAAAAATAAATAAAAAAAATGTGCGAGTGTGACACAATAAGCTGGCAAGCGCATACAGCGCTCAGCCTTTAAATAACATTTTGTTGTATTAAATGATTATAGTCTATAAATTGCCCGTAGGCTGTGACTGAATTAGAATTAAATACAAATGAAACAAAAATTGACTTATTAGTGCCTTTGAATGAATAAAAAAACACGAGTTAGGCCAGTCTGTGGCTTCAGTTGGTCAGCAGCGGATAATATCATCTCCGCACTTGCAGAGCCACTGGGGATGCTAAACACACCTTTGGCCACTCTTGCCAGGCTGGGCAGAGATGCAGCAAATTTATCTATAGGTAGGCCTAAAGGTTTTTTGGCAAAATAACCCCATCAAAATGTAAAGCTCCCCTCAACGTGGGAATATGCCTGGCCTATTGGGCCAAAATCAATTATGGCCTATTGTATAGATAATAGAACGAAAATGAACAAACCGTTTAAGGGATCCGCTTTTTTGTTTATAAATACTATGCACCAAAGACAGACTAAGTTATCCACCCAGCTGGTTCCTTTTTATTAGCATATGCAAGTACACCATCATGCTTTTGGGATACGTGTCTTTTCACATTCCACAATGATTCTTTAGTTGTGGACACTACATCACCGCACTCCCTCTCTTGATCTTGGTCCTCATCTTTGTAAGTCACCTTGATTTAGCACCTGTGTGTTTTATCAGTTTCTTTATGAAAATATTTTGCGAACTCCACGACAGTAGCTAAAGCAAGGGGCTATAGCAGCACACAATTAGACTACAAATGCATGCTGGGCATGCCCTGAGCTTGTGAAGTGAGCGCGAAATTGGAGTGGGCGAGAAGGCCGATGCTCCAGCCTTTGGGAATCTCGCTCCACGCTCCAGTCAAATCGGTCACACTCCGCTCCTTGCTACACTCTGTTCACATACTCTGGTTCCAATTAATCCCAAAGGTGTTCAATGGGGTTGTGGTCAGGCCTCTGTGCACCCAGTCAAGTTCTTTCACACTGATATTGAGAAAATATTTTTGTATGAACCTCCCTTTGTGCATGGGGGCATTGTCATGCTGAAACAGGAAAGTGCCTTCCCCAAACTGTTGCCACAAAGTTGGAAGCATAGAATTGTCTAGAATGTCACTGTATGTTGTAGCGCTAAGATTTCCTTTTACTGCAACTAAGGGGCCTAGCTCGAACCATGAAAAACAGCCGCAGACCGTTATTCCTCCTCCACCAAACTTTACAGTTGCACTATTGAAATCGAATTAAATCAAAATAATTTGTATTTGTCACGTGCTTACTTACAAAACCTTTACCAATATTGCAGTTTTAAGAAAATAGACTTAAGAAAATATTTACAAAATTAAATAAAGTAAAAAATTAAATAAAAAATATACAAATTCATTCTGCCAGGTTGCATGCTCCTGGTATCCGCCAAACCCAGATTCATCTGTCGGACTGCCAGATTGTGAAGCGTTTCCCCTGCTCCAGAGTCCAATGGCAGCGTGCTTTACACCACTCCAGCCGACGCTTGGCAATGGGCATTGTGATCTTAGGCTCGTGTGCGGCTGCTCCCGACAAACAGTTATTGTGCTGAAATTGCTTCCAGAGGCGATTTGGAACTCGGTAGTGAGCGTTGCAACCGAGGACAGGCGATTTTTACACGCTACATATTTCAACACTCGGCGGTCCCATTCAGTGATCTTGTGTGGCCAACCACTTCACGGCTGAGCATTTGTTGCTCCTAGACGTTTCCACTTCACAATAACAACACCTACAGTTGACTGGGGAAGCTCTAGCAGGACAGAAGTTTGATGAACTGACTTGTTGGAAAGATGGCGTGTTGAAAGTCACTGAGCTCTTCAGTAAGGCCATTCTATTGTCAATGTTTGTCTATAGAGATTGCATGGCTGTGCACTCGATTTTATACACCTGTCAGCAACGGGTATGGCTGAATAGCTGAACCCACTAATTTGAAGGGGTTTGGAACCACCCAGACTTTTCATAGAGCTGGCCGCCTGGTCAAACTGAACAATCTAGCCTTGGTCAGGGAGATGACCAAGAACCCGATGGTCTCTCTGATAGAGCTCCAGAGTTCACATTGGAGATGGGAGAACCTTCCAGAAGGACAACAATCTCTGCAGCACTCCACCACTCAGGCCTTTATGGTAGAGTGGCCAGACTAAATTTACTCCTCACTTAAAGACACATGACAGCCCGCTTGGAGTTTGCCAAAAAGCAACTAAAGGACTCAGATCATGAGAAACAAGATTCTCTGGTCTGATGAAACCACGATTGAACTCTTTGGCCTGAATTCCAAGCGGCACATCTGGAGGAAACCAGGAACCTCTCATCACCTGGCCGAAACCATCCCTACGGTGAATCATAGTGGTGGACCTCAGACTGGGACAAAGGTTCACCTTCCAACAGGACAACCCTAAGCACACAGAAAAGACAACGCAGGAGTGGCTTCGAGAAAAGTCTCTGAATGTCCTTGAGTGGCCCAGCCAGAGCCTGGACTTGAACCCAATCGAACATCTCTGGAGAGACCTGAAAATAGCTGTGCTGAGACGCTCCCTATCCAACCTGACAGACCTTGAGAGGATCTGCAGAGAAGAATGGGAGAAACTCTCCAAGCTTGGGCCAAGCTTGTAGCATCATACCTAAGAAGACTCAAGGCTGTAATCGCTGCCAAATGTGCTTCAACAAAGTACTGAGTAAAGGTTTTTTAAATTTTAAATTTTAAATAAATTAGCAAATATATCTAAAACTCAGTTTTTGCTTTGTCATTATGGAGTATTGTGTGTAGATTGATGAGGATTTTAAAAAAATAAAAAAAATAAGACTGTAACGTAACAAAATGGGGAAAAAGGGAAGGTGTCTGAATACTTTCCGAATGCACTGTATCATTTTGAGTCTACTTTTATCCAATGTAAAACAGACCATTTCAAATTTTGCTACATAAGACCAAATCAGTCATAAATAAACATTCTTTGGAAATCTGAATGTCTATCATATGTTTGATGCTACAGAGCCCTGTACATCTTAAATGTATATAATTATATTCTGTGAATCCATAAGGGCAGAACAAATTTCAAAGATTGACTGAAAATATCCATATTTATTTTAAGGTGTTTCTACACCAGGGCTCTTCAATCCTGTTCCTGGAGAGCCACCATACTGTAGGTTTTCACTCCAACCCTAATCTAGCACACCTGCTTCTAATAATTAGCTGGATGATAATCTGAACCAGATGAGTTACAATTGGAGTTGGAGCGAAAGCCTTCAGGAGATACAGTAGCTCTCCAGAAACAGGGTTGGAAACCACTTTTCTTCATTGTCTTACGCTGCTGAACCACACTAGCTTCGTTTTACACAGGCAGACCAATTCTGATATTTTTTCCACTAATTGGTCTTAATCACATCAGACCTTTTTCATAACTGATCTGATTAGTCAAAAGACCTATTAGTGAGAAAAAAATCAGAATTGTGCTGCCTGTGTAAACACAGGCATATTCCTTTATCCGGATTCTGTACATTGGCAATTGTGATCGGCATGGTGGGCTGGGGAAGCCGAGACTCTTTGTGCTTATGGCGATGGGCTTGTCCTGTCTTCTGTGAATGGCCAACTGGATAACTATCTGCTGAAAGTGGTGTAGGGTTTAGGGACAATTAGGGGACATTGGGAGCTGATTTTGAGAGGAAAGATCAGTCAACAAAGTCAATGGGCTGTGTGGGGGGGGGGGGCTAAAGAAAGTCTGAAAAGTCTTAGGAAGGCAGTTCTTACACAGTATGAATTATTGTCTATGGGAGATTGAGGAGAAATGGCACCTGAATCGCTCTCGAAAACAACAATGCATTTAATGTCTAAGCACAACCCTGCACAACCAACCCCCCCCCCCCCCATCTCAAAGTACTGTCTGTAAACCACCCCCAGCCCATTGACTGACAGATCATTCTTGTCAATAGTAGCCCTTTGCATGGATTTTTGTAGACGTGTCTTTGTATTGTGTTTTGAGAATCTGCAGAGAGAAGAATGAGGTGGTTGTGTCATTACTGTTATGGTCTTGATTTTACACCTTTCAGTGTCCCTTGCTGGTTTCTGGCCCACAATCTTGTTGTGCTCCAGAACTGCAAGGTGTGTCCACTCCCTCATGCTTGTGTACCCAAAATGCCCCCGCTTTAGGGTATTTTTCAGCAGGGCACGGTGGAATGACTCCAGATAACCTTAGTTTTACAAAAAGAAAAGTTAAAAAGAAAAGAGGGGTAGACTAAATTGATGAAATGTTCTGGAAGGTACTCTGTTGTCCTCAGTTTACGTCTAAGCACCTGTATCCTCATAACAGAAACACAAACCGTACAAACAGAACCCAATTCATGTTTATACCATGCTTACTGTAAATTGAGCTACCTTAGCTGTCAGCTTGTAAATATTTTGGGCAACTTAGGTTCACTTTGTGCAGAGCTAGGGGATGGAAGCGATGTTGGTGGAATCAGATTCTGTACCACCTACAACAAAATACTGATCAATACACAATTTGTATTGATCTCTATTAGACTGGCTAGCTAAGAAAACCTATCATAGACATTTCAATATTGTCAGCTTGCAGTGCTAACTAGTGTCACTAAATTGGCAGCAAGATTGCTAGCCAGCTGAGACTGGCTGACAACCAACTAAGTAACCATAGACAATTTATACACATTCATCATTTCTACCAATACACAAACAGAGAGTGAGTTAGCTATAGCTATCGACAATTCTATATTTAGTAACAGAGTGTTTTCCAGACAAGGGTGAAATGGATGGCTACCAAATTGAGACACCAAATAAAGGTAACATTAGATAGCTTACATTAGCTAACGTCAATCAAAGATAGAACAAACAAACATATTTACTCTGCTAAAGGTAGCTACCAGTCTTGCAGTGACTACCACGGCATAAGCTAAACTGATTGACAGTGTGTATACCAAAAGATAGCGCAGCATGACTTAGCTTATGGCTTTCAGAGTTCAATACAAAGCTGCAATGTTAGCTAGCTAGCTAACTTGCCCAGCTCGTCCAGCCAGGCTAGCATAGCTAGCTATCGTTAGGGGACCTTGGGAACACTTTGCCTTAAGTGTACATTCATTAATATGTAACTAAATAGTAATAGATGTATTTATAAGATAGTTACATGTAATTAATATAAATACTACGTAATTACATTGTAATAAGGGTTTAGCGGTATAGGTTATTACACAAGTGGAACAAGGACATGTAATTACAAATCAGCTTGTCGGAGGTTATTCCACATGTGTAATAACTCATGATTTATGTATACACTACCGGTCAAAAGTTATAGAACACCTACTCATTCAATGGTTTTTCTTTATTTTTACAATTTTCATTGTCGAATAATAGTGAAGACATCAAAACTATCAAAAAACACATATGGAATCATGTAGTAACCAAAAAAGTGTTCAACAAATCAAAATATATTTTATATTTGAGATGCTTCCTTAAACTTTTTTTTGGTCCGATTGCCCTTTAGCTTCCAGACCTGCTCCTTTATTGTCTGCCATGCTCTTTCAATGTGTTGTGTGTGTCATCTTGTGTGAGGATCCACAACGTTGTTTGTGTGGTTGAATGTCTGGTGATTGTAACCCAGCCTATTCAGAGACCTGACATACACACTCCAGCAGTAACTCAGAATGGTGGAACCACGTCGAACAATGTAGTCTGGTGATAGGGATTAAGGTTGCCTGTGAATGGTTTTCCACCATTTTAAAAACTGAACGCCGTCTGTTGTGTTTGACCTCCATCATCCATCATCCCAAACACCCATCCCCATCTTTCCACAATTGTACAGAAAGATAGGAACATGTGCAATTCACAATTCCAGTGGGTCACAAGTTTACATACACTAAGTTGACTGTGCCTTTAAACAGCTTGGAAAATTCCAGAAAATTATGTCATGGCTTTAGAAGGTTCTGATAGGCTAATTGACATCAGTTGAGTCAATCGGAGGTGTACCTGTGGATGTATTTCAAGGCCTACCTTCAAACTCAGTGCGTCTTTGCTTGAGATCATGGGAAAATCAAAAGAAATCAGCCAAGACCTCAGAAAACAAATTGTAGATCTCCACAAGTCTGGTTCATCTTTGGGAGCAATTTCCAAACGCCTGAAGGTACCACTCTCATCTGTACAAACAATAGTATGCAAGTATGAACACCATGGGACCATGCAGCCGTCATGCCGGTCAGGAAGGAGACGCGTTCTGTCTCCTAGAGATGAACGTACTTTGGTGCGAAAAGTGCAAATCTATCCCAGAACAACAGCAAAGGACCTTTTGAAGATGCTGGAGGTAACAGGTACAAAAGTATCTATATCCACAGTAAAACGAGTCCTATATTGACATAACCTGAAAGGCCGCTCAGCAAGGAAGAAGCCACTGCTCCAAAACCGCCATAAAAAAGCCACACTACAGTTTGCAACTGCACATGGGGACAAAGATCGTACTTTTTGGAGAAATGTCCTCTGGTCTGATGAAACAAAAATAGAACTGTTTGGCCATAATGACCATCGTTATGTTTGGAGGAAAAAGGGGGAGGCCATCAAGCCGAAGAACACTATCCCAACCGTGAAGCACGAATGTTACGTCCGTCGTCGGAATGAGACCAAAGCGCAGCGTGGAAAGTGTACATCTTAATTTATTTTTTAGAATGAACACCAAAAAACAACAAAAGATCAACGAACATAAAGTTCTGCCGGGCTATACAGCTACAGTGCAAAAACAACATCCCACAAACTAGGGTGGAAAAACAGGCTGCCTAAGTATGATTCCCAATCAGAGATAACGACAGACAGCTGCCTCTGATTGGGAACCATACCCGGCCAACAAAGAAATAGAAAACTAGAATGCCCACCCAAATCACACCCTGACCTAACCAAATAGAGAAATAAAAAGGCTCTCTAAGATCTGGGCGTGACAACGAGGGTGGCAGCATCATGTTGTGGGGTGCTTTGTTGCAGGAAGGATAGGTGCACTTCACAAAATAGATGGCATCATGAGGCAGTACAATTATGTGGATATATTGAAGCAACATCTCAAGACATCAGTCAGGAAGTTAAAGCTTGGTCACAAATTGGTATTCCAAATGGACAATGACCCCAAGCATACTTCCAAAGTTGTGGCAAAATGGCTTAAGGACAACAAAGTCAAGGTATTGGAGTGGCCATCATAAAGCCCTGACCTCAATCCTATAGTAAATTTATGGGCAGAACTGAAAAAGCGTGTGCGAACAAGGAGGCCTACAAACCTGACTCAGTTACACCAGCTCTGTCAGAAGGAATGGGACAAAATTCACCCAACTTATTGTGGGAAGCTTGTGGAAGGCTACCCAAAACGTTTGACCCAAGTTAAACAATTTAAGGAAATGCTACCAAATACTAATTGAGTGTATGTAAATTTCTGACCCACTGGGAATGTGATGAAAGAAATAAAAGCTAAAATAAATCATTCTCTCTACTATTATCCTGACATTTCACATTCTTAAAATAAAGTGGTGATCTTAACTGACCTAAGACCGGGAATTTTTACTCTGATTAAATGTCAGGAATTGTAAAAAACTGTTTTTAAATGTATTTGGCTAAGGTGTATGTTAACTTCTGACTTCAACTGTATATTACATGGATTTATTAGACATTTTAAAATGTAAATGTTCCAAAGGTCTGCATCAGTGGCTTGTAGGCTATGTGTGGATGCCAGGAGATGCAGTTATTTGTTTGATGATCACTGGCTGACAATATTTAGTGATCACCACAGCCCCGACCGGCTCGATTCGGTCTTCTGTAGCAAAATTTGAAATTGGATAAAAACACAGACTCAGATTAGAAAATGGTATATCATACACTACAGTTGACTTACAAAGGGAAAGTAATTCTGCTTTGAAAGATGATAAACTTGTAACCTCACTTTTGAGATAATGGAATATTTTGGTACACGTACTGGAGAGCTCTTCTTTGTCTACACCCATTCAGCATCAGTGCACACCTTCTTTTAAGCCTTAGCCCCACCCATCTCTTTAACCTTTTCATGTATGAGTTCCAAATATCTCTAAAGGTCGAGTGAGTTGTTGCACATGATATCAGAAGGCACTCACTGTTCCAAAATGGGATTATTACGCAACAGGACAGTTAACACACGCTGCCTGCTAATTATCTATAGGCTATGTTTCAACTTGTCAATTTCAAATAATTTTCTAATAAGTTGTATTTTCTAACAACAGTTTGAATTGAGGTGTGTTCTGCCTCATTAATTCACATTCAGCGTTGTGGACAATTTATGTTTGAGGCTTTCCTGAGCTGGATTAACTTCTCTCTTCGAGGAGAGCCCACCGTTGTTTTCCTTACAAATAATAACTAAATAATAATAATAATTAAAGGAAGTTCCTTATTTTCTGTATACCTTGTTGTCATTTCTACTGTAGGCGCATACTGTATGTATGTATGTATGTAGCATAATGTATTTACAGTTTATCCACAAGCACTGGTGACAAATAACGCATTCCGATTATTGCATATATTGTAATGGACACCTATGATGTGTGTAAAATACTTTTTTGAAGGTTGTACTGATTATAATGAGCTAAGCTATTTGCCAGCTACGTCTGGTGCCATGTTTCTTGACATTGTACATTGCATTCTGGGTGTCACGTAATCTGTCAGACCAAACATGTTATAATGAGATGAAGGAATGGTTCACTCATCTTTCGGGTAAACTTCTGGAAGTGAATGAAGTGAAATGGATGATCGTAGACAACACACCCCCTTCAACATGCATACTATAAACAGACCAAACTCAAAACAAGATCATTGTTTATAAGTTAATGGCAAGCTAATTACAGAAAATAGCTTATGGTTGTGAGTGTGATGAAATTAAAGCAGGGCATTCTACCGGAGATTATAGAACTTAGACACTGTCTCGTTGGCCAAATGTTATGTCTTAATTGGACCTTGGTGCAGGTCATGCTGTTGTTCACATTACCGTCTCTGGTAAATACACACTATATCGAATAAAATCTAAATAATTTGTCACACGCACTGGATACATAAGGTGTAAACGGTACAGTGAAATGGTTACTTGCACAGTGGAGTCTTGTTTAGGTATGTAGCTAGCCAACTAAACAATGAACCATAATCGCAACTCATAATATTACTACCCTGCATGAATCTACAGTTAGCTAAAGCTAACCAACTAGTTACGTTTAATGTTAGCTAGCTAGCTAACATTAGGCTATAACTAGCAATGCAAATTTCTCAGAGATACTAATAATATTACTACACAGATCATATGTGTAAAGTTAGCTAGCGAGCCAGCCACCTAACATTAGCTAGCTAGCTAAAGGTACGCTTTAACTTGCAATGAAAACGACTTTGACAAAATGAGAAATATATAATATCTGAAAATGTAGCTAGCTAGACTCTTACCCATATACGTGGATGAACACTTCTCCCTCTCTGTCACGGATGCCATGGTTGTCCTTAGTTGGAAGATGTTATCCAGAGACAGGTGTTTTATACAACAGCGTTCGGTGTTCTCTTTTTGACTCCCTCCGCATTTTCAATCAAACACCTGAATTTTCTCTATCTCCTTAGCTATCATACTCTGCTTCCACCGGGCATTCCACTGATTTCAAAACTTGGTGCTCCAGAAAGTGTAGAGCTTTAGCAACACTTTTGCAGTCTTTGTGATATCTTAAAAAAATTACACTTTAGAAATGATTACCCCGACATACTAAGCAGCTCATGTTGTAGACAGAAGCGAGCTACATGGCAGACCAATCCAAACTCATCTCTCGGCATGTCCAGCCCATCCATTATCTCAGCCAATCACGGCTAATGAAAATGATCCATCCTTTTTCCGTGGTTAAACCAACTAGGCTCATAATTTAACAATTGTATTCGTATTTACAGATGTCATACACATTTGTTATTAAGGCACATGAAAGATCACATGTTCCAGAAATCATTTCTGCTAAGAAATGCATTTAGGGAAAAAATGCCTCTTCTGTGAAGTAGTGACGTGTGACATATGCCTAGTTTCCAAGAAACGAGTCACAATTTACAATGTGTTTCACTTTACATTAAGTTGCTTGTTCCTGTGTAGAAACATTGTAATTACAATACTTTTCTTTATAACGATGTTGTAACAACTGAAATTTTGACATACCCTGCAAAATATTTAAGAATATTGAAAGTACATAGTAATTGCACTTAAAGTTGCTGTAACAACCTTTTCTTAGATAGAGATGGTTTCCCATTGATCACTACACGGACTGTATTGGGTGTCTGCCATTGTATTATTTGATTCATTCACAATGTGTTCCACTTTACATTAAGTTGCTTGTTCCTGTGTAGAAATATTGACGTTACGATACTTTATATCTGATATTTTGATATATACTGTGAAATATGAAATTGCATTAAAAGTACATTGTAATTACACTTACAGGTGCACAAAAAGCTTTTTCGCTCATATTTTGTGCACACATTTGTTTACATCCCTGTTAGTGACCATTTCTCCTCTGCAAAGATAATTCACCTGACAGGTGTGGCATAACTGTCACACCCTGATCTGTTTCACCTGTCTTGTGCTTGTCTCCACCCCCCACCAGGTGTCTCCCATTAGGCCCCATTATCTCCCGTGCCCTTTATGCCTTGCCCTGACCCTGAGCCTGCCTTCCGTTCTGTACCTGTTTAACACTGCCTTGGACTTCTGACTATTTTGCCTGCCCTGACCCTGAGCCTGCCTGCTGTTCTGTACCTTACTGACACTGCCCTGATTACTGACCTCTGCCTGCACTTGACCTGTCATTTGCCTGCCCCCTGTTTTGTAATAAACATCTGTGATTCAAACTTTCTGCATCTGGGTCTTATCCTGAGTCCTGATATATATAACAACAAACTGATTAAACAGCATGATCATTACACAGATGCACCTTGTGGTGGGGACAAAAAGGCCACTAAAATGTACAGTTTTGTCACAAAATACAATGCAACAGATGTCTAAAGTTTTGAGGGAGCGTGCAAATGGCATGCAGGGTTGGATAGGTAACTTTCTAAATGTATTCTGTTACAATCCAAAATAGTAATCTTTAACGTCATTTTTGGCTTACCCAAACTCAGCAACGTAATCTGATTACATTCAGTTACTTTTAGATTACTTTCCCCTTAAAAGGCATTAGAAGAAGACAAAAATGTATGTTACCAATTGGACAACATCTATTGCAGGATAAATCAAAGTTTACATAGCTGGCCATATATGGATGTTCATTTTTACTTTATGAGTTGGTTGTGTAGGCTTCTTCTAACCCATCACTTTCTACTACATATAACAATATGCTAAAATGATATCTTTACATTAATATTCATTTGTAAGTCCAAAGATGTATGTAGCAACTACAGATTGGCCCTTTAGGTCTATCAAAAGTGTGCGAGGATGAGCATCTGTCCATTAGTTTGAGCATGTATTAGGTCTATTAGGCCATGAGGCCTATGGATTTTTTTTATCAGCATGAATGAGATTGAGCTTTACTCCACAAGCTGGGATCCACACTGTGGAGCTGTTGCAAGAGCGCATTTTTCACTGGCTGTCCCCTGATTTCAAAAACAATGATTGATAGGCAGTTTAAACTTCTTGAGTTCAACCATTATTGGGTTCAAATACACATTTAGATTTGTGAACAGCCATCCACAACTGCTCACAATCCGTAAGGCGCAAATAGCTAAATGAGAGAGCAGCAGTGGGATTCACATCAATGCGCTATGTAGATATCAATAGTAAGTGATATCCGTATCGCAGTAGACTACACCACTGCTCATATCCTTACCTCCAAGCGTTTATTAAAGTTGGATAATCTTTGTATGCCGACAGCAGTCGCACCATTGGAAGACATAGCTTGGGCTGTAGCCTACAAAAGCCGATTCCTGCTCTTTTCCCGTGATCCATCAAACACATTTGGTGTGTCATCATAGTGGTCTCTGACTTGTGGTCAGACTCACTCAGGTGGAACAAACTTAAACTTGCACCTTTTTCCATGCTGATTTGAATGTCATTGAGAAAACAGAAGTTTCAAAGATCTTTTTTCGCAAACATCGTTTCTGAATTTAAAAGTAATCGTTGAAGTAATTGTCTAGTTTTTCAAAAGTATTAAAACATTTTAGCTGGTAACATAACGGATTACGGTAACCATATATTTTTTTTATACATGTAATCCGTTATTCCCCAATGCTGATGGCATGCTGACTGCAGGAATGTCCACCAGAGCTGTTGCCATACAATTTAGTGTTCATTTCTCTATTATAAGCTGCCTCCAAAGTCGCTTTAGAGAATTTGGTAGTACGTCCAACCGGCCTTACAACCACAGACCACATGTATGGAGTTGTGTGGGTGAGTGGTTCGCTGATGTCCACGTTGTGAACAGAATAGCCAATGGCGGCGGTGGGGTTATGGTAAGGGCAGGCATAAACTACGGACAAAGAACACCACTGCATTTCATCAATGTCAATTTGAATGCAGAGATACCGTAGCACGACAAGATCCTGAGGCCCATTGTCGTGCCATTCATCGGTCGCCATGACCTCATGTTTCAGCCTGATAATGCATGCCCCCATGTTGCAAGGATCTGTACACAATTCCTGGAAGCTGAAAATGTTTATTTTTTATTTTTTATTTTTTTTGGAAGCTGAAAATGTCCCAGTTCTTCCATGACCTGCACACTCACCAGACATGTCACCCATTGATTATGTTTCGGATGCTCTGGATCGACATGTACAACATTTTGTTCCAGTTCCCGCCAATGTACAAAAACTTTGCACAGCCATTGAAGAGGAGTGGAACAACATTCCACAGGCCACAATACACAGCCTCTTTGTGAATATGTGTCGCGTGGCATAAGGCTGCACACCAGATACTGACTGGTTTTCGGATCCACACCCCTACCTTTTTTTTAAGGTATCTGTGACCAAACAATGCATATCTGTATTCCCAGTCATGTGAAATCCATAGATTAGGGCCTAATGAATTTATATGAACAGTAGCTGAGTAAGATCTTTAAAATTGTTGCATGTTGCGTTTATACTTTTGTTCAGAATACAAAGGTTATACCATTATGTGTTTTTCTTTACATTAAGTTGCTTGCTCCCGGGTAGGTACATTATAGTTACATGCATATCCATTGTAAATACATTGCTCTTACATGTAATTCAGTATATCCTTTAAGCCAAATAATATGGAAGTAAGATAACTGAAGCTGTAGTTAATGATAGGGTGTGCATTGACAGGGTGTGCATAGTCCTAGCCTATCTTATTTTGGTGGTAGTGACTTATGTAGTTACATGTAACAAGGTTACATATTAGGATGCAATGTTAACATGGTGCTACACAGGAGACTGCAAAAGTGATATTACAGAACATGTTAGTTACATTTGGAACACATATGTGGAATAACCTCAGACAAGCTGATATGTAATTGCATGTCCTTGTTCCACTTAATAACCTATACCGCTAAACCCTTAATAGTGTAATTACATAGTATTTACACTAATTGCATGTAACTACTATGTTATCAATATATGTATTACTATTTAGTTACATATTCATTAATGTACACTTAAGATAAAGTGTTACCATAACCTCTAATTGAGAATCTTCTGTTTTGTAGTAAACAATACATAGAAAATAAGTTATTGCATCACTTCTCAGCTGTCGTGGAAATGGATTCCCCATCAGTTCATCATGAAAATCCCTCTGATAATCTTTGGTTACCACATCATTCTTGATAGCCACAAGCCACTGGCAGAATCGGGGTGAATCTCTTGTAGTTTAGCCTTTTGTCAATAGGGGGAGCTGTTAGCATTATTTTTTTTTTTACATTTCCAAATTAAACTGCCTCGTACTCAATTCTTGATCGTACAATATGCATATTATTGTTATTATTGGATAGAAAACAGTCTATAGTTTCTATAGGAGTTGAAATTTTGTCTCTGAGTGGTACAGAACAATTTCTACAGCACTTTTCATGACAGGGTTCAGATTTCAGAATTTTTTACCTCTGATCTGGGGTCTGTTTATAAGGCCACAGTGAATGCTATGAAGAAACCGACACTACCTACGTCTTCCTCTGGGTGTCTGTACGTCATCACGTTTTCAATGAAGTCTATGGGACGTTCACAGCCATTATAAATGACAAAAATGTACAGAGACCCCTCTTTCTCAACGTGCGCCTCAAGCGTGAAGGCCATCGGACCTGCCTCGTTCCAAATCGTTTTCTAACCAGCAGTATTTCTCCGGTCATGTTTTCAGTCGTTATAGTTGTTAAAAACATCATAATGTAGTGAATTTTAACCGTTTTATATCAATTTATATCCGTTTAGTGCGATTTTGAGGAATTTCTTTGTCGTGCACTCTGAAAGTTTGGACACGCTTTAGGGTGTCGGTCGTTGGTGATGGACATTTCGAAGGACAGAGGACATCTATCGACCAAAAGACGTTTATAACATAGAAAGGATACATTGCCCAAGAATATGATGGAAGATCAGCTCAAAGTAAGCAATATTTAATATGATAAACCGTGTTTCTGTCGAAATATTTTAAACGCATACATCGCCATTTTGTTTGGTATAGCTTCACTTGGCCAACCCTGTATTGAAAAGTAAGGATAATTTAAAAAATGTAAATCAGCGGTTGCATTAAGAACTAATTTGTCTTTCGATTCCTGTCAACCCTGTATTTTTTAGTCAAGTATATGATTAGCTTTTAATTAAACTAGATCACTCTGATAGATGACGTCAGACATATTGAGGCTTGATTTCCTAGTATTTTCATTGTGTAACCACGGTTTTGTATGGCTAAATATGCACCTTTTCGAACAAACTGTATATGTATGTTGTAAAATGATGTTACAGGAGTGTCATCGGAAGAATTCTGAGAAGGTTAGTGAAAAAATTAATATCTTTTGGCGGTGGTTACGTTATAGCGCTCTTTGGCTGGAATCGATGCTCTGGTAACGTTGGAACATGTAGTATGCTAACTTATCGATTTATTGGGTTTTCGCTGAAAAACGCTTAGAAAATCTGAAATATGGTCTGAAATCACAAGAACTGGGTCTTTCCATTGCTATGCTTTGTCTATTTTTATGAAATGTTTTATGATGAGTAAATTGGTCATACACGTTGCTCTATCTAGTAATTCTAGTGGATTTGTGATGGTCGGTGCAATTGTAAACTGTGATTTCTACCTGAAATATGCACTTTTTTCTAACAAAAACTATCCTATACCATGAATATGTTATCAGACTGTCATCTGATGGTTTTTTTTATAGGTTATTGGCTATCAATATCTTAGTTGAGCCGAATTGGTGATAGCACCTGAAGGAGTAAGAAACTGATGGAGTTAGAATAGTGGTGTATTTTGCTAACGTGTTTAGCTAATAGATTTACATATTTTGTCTTCCCTGTAAAACATTTTAAAAATCTGAAATGGTGGCTTTATTCACAAGATCTGTATCTTTCATCTGGTGTCTTGGACTTGTGATTTAATGATATTTAGATGCTACTATCTACTTCTGAAGCTATGCTATCTATGCTAATCAGTGTGTGGGGGGTGGGGGGTGCTCCCGGATCCGGGTTTCTGAGGCAGTAAAAGTTAGAACGGTGGAAGGTAACTAATCTTTGCCCTTGTTCGTAATTAGCACAGCCAGGCACAGAACACCACACAAGCATGATGACAAACCCTAGAGAAAAACAAACATTTTCAAAAAATATAACCTAGAGAAGTTCTGAGATTACTGTGTGTTGGTCGTTCGAAGTAAACAATGCAATTATTCAGGTTTGTGGGCACGCCCCCTCTACCAGTGGTATCAGCATTCAGTATGAATGACGGACTTTGTGGCTGACTATGAGCAAACGATTACCCAGGGAGTCGAAACTTCACGATTTTACCAGTGAAATGAAAATGTGCGAGTTCTATCTTGTGGTTTGGATAATTGTGATGTTTATGATGAAAACGTAAAGTTGTTAATATAGTTAATATAGTAATTACTATATGCCGTTGCAAAAACAGGGTGAAATTCCCCTTTAATGCAATGTGCTCTAATCAGGTGATTTAAAGGAGTAATCCTCTACTGTAAATAGGTTCCATTTTGTGTGCAGAGGCTTAGTGCAAAAGGGCAGAACTGTTTTATGACTTTGTGACTTAAGCCTTCTAAAATTAAAATTCATAATTACTTCACAGAGGTAAGTGCTGAATGTTTTAAATGGCTCAGTCCAAAATGACCATGCTTAACAGAAGTTACATAATGGGTTTGTGGGAGAAAGCAGTCATATGAGCTATAATGAAATTGCCCACTGGGCACAGACGTTAGTTCAACATTTGATTTGGCTGAGTTACCAACTAACGTGAATTCAATGTGAAATTAACATGGGATTTAAAAAAAAAAGTTGTGTAAAATATATATATATATTTGTCACATGCGGCAAGTACGACAGGTGTAGACTTTATCGTGAAATGCTTACTTATGTGCCCTTTCCCAACAATACAGAGTTGAAAAGTAAGAAAAGATGAGCAAACAAATAATAACGAAATAGTAACACAAAATAACAATAATGATATTGAAGGAGTACCAGTCCTGAGGCTATGTGCAAGGGTATGAGGTAGTTGAGGTAATTGAGGTAATACTCTACATGACCAGAAGTATGTGGACACCTGCTCGTCGAACATCTCATTCCAAAATCATGGGCATTAATATGGAGTTGGTCCCCTTTTGCTTCTATAACAGCCTCCACTCTTCTGGGACGGCCAGCCTGCACTCTTCTGGGAAGGCTTTCCACTAGATGTTGGAGCATTGCTGCGGGGACTTGCTTCCATTCATCCACAAGAGCCTTAGTGAGGTCGGGCACTGATGTTGGGCGATTAGGCCTGGGTCGCATTCGGTGTTCCCATTCATCCCAAAGGTGTTCGATGGGGTTGAGGTCAGGGCTCTGTGCAGGCCAGTTCTTCCACACCGATCTCGCCAAATAATTTCTGTATGGACCTCGCATTGTGCACGGGGGCATTGTCATGCTGAAACAGGAAAGGGACTTCCCCAAACTGTTACCTAAAAGTTGGAAGTACAGAATCATCTAGAATGTCATTGTATGCTGTAGAATTAAGATTTCCCTTCACTGGAACTAATGGGCCTTAACCATGAAAACATATTTTTCCTTCTACACCAAACTTTACAGTTGGCACTATGCATTGGGGAAGGTTGCGTTCTCCTGGCACCCAGATTCGTCCGTCGGACTGCCAGATGGTGAAGCGTGATTCATCACTCCAGAGAATGCGTTTCCACTGCTCTGGAGTCCAATGGCGGTGAGATTTACACCACTCCAGATAACGCTTGGCTTTGCGCATGGCGATCTTAGGCTTGTCTGCAGCTGCTCGACCATGGAAACCCATTTCACGAAGCTCCTGACGAACAGTTCTTGTGCTGACGTTGCTTCCAAAGGCAGTTTGGAACTCGGTATTGAGTGTTGCAACTGAGGACAGATCATTTTTATGCTCTACGTGCTTCAGCACTTGGCGGTCTGTTCTGTGAGCTTGTGTGGCCTAACACTTTGTGGCTGAGCCGTTGTTGCTCCTAGACTTTTCCACTTCACAATAACAGCACATACAGTTGACCGGGGCAGCTCTAGTAGGGTAGAAATTTGACAAACTGACTTGTTGGAAAGGTGGCGTCCTATGACGGTGGCATGTTGAAAGTCACTGAATTCTCCAGTAAGGCCATTCTACAATGTTAGTCTATGGATATTGCATGGCTGTGTGCTCGATTTTATACTGTCAGCAACAGGTGTTGCTGAAATAGCCGAATCCACTCATTTGAAGGGGTGTCCACATACTTTTGTAAATATGCCGTATGTAAATCAAATCAAATAAAATTGTATTTGTCACATGCGCCGAATACAACAGGTGTAAACCTTACAATGAAATTCTTACTTACAAGCCCTTAACCAACAATGCAGTTTTAAGAAAATACATAAACAAGTAAGAGATAAGTAAGAATAACAAATAATTAAAGAGCTGCAGTAAATTACAATAGTGGGGCTATATACAGGGGGTACTGGTACAGAGTCAATGTGCGGGGGCACCGGTGTCAAGGTAATTGAGGTAATATGTACATGTAGGTAGAGTTATTACAGTGACTATGCACAGCAGTGTAGAAGGGGGGGGGGGGGGCAATGCAAATAGTCTCGATAGCCATTTGATTAGATGTTCATGTTGGTATGGGGTAAAAGTGACTAGGCAATCAGGATAGATAGAGTAGCAGCAGCATATGTGAAGAGTGTGAAAAGTTGTTTATGTGTGTGTGTGTGTGACATCAACATGCATGTGTGTTTGAGCGTTTGTAGCGTGTGTATGTGTGTGTTGGAGTGTAAGTGTAGAATGTGGGTGGAGTCCAGTGAAAGTAAAAGAGTTTCTATCTGCCCCCCCCCCCCCCCCAAATGTGCTTATTCTACTCACAGTCAGTACTACAAATCAAAGTTAATTCAATCATAACAATGGACTTCCTTCAAGGTTTTGTACAATTTACTTGTATTGGGGAGCTTGATACTTCTGATGTGTCTGCATTATGACAGGTGTCCTTGGTTGCACTTGTAGTCTTACTTCCTATGTGGCACCAAATGGAAAAGATTCATCTGAAATAGGCTGTGACACTCAAGTGCCCTATGGCTTTGTCCCAATCTGTTCTTCAGTAGAGAGTACGTATCTATACCAAATCATTGCTATATGAAGTGATTTTTGGTTAGACAGTTCATCATTAGTGTTGCAAACCCTGCTGAAAAAACACCATAGACCAGCATACATTTCAAGCTGGTCCATGCTGGCTTGGTCTGACCAGCATGTTCCAGCTGGTCAAGCTAGCTGGTTATGCTGGCAGACCAGCCTTTGTTGTGTTTTTGTTGGAACACCAGCCTTCATTGTGTTTTGGACACTGGTGACCAGAATAAGATTAAGCAAAACGGCCATAAAGTCACATTATGCTGGCTTGCAAAGTGATGTTTAATTCCATTTGAATTCCTATTGTGGATTCTCACAATCTGAATTCAGAATGACTGCCAGGGTTAGAAAGATTAATAACTGAGACTGTTAATAACAGATTGTTACGCTCGTCGTTTGAATGAGGAGACCAAGGTGCAGCGTGGTAGGCGAACATCTTACTTTTATTAAAATGAACACCGAAAAACAACAAAATACAAAAAGAACGTAAGGTTCTGCAGGCTACACAGCAACTATAGAAAATCAAGATCCCACAAACTAAGGTGGAAAAAAGGCTGCCTAAGTATGATCCCCAATCAGAGACAACGATAGAAAGCTGCCTCTGATTGGGAACCATACCAGGCCAACATAGAAATACAACATAGATTGCACACCCTAGTCACACCCTGACCTAACCAAATAGAGAATAAAAAGGCTCTCTAAGGTCAGGGCGTGACAGTACCCCCCCCCCGCCAAAGGTGCGGACTCCGGCCGCAAAACCTGACTCTATGGGGGAGGGTCCGGGTGGGCATCTAGCCTCGGTGGCGGCTCCTGTTTGGGACGTAGACCCCGCTCCGCTCTGATGAAACAAAAATATAACTTTTTGGCCATAACGACCATCGTTATGTTTGGAGGGAAAAGGGGGAGGCTTGCAAGCCGAAGAACACTATCCCAACCGTGAAGCACTGGGGTGGCAGCATCATCTTGTGGGGGTGCTTTGCTGCAGGAGGGACTGGTGCACTTCACAAAATAGATGGCATCATGAGGCAGGAAAATTATGTGGATATATTGAAGCAACATATCAAGACATCAGTCAGGAAGTTAAAGCTTGGTCGCAAATGGGTCTTCCAAATGTACAATGACCCCAAGCATACTTCCAAAGTTGTGGAAAAATGGCTTAAGGACAACAAAGTCAAGGTATTGGAATGGCCATCACAAAGCCATGAAATAAATACAAGTTGAAATAAATCATTCTCTCTAGTATTATTCTGACATTTCACGTTCTTAAAATATAGTGGTGATCCTAACTGACCTAAGACAGGGAATTTTTACTAGGATTAAATGTCAGGAAAAAACTGAGTTTAAATGTATTTGGCTAAGGTGTATGTCACGATCGTGTGGTTGAGAGACGGACCAAAACGCAGCATTTGGAAAATAAGCCATCTTCTTTTAATAACACCACGAAGATGAACACGACACAAAACACTATACAAACTAACAAAACAACAAAACGACCGTGAAGCTACAAACGTTGTGCACATACATACAGGCTACAAACGTTCTACATAGACAATTCCCCACAACAAACTAAAGCCTATGGCTACCTTAAATATGGCTCCCAATCAGAGACAACAGAAACCAGCTGTCTCTAATTGGGAACCCATTCAGGCAACCATAGACTTTCCTAGACAACTACACACAACATAGACACAGCTAGACAACTATACTAAACATAAAGCCAACTACTCTAAATAAACCCCCTAAACCTTACAATCACCCTGGACACTACAAAACCCACATAAATACCCATGTCACACCCTGACCTAACTAAAATAATAAAGAAAACAAAGAATACTAAGGCCAGGGCGTGACAGTGTATGTCAACTGTATATATATATTGTGTAACGGCTTTCATATTCGTCCTCCTCCTCGGACGAGGAGAGGCGAGACGGATCGGACCAATACACAGAGTGGTTAGTGTTCATAATGATTTAATATAACGAAAACTGAACACTGAATTACAAAACAAATAAACGAAGTGCAGAAAACCTATACAGTACCGTGTGGTGAAAACACAAACACGGAAACAAACACCCACAAAACACACGTGAAACCCAGTCTGCCTAAGTATGATTCTCAATCAGGGACAACGATTGACAGCTGCCTCTGATTGAGAATCATACCAGGCCGAACACAAAAATCCCAACATAGAAAATCAACCATAGACAAACCCACCCAACTCACGCCCTGACCAACTAAAATAAATACAAGACAAAGGAAAACAGGTCAGGAACGTGACATATTGATGTGTGTCATCACTAATTCTTTGCTGGATATGCAATATCAACTGTTTCTATACACTATTTAGTATGGTTTCAATCAAATGATCCATAGCCTATAGGGTACAAAGTGCATGGTCGAAGAAGCATAGAGCAAAGTTATATTTCTCAGAAAATGTACTTTTGCACTGCTGGGATGGTGTAAATAAAATGAAGCTGCATTACACACTGCAACGGATATTCCAACCCTGAGCCCAAGCCTGCTCTGCTCTTGCTGATCTAAACTGTTTTTGTGCTGCCTAACCAATGACATGCTGTGTAGGCCTACAGTGGCAGTTCAGGAGGAGAGTCAAAGAATTCTTCCGATTTTTGAGGGGGATTAGGCCTATTGTAATAGTGCCTGTGTGAGCTGGTGTAGAGGAGTCAGGCGCAGGACAGCAGATATGAGTAATAAACATACTTTACTCAAGTATATCCACAAAATACAACACAATAATTCCCACAGTAACGGACCGTATTACAAATAAACAATCACTCAAAAACAAACATGGGGGAACAGAGAGTTAAATAATGAACAAGTAATTGGGGGATTGAAACCAGGTGTATAAGACAAAGACAAAACCAAGGGAAAATGAAAAGTGGATCGGCGATGGCTAGAAGGCCGGTGACGTCGACCGCCGAACGCCGCCCGAACAAGGAGAGGGAACGACTTCGGCGGAAATCATGACAGTACCCCCCCCTTGACGCGCGGCTCCAGCAGCGCGCCGACACCGACCTCGGGAACGACCCGGAGGGCGAGGCGCAGGGCGATCCGGATGGAGACGGTGGAACTCCCGCAGCAACGAAGGGACCAAGACGTCCTCCACCGGCACCCAGCATCTCTCCTCCGGACCATACCCCTCCCACTCCACGAGGTACTGATACCCCCGGCTGATACCCCAGTACGCACTGGAAGGGGGAGAGGTTCGTAGATAAGAGGTTCGTAGATAAGTGGCAGAGTGAGTTTTGGGCTATCTCTGCCCAGGGGATGAACGCCGCCCACTCCCCCGGCCGGTCTTGGAAACCTACCCACATTCTGGTTTACTCTCTCCACTTACACGTTACTCTCTCGGTGAAAACCTGAGGTGAGGCTGACCGAGACCCCCAGACATTCCATGAACGCCCTCCAGACCCTGGACGTGAACTGAAGACCCCGATCAGAGACTATGTCCTCAGGCACCCCGTAGTGCCGGAAGACGTGAGTGAACAGGGCCTCCGCAGTCTGTAGGGCCGTAGGGAGACCGGGCAAAGGGAGGAGACGGAAGGACTTAGAAAACCGATCCACAACAACCAGGATCGTGGTGTTGCCCTGTGAGGGAGGAAGATCCGTCAGGAAGTCCACTGACAGGTGCGACCACGGCCGTTGTGGAACGGGTAGGGGGTTGTAACTTCCCTCTGGGCAGGTGCCTGGGAGCCTTGCACTGGGCGCACACCGAGCAGGAGGAAACATAAACCTTCACGTCCTAGGCCAAGGTGGACCACCAGTACTTCCCACTAAGGCAACGCACCGTTCGACTGATGCCAGGATGACCAGAGGAGGGTGACGTGTGAGCCCAATAGATCAACTGGTCGCGGACAGCAGATGGAACGTACAGACGCCCGGCTGGACATTGGGGGGAGTGGGCTCTGTGCGTAACGCACGCTCGATGTCCGCGTTCAGCTCCCACACCACCGCTGCCACCAGGCAAGAGGCCGGAAGTATGGGAGTTTGATCCATGGACCGCTCCTCTGTGTCATACATCCGTGACAGTGCATCTGCCTTAGCGTTCTGGGAACCTGGTCTGTAGGACGGAGTGAAAACAAAATGGCTATAGAACATGGCCCACCTTGCCTGGTGAGGGTTCAGTCTCCTCGCCGCCCGGATGTACTCCAGATTTCGGTGGTCAGTCCAGATGAGAACTGGGTGCTTATCCCCCTCAAGCCAATGTCTCCACGCCTTCAGAGCCTTGACAACAACCAACAGCTCCCGGTCCCCCACATCATAGTTTCGCTCCGCCGGGCTGAGCTTCTTCGAAAAGAAAGCACAGGGGCGGAGAATGGGTGGCGTGCCCGAGCGCTGAGAGAGCACGGCTCCTATCCCAGCCTCGGACCGTCCACCTCCACAATGAATGCCAAAGAGGGATCCGGATCAGCCAGCATGGGAGCCGAGGTAAACAGAGCCTTCAGGTGACCAAAAGCCCTGTCCTCCTCAGCCGACCACTGCAGTCGCACCGGTCCCCCCTTTGGCAGTGAGGTAATGGGAGCCGCTACCTGACCAAATCCCCGGGTTAACCTCCGGTAGTAGTTGGCAAACCCTAGAAACCGCTGCACTTCCTTTACCATGGTGGGAGTCGGCCAATTACGCACGGCTGAAATGCGGTCACTCTCCATCTCCACCCCTGAAGTGGAAATGCGGTACCCTAGGAAGGAGACGGACTGTTGGAAGAACAGACATTTCTCAGCCTTGACGTACAGGTCATGCTCCAACAGTCGACCAAGCACCCTGCGCACCAGGGACACATGCTCGGCGCGTGTAGCGGAGTATATCTGAATGTCGTTATTATACACCACTACACCCTGCACGTGCAGGTCCCGTAAAATCTCGTCAACAAAGGCCTGGAAGACTGATGGAGCATTCATCAACCCGTACAGCATGACAAGGTACTCATAGTGGCCTGAGGTGGTACTAAATGCCGTCTTCCACTCATCCCCCTCCCGGATACGCACCAGGTTGGACGCGCTCCTGAGATCCAATTTTGTGAAGAAGCGCGCCCCGTGCATTGACTCGATCGCACTGGCGATGAGCGACAGCTGGTAGCTGTACCTCACAGTGATCTGATTGATACCCCAATAGTCAATACACGGGCGCAGACCTCCGTCCTTCTTCTTCACAAAAAAGAAACTCGAGGAGGCAGATGAAGTGGAGGGCCGAATGTATCCCTGTCCCAGGGATTTGGAGACATATGTTTCCATAGCCGCCGTCTCCTCCTGTGACAAAGGATACACATGACTCCTGGGAAGTGCTGCGTCTACCAGGAGATTTATCGCACAATCTCCCCGTCGATGGGGTGGTAATTGAGTCGCCTTCTTCTTACAGAAGGCGAGAGCCAAATCGGCATATTCTGAGGGAATGCGCACGGTGGAGACCTGGTCTGGATTTTCCACCATAGTCGCACCGATGGAAACCCCTACACACCTCCCTGAGCACTTTCGTGACCACCCCTTAAGAGCCCTCTGTTGCCACGAAATAGTGGGGTCATGACGGGCCAACCAGGGTAGGCCCAGCACCACGGGAAACGCAGGAGAATCAATAAGGAAGAGACTGATTCTCTCCTTGTGACCCTGCTGCGTAACCATGTCTAGTGGAGTGGTGGCCTCCCTAATCAGCCCTGACCCTAATGGTCGACTATCTTGGGCGTGCACAGGGAAGGGCAGATCCACAGGAACAAGGGGGATCCCTAAACTATGGGCAAATGAACGGTCAATACATTTCCCAGCTGCACCTGAATCTACAAGCGCCTTATGCTGGGAATGCGGGGACAACTCAGGAAATCTAATAAACACATACTGTACATGTGAGAAACAGGGGGCTCTGGTTGAGCATGGTGCCGACTCACCTGGGGTGACACGATAGTGCCCTGCCTGCTGCCTCGACTCCCTGAGGACCCCCCCCCCCCAGCACCAACCAGCAGTGTGCCCCCCACTAGGGCCACAGATTGTGCAGGGAATGGCCCCTCTTCCGGTTGCCCTAAGCGCAGCACCTCCCAGCTCCATGGGCGTCGGAGCGGAGGTGCTGGGGGATGGAACTGACAGGCCCCGATCCGGACGTCCGCGGGTAGCCAGCAGGTTGTCAAGCCGGATGGACAGGTCCACCAGCTGGTCCAACGTGAGGGTGGTGTCTCGGCAGGCCAACTCCCGATGGACGTCCTCGCGCAGACTGCACCGGTAGTGATCAATCAGGGCCCTGTCGTTCCATCCCGCGCTGGTGGCCAGGGTCCGGAAGTCCAAAGCGAAATCCTGCGTGCTCCTCGTTCCCTGCCTCAGGTGGAACAGACCTTCACCTGCCGCTAGACCCTCGGGCGGGTGGTCGAAAACTGCCCGAAAGCGATGGGTGAACTCTGCGTAATGGTCCAATGTCTCCTGTGGAGTGAAGGAGACACTCCATACGGCGTTGGCCCCCTCCAAGGCTTTGCCTGAGAGGCAGGAGACGAGGGCGAACACACTCTCACGTCCTTGAAGGAGCCGGGTGGACGGTCGCCTGGTAGAGTTCCAGCTGGAGTAGGAACCCCTGGCATCTGGCAGCCGTCCCATCATACTCCCTCGGGAGCACGAGCCGAATCCCGCTGGGACCGGGTGAAGGAGGGGTGGACAGTGGGGCCTGCTGTAGAAGGCTGGTGGAGGCGCTGGAAGACCTCCTCCTCTCTCCCAACGACATCGTCTGCAGCACGCGATCTATGGCAGTGCCCAGACGTTGCAACATGGTCGCATGCTGCTGAATGCGCTCCTCTTCCGCCACAGGGAGGGCGTCTGCGCCTGCTGATTCCATTCGTGGGTGAGTGATTCTATAATAGTGCCTGTGTGAGCTGGTGTAGAGGAGTCAGGCACAGGACAGCAGATATGAGTAATAAACATACTTTACTCAAGTATATCCACAAAATACAACACAATAATTCTAGCCCACAATAACGGACCATATTACAAATAAACAATCACTCACAAACAAACATGGGGGAACAGAGGGTTAAATAATGAACAAGTAACTGGGGGATTGAAACCAGGTGTGTAAGACAAAGACAAAACCAATGTTCTTTTCAGTTAGCTTGCTACTACTATAATTGATTTAAATAAAAACGATGTTTCCTGCCCATGATGTATTTACAGAGTTATTGATCTCACAATAATCCAGATTTGAGTGACTAACATCGTGTCGCTGAAACGTGAAGCAGCAGCCTCAGCACAATCAATCGGAAATAATCAATCAATCAATCGGAAATAGACAGCTCATGGTGCGGAAAGTAGGCAAAATACGAGTAGGCATAATTCATTTCAACAGTCTTCATTTTATTTAGACTTCACTAACAACAAGAGGGCTTTGTGTTGGAGCCTATTTAAGAAGTAAAATCTAGGCCTACCAGTTTGACTGACGAAATTAGGCTATAAGCTAAGATAATATCTCAGATTAAATTATTTGCAAACAGGGACAGTTTTGTTGCAAACAAGACACACTGATTTGGCATTGGAGAAATCGGATAAGATGAACCCATAGGCCTCTCTCTCAATCCATTCTTACCCTGTCATTTCAGTAATTTGTGTGGTATTAAAATAGATTCTGCTAATATGTAAAATGATGTAGAACTGCATGAAATGATTATAAAAGGCAATTTATCAGATCTGCAAATATGATAGATTCATGCAGTGCTTCTACTATCAAGGACAACCTTCCACCTGTACTCTTGTCCACGGTGGTCTGTGAACCCACAACCTTCTGGCCCGCAGCCCTGTGCGCTATCAAAACTCCTGCATTGCCATGTAATGCTTACAGGATCAAGAACAGCTTCTAAAATTGCATATCTAACACTGGTCTGTACAAGAAGTGAGGGTAAGCGGTAGACATGTTCTCTGCTATCCACTTTATGTTTTAATTATTACTTTGGGTATAGGGGAGGGTCACTTTTTTTTCAAGCATTCAGGAAGGGTTTTGTTCAAATATACTGAACTAAAATATAAACTCAACATGCAACAATTCCATAACCACAACTGGCACCATGGGGCACTCTGTTTACAACGTTGCCACGACGCCACGGTCTACGGTTGCGAGGCCGGTTGGACGCACTGCCAAATTCTCTTAAACGACGTTGGATGCGGCTTATGGAAGAAAAATGTACATTAAATTATCTGGCATCAGCTCTGGTGGACATTCCTGCAGTCAGCATGCCAATTGCACATGGCATTGTGTTGTGTGACAAAACGACACATTTTAGAGTGGCCTTTTATTGTCCCCAGCACAAGGTGCACCTGTGTTATGAGCGTGCCGTTTGATCAGCTTCTTGATATGCCACACCTATCAGGTGGATGGATTATCTTGGCAAAGGAGAAATGCTCACTAACAGGGATGTAAACAATGTGTGCACAAGATTTGAGAGAAATAAGCTTTTGGTGCATATGGAACTTTTCTGGGATCTTTTATTTCAGCTCATGGGACATGGGACCAACACTTTACATGTTGCATTTATATTTTTGTTAAGTGTATATTTTGCTTGAAGGGAGGGCCATCCATTTTCCTTTCAGAGGGATACAACTTTCTCCATGTAATCCATATTATAAATAAGATCACTCCCTTAGACATTGGAATTATTTTTCTATTCATTTTATTTTCATAATCATTGCAGAATATTTTCCTCACCTTTCTGGGCATACAACAAATTACCATGCGTCTCTCATTTAATTGGACCTAGTAGCCTAGTAAATAGATAGGCTATATGTATTTCAAGCTTTGGCAATATCATAGGCAACGTTTTTATTGTCATTTGCAAAAGTACAGTGAAATGCTTTTGCTTGCTCTTTCCCAACAATGCAGTAATCAATATCAGTAGTACTATACAACATTTCTAAAAAGGTTATTATGAAAAAAAACACAGGAAATCCAACTGAAGCTACTGTAAGTAGTGTAATTGCTTTTCTTTTTTGAAACCTGCCCTACAATGTTTCAAAATTCGCTGGCAGTCCATCATATTTAGGTTGGGGGAAAGTTGATATAAAACATTGTTGAATTCAAACGTTCTACTGACAGGTCCACAACAATTTGCCATCGTTTTCTCATTCAGAAACGAACAGTCATTACCGCTAAAGATTAAAACAATCTGCAAACACATTAAATAGACCGGTAGTTTATGTAACATATTTTACGTTATGGCTATAGTATTGCTGTGTGTGCGATAGAAGCGCGACATCATTGTCTATTTAATCTCAGCGCCTATACCAAGGCAGGACATATTAACCCAATAATCTATTGATAAACTAAATATTGAACAACAATTAGTCTTTTGCAAGCCGTGGCCTGATAATGCCAAATGTTCCAAATTATACAGCAAATAAAGGGCGTTATTTTGACCATAACAGGTGAATGGAGGCGGTTTCCAGGTGGAGTTTCAATGCAAGTCCATGAACGCTTTTCACGACAGGTCTGATTTATAATGGGAAACATTCGTATGTATGGTGTGCACCAAGTTATTCAATCTCAATATTTGTATATGTGCGCAGACTTCTCAGAAATGTTGCATGCAGAAATGTTGTGTGAAATTTACGCAGTGCTTATGAAAGAGGCCCCTGGAGAGAATCATGTGACAGAAATAAAACAACATTCTGCTGCAAATGATTTGTAATCATGTGATAATCATTGGCTATATAATAAATCGGTCTGTCGGAAACAGGTTGAAAACCTCAAGCTTTTATGTCCAACCGTTGTAACATATATTTAAAATGCCTAAAGTATGCTGAACAGCATTCAAAATAAGACCGCAAAATATACAGGAGAGTGAATTTCTGGCTGTTTTGACACTTATTTGCATAGCATTTGAATGATGAGACTCATGGTAATTCGGCAGCCTGTTTGATGTGTCTGAGGACACAGTTTCAAATTAGAAAGTGTAGCCAGAGAAGATGAGAGCAGACCACTTAGTTCCCAAAAGCAACAGTATAATCATCCAAAGGATGACCTCCTCAATCCAAACAGATGGGTCTCAGACGATGCCAGCCAGAGAGACAGGAGGCAGAAGAACATCTATGTGGGAGAGAGGGGTATTCGAGACAAAGTTTTGGGGTGTCAAAACATTTATTTTGTTGTAAAATTTGTATGGGTATAATGGAAAATGTTGTGGTGTGTGTGTGTGTGTGTGTGTGTGTGTGTGTGTGTGTGTGTGTGTGTGTGTGTGTGTGTGTGTGTGTGTGTGTGTGTGTGTGTGTGTGTGTGTGTGTGTGTGTGTGTGTGTGTGTGTGTGTGTGCGTATGTGTCGTGCGTGCGTGCGTATGTCCATATTCAATAAATATCAGGGTGCAAACTGGGTTGCAGGTGTTGCGTCACTTAGTTGGGTTGTTTTCTCTAAAAGAGCTGGTTGTGTTGTTGATGCTGGGTTGAGATCGAGACTGGATGCGTAGTTTAGTAGCGGTATGGCTTTAAGATAGTTATTTTTAGCCACCTATGAGAGTAAATGTCATACCTGTTCATCTGTCGTACAGTTATCACATGGTAAGGTCGAACATTGACATTTTTGTAGCTTCAACGAGGCTTACAGAAGTGTATGAGTTCTCTAAAAGCCTATGTACAGTAAATGGTAGGTGGTGTATTATGCCTTATTATAATATGTAATACATCATCTTAATATTCTAGAATAATGTGTAAAATGCACCAAAAAATAAGGAACATTATGTAAACTTAAGATGAACAAGAATGACATTTACTCATATTGGTGGCCAATAAGATCTATCTGAAAGCCATGCCCCTAATAAGCCATGCCTCTAGTAAGCCATGCCTCTAATAAGCCACGCCTCTAATACGCCACGCCTCTAATACGCCACGCCTCTAATACGCCATGCCTCTAATAAGCCATGCCTCTAATAAGCCATGCCTCCTGAAAATAACCTAAGGATTACATTAAAAAGACCCAGCTGCTAGTTCAACACAGCATGAGAGTAAAAAAATAACAACTGATTGTTCAATTAACCCATGTTTTGGTAATCCCAAAAACCCAATGCGTAACCAAGCGTGTGTTCTGTCCAATATTTACCCAGCATTGGGTTACCAAAGAACCCAAATTGTGTTGTTTTTAACCCAGCATTTGGAAGAGTGTAGAAAGAGAGTGTACTAGCTACTTCTTATGCAAACTAGTGCCGGCCAGCAACTCCTTTGTCTATAGGGAGTCTGTGAACAAGGGCTGTGTCCCAAATGGCTCCCTATCTCCTATATAGTCCACCCTATGGGCCCTGTTCAAACGCAGTGCACTATGTACAGAATAGGGTGCGACTGGGGACAACCAAGGGCTGCCATGTCACTGCTGGATTAGTAATAGCCCGTTTTGCATTCATACCTTGACGGGATTCATGGGTACATGATAGAACCACAGCACTCAGTCTAGAGCACTGGTGTCATGGCACCTACTCAGTTACCATGGGAACAATGTAAGGGCAAGTTCTTAAACTGGACTGAACAATCGGGCAGTGGCTGAGCAAAATGACCTGCTCTCTACTGCTACAGTATTTGGTAGGGAGAGAAATCTGACTGCAGCAGGGTAAAAACAAAGGGGAGGGGGGGTGTCAATGTAAATATTCTGGGTGGCCATTTGATTCATCGTTCAGCAGTCTTATGGCTTGAGGGTAGAAGCTGTTTTAAGAAGCCTTTTGGTTCTAGACTTGGCACTACAGTACTGCTTGCTGTGCGGTAGCAGAGAGAATAGTTTATGACTTGGGAGACTGGAGTCTTTGACAATTTTTTGGGGCCTTCCTCTGACAGCGCCTAGTATATAACGCTATAAAGCGTTACATGGGCTTGCTCCTACCTATCTTTCCGAGTTGGTCCTGCCGTACATACCTACACGTACGCTACAGTCACAAGACGCAGGCCTCCTAATTGTCCCTAGAATTTCTAAGCAAACAGCTGGAGGCAGGGCTTTCTCCTATAGATGTCAATTTTTATGGAACGGTCTGCCTACCCATGTGAGAGACGCAGACTCGGTCTCAACCTTTAAATCAAATCAAATCAAATCAAGTTTATTTTATATAGCCCTTCGTACTTCAGCTAATATCTCGAAGTGCTGTACAGACACCCAGCCTAAAACCCCAAACAGCAAGCAATGCAGGTGTAGAAGCACGGTGGCTAGGAAAAACTCCCTAGAAAGGCCAAAACCTAGGAAGAAACCTAGAGAGGAACCAGGCTATGAGGGGTGGCCAGTCCTCTTCTGGCTGTGCTGGGTGGAGATTATAACAGAACTATGCCAAGATGTTCAAAATGTTCATAAGTGACAAGCATGGTCAAATAATAATCAGGAATAAATGTCAGTTGGCTTTTCATAGCCGATCATTAAGAGTTGAAAACAGCAGGTCTGGGACAGGTAGGGGTTCCATAACCGCAGGCAGAACAGTTGAAACTGGAATAGCAGCAAGGCCAGGTGGACTGGGGACAGAAAGGAGTCATCATTTGTTTGGATCATCATATATTATTTAGTATATGTAAAGACAAGATAAAATCAAAAATAGTCTGATGGGTGACAATATTAGCCCATAACTTGTGAATTATATAGCATGACCTGTGAATGATGCTCAGCTTGTGTGCAGTAAGGCAAGAAACAGTGCATGCTTTTTTTTGTGACTTTTTCAAATCATAGTCCCACACCTCATGTAGCCTAGCCCATAGGCCTATATGTTTTGATAAGGTTTGTATTACAACTAAAGTGGCCAAATAACTTAAAGTTATTTATCTTAAAGTTAAGCACATTAATCCACTTTACAACCGGAGTAGAGACAGTTGTGACGCGTGAGTTTCAAGTTCGTGGAAGATCATTTTCACAATAAAAATGCACCTTTGTAATAAAGCATTACATGCACAATCACATTTGTGGTCACTTTTGAGAATGGTGTTTTCCCCCTAATTGAATGCATTTTGGAACATTCGTGCTTACAGCCTACTGCCGTGTGCACATTACTGCGCTTTTAATGTGAAGAAATAGCCTAATAGTTTATCAACATTTTAAGCTAAACGTTCTGATCTGTTGCATCAGCCTCATTGCTTTTAATGTGATAATGTGTTAATAGTGTGTTTAATAGAATACGTCAACTTTTGTACTATGGGGGATAGTAGAATGACATTGGCTAGTGCTATGGCTGTTCGTTAGGCCTACTCATCTTGTTGGCTGACAAAGTAAATGTGACTCGCCCCCTGGATTCGGTCTTATGTAGCAACATTTGAATTTCTGTTTTTTACATTGAATAATGTAGAGACTCAGAGCTATAAAATGGTATATCATATACTGCATTTGAGGAAACAATGGGAAAGTAACTCTGCTTTGAAAGTTGATCTACTTGTAAACTCACTTTTGAGAAAACCATCTTTCAATGTTTTGGTACTACTACTGGAGAGCTCTTCTTTGTCTACACCCATTTAGCATTGTTCACACCCTCTTAAGCCTAAGCCCCACCCATCACTTTAAGGGTTGATCTGTGCATTCTGTACTAAACTGCCAGCTACTTCCAGACATCTAAGAGAGAGAGAACAGCTCACTGGAACATTTCTCGCCCTAGCAGAGCTGGTTAGGCTGTTATGTTTACCAGCAACTGTGCTGTCAGATTGTCTCGTTTGTAAATTCAGAGCATTTCGCGTTCAGAGCGCACACTGGATGCTCTGACCAATAAGTAGGGTTGTTCTGAAAGCTCTGACCTCAGCTTGGGTGCATGACTGTCATTCTAACTGGCTAACATTGGCTAGCTACTTCCAGACACTTCCAGACCAACTTTGACCATTTTACTCCCCCTAGCAGAGCTGGATAGGCAGTTTTCATGTTATCCAGATCTTTGGTGACTGTAACAGTGCTGCTGGCAACAATTGAATTACGCTTTGTAGCCGACGTTTACTGACACCGGACATATTCAAAGGGTCTTGAGCCTTCAAAAATGTATCGGTTATTCTGCGCTCTGGCACACTAAGACGAGAGTCTTTTGTTATGAAACGTAGCTAGCGTGGAACCCCGTATTATCGCCATATTCAACAGCATTTAAAACTTCTTGGCACTACAGGGGGTGCTGTTTCAACTTCGACATTTAGCGTTCCCAAATTAAACTGCCTCGTACTCAATTCTTGCTCGTACAATATGCATATTATTATTACTATTGGATAGAAAACACTCTCTAGTTTCTAAAACCGTTTGAATTATTTCTCTGAGTGAAACAGAACTCGTTTGGCAGCGAAATTCCTGATAGGTACTGCAAAATCTGAAAATGTTGAATCTGTTCTAGGATCAGTTTAAAACTCTGTATGCATCCTATGGGTCGTCATGAACTGCACCCGCCTTCCCCTGGATGTCAGTAACCAATGAGAAGTGGAATGGAGCTTCTACGTAGATCTCAGAGCTTATAAAACGCCATGGCATGCAGTGTCCGCTCTTTTCGACTTTCGTCAAGACGCAGAGGAGGACATCAGAATGGCATGCTCAAACGCTCTCGTTTTAGGCCTTATGTATATCCGTCTGTGATTTAATTCGATATAAGTGTTAGAAACATCATAACGAAGTTATTTTAAACCGAGTTATATCAGTTTATGCGAGTATATTGCTATTTTCGGTATTTCCTTAGTATTGCGCTTTAACGATTTGGGCATGTCTGTGCGACATAGCTATTGTTAGCTGCTAATTCCAAAGGTGAAGAGGACGTTTTACAACCGTGCAACGATTCTTTTGGACAAAGGACAACTTGCCCAAGATTCTGATGGAAGCTCGTCCAAAAGTAAGAGCTATTTATGATGTTATTCCGTATTTATGTGGAAAAATGTAAAAGTGTTTGGTCGCCATTATTGCGGCACTGGTCTGGCTGTAACGCACACTGTATGTCTAGTAACGTTAATTTTAAAAATCTAACACAGCGATTGCATTAAGAACTAATTTATCTTTCATTAGCTGTCCAACTTGTATTTTTTAGTCAAGTTTATGAATAGGTTTCGATTAGAATAGGTGTTTCTCCAAGATGGCGCCGGACAGATTGCTCTAAGTTTTGGCCACTATTCTCATTGTATAACCACGATTTGTGCCGCTAAATATGCACATTTTCGAACAAACTCTATATGCATTGTGTAATATGATGTTATAGGACTGTCATGTGAAGAATTCTGAGAAGGTTAGTGAAAAAATTAATATATTTTGGTGACTTATACTAATCGCTATGTTTTTGCTTGAATCAATGCTGTTGTGATGTTTGCTATTGTGGTAAGCTAATATAACGTTATATTGTGTTTTCGCTGTAAAACACTTAGAAAATCTGAAATATTGTCTGGATTCACAAGATCTGTGTCTTTCAATTGCTGTACGCTGTGTATTTTTAAGAAATGTTTTATGATGAGTAATTAGGTAATACACGTTGCTCTCTGTAGTTATTCTAGTCGCTTCGGTGAGAGTTGGTGATGGTGGCTGCAATGGTAAACTATGATTTATACCTGAAATATGCACATTTTTCTAACAAAACATATGCTATACAATAAATATGTTATCAGACTGTCATCTGATGAAGTTTTTTCTTGGTTAGTGGCTATTTATATCTTTATTTGGTCGAATTAGTGATGGCTACCTATGCATGGAAAAATGGTGGACAAAAAAAAGTTGTGTCTTTTGCTATGGTGGTTAGCTAATAGAAATACATATTTTGTCTTCCCTGTAAAACATTTTAAAAATCGGAAATGATGGCTGGATTCACAAGATCTGTATCTTTCATTTGGTGTCTTGGACTTGTGATTTCATGAACATTTTATTATATGATATCCCTGTGGCTTTAGGCTAGGCTATGCTAGTCAGCTTTTCTGATGGGGGGGATCCCGGATCCGGGATGGGTAGCAGTGAAAGGTTAATTTTGTCAATAGGGGGAGCTGTTAGCACTTTTTTTTTTTTTACATTGCCAAATTAAACTGCCTAGTACTCAATTCTTGCTCGTACAATATGCATATTATTGTTATTATTGGATAGAAAACACTCTCTAGTTTCTATAACCGTTGGAATTATGTCTCTGAGTGGAACAGAACTCATTCTACAGAACTTTTCCTGACAGGGAGTGAGATTTCAGAAATCTTGGCCTCTGGTCCCAGGTCAGTTTTAATGTCCCTGTGAATGCTATGAGGATACAAACACTGCCTACGCCTTCCTCTAGATGTCAGTAAGTGGTGACAATTTGAATGGAGTCGATTGCGCAATCAGGGCCTGTATAAAACACCAAAGACCGGAAGGAGCTTTCTTTCGGTCCCTGCGCTCGACGCACAATGTACGTCGGACTGGCCTCTTTCCAAGCCTTGGTTTAGCCAGTAATATATCGCCGGTCATGTTTTTACCCGTTATAGGTGTTAAAAACATCATAAGGTAGTTAATTTAAACCGTTTTATAGCAATTTATATCCGTTTAGTGCGATTTTGAGGCATTTATTTGTGACGTCCTTCCATGAGCTGGGCACTTATCCTGTACATACCGAACGTTAGTGGCCATTTCGACGGGACAAGAGGACATCTTTCGACCAAAAGACGATTAGACCGGAGAAAGGATACATTGCCCAAGATTCTGATGGAAGAACAGCTCATAGTAAGAACTATTTATGATGATAAATCGCTGTTCTGTTGAAAAATGTTAAACGCATATTTCGCCATTTTGTTTTGTGTAGCTTCGCTTTGGCGGACCCGGTATTGCACAGTAAGGATAATTTTAGAAATGTAATTCAGCGATTGCATTAAGAACTAATTTGTCTTTCGATTCCTGTCAACCCTGTATTTTTTAGTCAAGTTTATGATTTATTATCGATTAGACTAGATCACTCTCAAAGATGGCGCCCGACATTTTCAGGCCAGTTTTGCTACTATTCTCATTGTATAACCACGTTTTTTTGTGGCTAAATATGCACATTTTCGAACAAACTCTATATGTATGTTGTAATATGATGTTACAGGAGTGTCATCGGAAGAATTCTGAGAAGGTGAGTGAAAAAATTAATATATTTTGGTGATGATAACGTTATCGCTCCCGTTGCCTTGAATTCATGCTGGGGTAACGTTTGCACATGTGGTATGCTAATATAACGATTTATTGTGTTTTCGCTGTAAAACGCTTAGAAAATCTGAAATATTGTCTGAATTCACAAGATCTGTGTCTTTCCATTGCTATGCTTTGTCTATTTTTATGAAATGTTTTATGATGAGTAAATTGGTAATACACGTTGCTCTCTGTAGTAATTCTAGTCGCTTTGGGGAGATTTGTGATGGTGGCTGCAATGGCAAACTATGATTTATACTTGAAATATGCACATTTTTCTAACAAAACCTATGCTATACAATACATATGTTATCAGACTGTCATCTGATGAGGTTTTTTCTTGGTTAGTGGCTATTTATTTCTTTATTTGGTCGAATTGGTGATAGCTAGTGATGGAGTGGAAAAATAGTGGAGTAAAAAAAATGGTGTCTTTTGCTAACGTGGTTAGCTAATAGATTTACATATTGTGTCTTCCCTGTAAAACATTTTAAAAATCAGAAATGGTGGCTAGATTCACAAGAAGTGTATCTTTCATCTGGTGTCTTGGACTTGTGATTTAATGATATTTAGATGATACAATTTACTTGTGACGCTATGCTAGCTATACTAGTCAGTGGGGGGGTGGGGGGGTGGGGGGTGCTCCCGGATCCGGGTTTCTGAGGCAGTAAGGGATCTGGGTAAGTGCAGGCGAAAAGTAACGGGATTCACTCTCCTGGCAACCTTAAAAGGACCGATGAATTTCTGGGACAGCTTGCGAGACTCCACCCGTAGCGGTAAGTTCTTAGTTGAGAGCCATACTCTCTGGCCGGGGTACAGGGTAGGCCCGGGACGGCGACGTCTGTTGGCTTGTTGTTGGTACTGCTGTGAGGAACGCAGAAGATTAAGACAGGCCTTCTTCCACGTAAACCGACAGCGTCTGATGAACCTCAAGGCTGAAGGCACTCTGACTTCTGTCTCCTGGTCCGGGAACAATAGAGGAGCATAGCCAAACTGACACTCGTGCGGGGATATACCAGTGGAGGAGGAGCACAAGGTGTTGTGCGCGTACTCGGCCCAAACAATGAAGGATGACCATGTGGACGGGTTGTTGGAGACCATACATTTGAGGGTGGTTTCCAGCTCTTGATTCATCCTCTCAGTTTGGCCGTTGGACTCCGGATGGTACCCTGAAGATAGACTGGCCGTGGCCCCTATGAGTTGGCAGAAGGCCTTCCAAAACCTTGAGGCGAATTGGGGACCTCTGTCGGAAACCATATCTTGCGGAATGCCAAAGACTCGGAACACATGGTTAATCACCAACTCAGCCGTTTCCTTGGCAGAAGGTAATTTAGTCAAGGGAACAAACCTGGCCGCCTTAGAAAACCTGTCGATGATGACTAGGATAGTAGTATTACCATGGGACGGAGGAAGGCCAGTAATAAAGTCCAACGAGATATGGGACCAGGGTCGGTGGGGAATAGATAAAGGGTGAAGGAGTCCTTGAGGGCGGAGGTGAGAAGATTTGCCCTGGCAGCACACGGGACAGGCCTTGACGAAAGTGGCAATGTCTTCTTTTATGGTGGGCCACCAGAACTTACGCTGGATGAACTCCAAGGTGCGACCTACGCCCGGGTGACAGGTGAGGCGAGAGGAGTGCCCCCACAGAAGGACTTGGGACCTTGCTGCCTTGGGAACAAACAACCGATTGGCAGGACCTCCTTTAGGACCCGGTTCGATGGCTTGAGCTTGTTTCACGGTATCCTCAACTTGCCACGAGACCGGAGCCACGATCTTAGCGGCAGGAAGGACAGGCATGTCAGTATCTTCTCGAATGGCAGGAGAGTAGACTCGTGACAAGGCGTCCGGTTTGAGATTCTTCGACCCGGGTCTATAGGTGAGGATAAACTGGAATCGATTGAAGAAAAGAGACCATCGAGCTTGTCTGGAGTTCAACCGCTTCGCCTGCTGGATATACTCCAGATTTGTGTGGTCCGTAAGCACTTGAAATGGTTGAGAAGCCCCCTCGAGCCAGTGTCTCCATTCCTTCAATGCCATCTTAACCGCTAGGAGTTCACGATCCCCCACATCGTAATTCCTCTCGGCCGGGGTAAGCCGGTGAGAGAAGAAGGCGCAAGGATGAAGCCTCTTGTCTTCACCCCTCTGAGACAGGACAGCTCCAACACCAACCTCTGATGCGTCTACCTCCACCACAAAAGGTTCATCCGCCGTCGGTAGTGTCAGGATGGGAGCAGAGAGGATGCGTTGCTTGAGTCCTTGGAAGGCCGTCTCAGCTTCTTTTCCCCACAGAAACCTTGTGTTGCCACCCTTGGTTAAAGCTGAGAGAGGGGCTGCCACCAAGCTGAAGTTCTTGATGAACTTGCGGTAAAAGTTAGGGAAGCCCAGGAAACACTGAACTTCCTTAACGGACTTGGGGGTGGGCCAATCCGCTACCGCCCCTACCTTCCTGGGATCCATCTGGACTCGACCGGGTTCCACTACAAATCCCAGGAATTGTACTCGAGAGGAATGGAATTGACACTTTTCCGGCTTAACGTACAAATGGCTGTCAAGGAGGCGTTTGAGTACTTGTCTGACATGCTTAGTGTGTTCTTGAAGGGAGCTCGAAAAGATGAGGATGACATCCAAGTAAACAAACACGAAGATGTTAAGCATATCCCTAAGCACATCGTTTATGAGCGCTTGGAACACAGCCGGGGCGTTGGTCAGGCCGAAGGGCATCACCAAGTATTCGTAGTGACCAGTAGGCGTGTTGAAAGCGGTCTTCCACTCGTCACCGGGTTTGATCCGCACAAGATGGTATGCGTTCCGCAGGTCAAGCTTAGTGAAGACAACTGCTTCCTGGAGCAGCTCAAAGGCTGTGGCCATAAGGGGTAGCGGGTAGCGGTTACGGACGGTTATGGCATTGAGTCCCCGGTAGTCGATGCAAGGACGTAATCCACCGTCTTTTTTGGCCACAAAGAAAAACCCTGCTCCCGCCGGCGAGGTGGATGGACGCATGAGGCCTGCTGCCAGAGCGTCCTTGATGTAGGTATCCATAGCAGCTCGTTCGGGAAAAGATCCGACCCCTGGGAGAGCAGGTGCCCGGAAACAGGTCGATGGGGCAATCGTAAGGTCTATGGGGTGGTAGTTTGGTGGCCCTCTGTTTGCTAAATACCGGTTTGAGGTCATGGTAACACTCGGGAACTCGGGACAGGTCGATGGATTCTAGAGATTCGGGAGGGGAACTCGGGAAGATACAATTGGCTTGGCACGTAGGACCCCACTGCTTGATAGTGCCCACAGACCAGTCGATGTGAGGGTTATGGCTGTGAAGCCAGGGGTATCCAAGGACGAGAGGGAACTCGGAACAGGAGATCAGATGAAAGTTCATCACTTCCTGGTGTTGGGAAACTGAAAGTCGCAAAGGGGTAGTGACACGAGTGACAAGTCCAGATCCCAAAGGGCTTCCATCCAACGTAGTAACCCTTATGGGGTCACTTAGAGGTTCAGAGGGAACGCCATTCTCCTTCGCCCAGACACCATCCATGAAGTTACCTGCGGCTCCAGAGTCTACCAAGGCTTGAAGAGGAAGCTCATGGTTGTCCCAGGAAAGGGTAACTGGAATGAGCAGGCGGGAGTTGGATGGATGGGAGGAGGTTATGTTTCCCGTTACAGTCCTCCCAGGCCTGCACGGGAGAGTGCGTCTCCCTGGAGCCCGGGACACGTGGAGCGGAAATGGCCCGGTTTGCTGCAATATAGACAGCATCGCTCCCTCATCCGGCGGTCTCTCTCAGCCTGGGAGATGCGTCCAACCTGCATGGGTTCTGGTGGAGCCAGCGAGGATAAAGGTGGAGACTCGGAGCTGGAACCAATAGGAGCTAGGGTGAGAGGTCTACGGTTGAGTTCTCTCTCTCTCAGACGCTGGTCTATGCGCGAGGCCAACTTGATAAGGGACTCGAGGTTGTCCGGTGGTTCCCGAGTGGCCAGTTCATCTTGGATGGTGTCGGAAAGACCCTTCAAAAAGCACACTGTGAGCGCCTCGTCGTTCCAGCCATTTGCTGCTGCCACAGTGCGGAACTGGATGGCATAGTCCGTCACGCTGCGCCGACCTTGGCGGAGAGTCAGGAGCTGTTTGGCTGAGTCAACGCCGCTGGTAGGACCTTGAAACACTCGCTTGAATTCTTCAGCAAAGGTAGAGTAGCTGGCACAGCAGGGACTTTGGGCATTCCACACAGCAGTAGCCCAGGTTAGGGCTTTTTCCGACAGCAGGGTGATGATATATGCTATCTTGGACCGGTCGGTGGGAAACAACAATGGTTGCAGCTCGAAGGAGAGAGAACATTGGGTGAAAAACCCCTTACAAACACTCAGATCACCTGAGAACCGTTGGGGAGGCGGCAGACGAGGTTCAGCCAGGGGGTTAACTGCCACGGGCACTTGAATCTGATGTACTGGAGCAGAAGTGGTTGCCGGGGAAAGTCGATCAGAAATCTGCTTTATGGAAGTCAGCATCTCCGACAGAAGTTGAGAATGTCTAACCATTAAGGCCTCTTGCTGAACCAGAGCAGCTTCGTGGCGTTGGACAGTCCCCTCGTGGTGGGACAGCATGGGAAAAAAATCCTGGGTACTGGCTGCCTCTGGGTTCATTTTAACCTGTCTAGGATGAGAGTGGCGCTAGCGGCACTCCCCCCCCACCCCCACTGAAAAACCAGTGCCGCGAAATTCAAAAAAAATATTTTTTTTTAATATTTAACTTTCACACATTAAAGTCCAATACAGCTAATGAAAGACACAGATCTTGTGAATCCAGTCAACATGTCCGATTTTTTAAATGTTTTACAGGGAAGACACAATATGTAAAGATGTACATCTATTACCTAAAAACACATTAGCATAATCCACCATCTTTTATTTGTCCACCAACACCAGTAGCTATCACCAATTCGGCTAAACTAAGATATTTATAGCCCCTAACCAATAAAAAAACTCATCAGATGACAGTCTGATAACATATTTATGGTATGGGATAGGTTTTGTTAGAAAAAAGTGCATATTTCAGGTAGATGGCATAGGTTACAACTGCACCCACCGTCACAAATGGAATAGAAAAACTACTTAGAGCAACGTGTTTACCTACTTACTAATCATCAAACATTTCGTAAAAATACACAGCATACACGAATCGAAAGACACAGATCCTGTGAATACAGACAATATTTCAGATTTTCTAAGTGTCTTACAGCGAAAACACAATAAATCGTTATATTAGCATAGCACATAGCACATAGCAGCCCAGCATTGATTCTAGCCAAAGTGAGCGATAAAAGTAAACATCGCCAAAATATATTAATTTTTTCACTAACCTTCTCAGAATTCTTCAGATGACACTCCTGTAACATCATATTACACAATCCATATAGAGTTTGATCGAAAATGTTTATATTTAGCCACCAAAATCATGGTTAGACAATGTGGAATGTAGCTCAGCTGGTCAGAAAAAGTCTGTGCGCCACTTAGACAGTGATCTACTCTTATACATAAATACTCATAAACGTGACTAAAAAATATAGGGTGGACAGGGATTGATAGACAATTTAATTCTTAATACAATTGCGTTATTACATTTTTTAATTTATCCTTACTTTTCAATACAGTTTGCGCCAAGCGAAGCTACGTCAAAAAACATGGCGTCCTAAGCCACTAAAATGTTTCGACAGAAACACGATTTATCATAATAAAAATGTCCTACCTTGAGCTGTTCTTCCATCAGTATCTTGGGCAAAGGATCCTTTCTTGGGAGAAATCGTCTTTTGGTGGAAAGCTGTCCTCTTGCCATGTGGAAATGTCAACTGCGTTCGGGATGAACTGAAAAGCGTGCCCAACTTTTCACATCGTTGCAAAAATAAATGTCCCAAAATCGCACTAAACGGATATAAATTGCTATAAAACGCTTTAAATTAACTACCTTATGATGTTTTTAACTCCTATAACGAGTGAAAAGATGACCGGAGAAATATAACAGGCTAAACTAACGCTTGGAACAGGAGCGGGTCGGTGTCCAGCACGCGCGTTACGCAGCAAGGAAAGACTTGCTAGCTACAGGGTTTTTTGATTTATAGGGCCTGTGAACGCGCAATCGACCCCATTGGAATCGTCATCACGTAAAGGCATCCAGGGGAAGACGTAAGAAGTGTCCGTATAGTCATAGCAATGACAGTGCCCTTTTAACTGACTTCAGAAGAGTGGCCAACATTTCTCAAATCTGACTCCATGTCAGGGAAATTGCTGTAGAATGGGCTCTGTTCCACTTAGAGACAAAATTTCAACTCCTATAGAAACTATAGACTGTTTTCTATCCAATAATAATAATAATATGCATATTGTACGATCAAGGATTTTGTGGGAAGCCGTTTCAAAAATTAGCCAAGTTAGCATAAATAGTCTAAACAGCGCCCCCATCCCCAACAGGTTAATGGCTCAGTGTTTCTGTCAGGACCCGGTGTGAGAAACAGTCACTAATAGTCAGCAGAACCCAGAAGATGAGGCAGACACAGCAGTACTAGAGATGGTGGTTTAATAAAGGGGAAAAAGTCTTCAGGCAAAAAATATAAATCCACAACGTCAAAAAGTAATGCCAAGAGAAAAAATGAATATCCACCAAGCTACAAAGAAAATCCACAAAGTGGTAAGAACAGCAGGGAAAAAACAAACCTCAAAAGAATAATCAAAAACAAACAAGAACAAAACCAGAGTACCTCAGGAAAATCCAACTGGAGAAATACATGTTCACAGCATGGCTGGGTGCTAACATACAAACACTGAGCAAAGAACTGAGGAACACACAGGGTTTAAATACCAACAAAGAAATGACACACAGGTGCAAATAATAATAAGAACAAGGGAAAAACAAAAGGTTCAAAAAAGGCGCAATGGGGGCATCTAGTGACCAAAACCTGAACAATCCTGGCCAAATCCTGACAATTACAAGCTAGATAGAATTAATTGATTTCAATGTAAGTTGTTGAATCATTCAATGTACTCTTGATAGTAAATCAATCCTTGTAAATATAAAGTCGTTTTAAAATGGAGATAAGCTTTACTAAATCTGAACTTTGTTCAACTGTACATACTGGGTTATATTAAGTTTACAATTTAGAACAGTGGTTCTCAACTTATGTTGTGTCATTAATAGTATAGTTATTTATTTGTGTGTGGCCTGCTTGACTTGCTCGTAGCCACAGTGTAGCACCACCAGCCAAACAGGTTGAGAACTCTGTGTTACAATAACTTAATATGACATAGGCTTGACTTAAGTGCATGTTGATTGAACAAGGATTGTAAATGGTTAACACCTTAAAATGTGACTTGTGAATCCAGCCAACATGTCCGATTTTTAAAATGTTTTACAGCGAAAACACAATATATATTTATGTTAGCTCACCACAATAGCCAAACACACAACGCCATTTTTTCACCGCAAACATAGCTTTCACAAAACCCACAAATAGAGATAAAATGAATCACTAACCTTTGAACAACTTCATCAGATGACAGTCTTATAACATCATGTTATACAATACATTTATGTTTTGTTCGAAAATGTGCATATTTATAGCTACAAATCCTGGTTTTACATTGTGAATACGGCGCCAAAATGCACCAAATTGTCCGGAGAAATTTTGGACAGTCACGTAATCTAACCAAAAAACTCATCATAAACTTTGCTAAAAAATACATGTTGTACAGCAAATGAAAGATACACTGGTTCACTTCTTGGAACTATAGGGGGTGCTGTTCCGCATTAGCATATTTTGGTCTCCAAATTAAACTGCCTCGTGCTAAATTCTTGATCGTACAATATGCATATTATTGTTATTATTGGATAGAAAACACTTTCTAGTTTCTATAGCCGTTGGAATTTTGTCTCTGAGTGGTACAGAACTATATCTACAGCACTTTTCATGACAGGGGTCAGATTTCAGAAATTTTTACCCCTGATCTGGAGTCTGTTTTTAAGGTGACAGTGAATGCTATGAAGAAACCGACACTGCCTACGTCTTCCTCTGGGTGTCTGTACGTCATCACGTTTTGAATGGAGTCGATTGCACAATCACAGCCACTATAAAAGAAGAAAACGTGGAGTTACCTCCCTTTCTCGTCGCGCGCCTGAAGCGTGAAGGACATCGGACTTGCCTCATTCCAAATCGTTGTTTAGCCAGCAATATTTCTCTGGTCATGTTTTTACTCGTTATAGTTGTTAAAAACATCATAATGTAGTTAATTTGAACCGTTTTATAGCAATTTATATCCGTTTAGTGCGATTCTGAGGAATTTCTTTGTCGTGCACTTTCTAGCTTTGGGAACGTTTCGGGGTCTCGGTCGTTGTTAGTGGACATTTCGAAGGACAGAGGACATCTATCGACCAAAAGAAGATTACAACATAGAAAGGATACATTGCCCAAGAATCTGATGGAAGAACAGCTCAAAGTAAGCAATATTTAATATGATAAATCGTTGTTCTGTCGAAATATTTTAAACGCATATTTCGCCATTTTGTTTGTTATCGCGTCACTTGGCGAACCCTGTATTGAAAAGTAAGGATAATTTTAAAAATGTAAGTCAGCGGTTGCATTAAGAACTAATTTGTCTTTCGATTCCTGTCAACCCTGTATTTTTTAGTCAAGTATATGATTAGCTTTCAATTAAACTAGATCACTCTGAAAGATGACGTCAGACATTTTGAGGCTTGATTTCCTAGTATTTTCATTGTGTAACCACGGTTTTGTATGGCTAAATATGCACATTTTCGAACAAACTGTATATGTATGTTGTAAAATGATGTTACAGGAGTGTCATCGGAAGAATTCTGAGAAGGTTAGTGAAAAAATTAATATATTTTGGCGGTGATTACGTTATAGCGCTCTTTGGCTGGAATCGATGCTCTGGTAACGTTTTCACATGTGGTATGCTAACTTATCGATTTATTGTGTTTTCGCTGTAAAACGCTTAGAAAATCTGAAATATTGTCTGGAATCACAAGATCCGGGTCTTTCCATTGCTATGCTTTGTCTATTCTTATGAAATGTTTTATTAAGAGTAAATTGGTCATACACGTTGCTCTCTATAGTAATTCTAGTCGTCTTGTGATGGTCGGTGCAATTGTAAACTGTGATTTCTACCTGAAATATGCACTTTTTTCTAACAAAACCTATCCTATACCATAAATATGTTATCAGACTGTCATCTGAAGAGGTTTTTTCTTGGTTAGTGGCTATCAATATCTTAGTTTAGCCGAATTGGTGATAGCACCTGAAGTAGTAAGAAACTGATGGAGTTAGAAAAGTGGTGTATTTTGCTAACGTGTTTAGCTAATAGATTTACATATTTTGTCTTCCCTGTAAAACATTTAAAAAATCTGAAATGGTGGCTTTATTCACAAGATCTGTATCTTTCATCTGGTGTCTTGGACTTGTGATTTAATGATATTTAGATGCTACTATCTACTTGTGAAGCTATGCTAGCTATGCTAATCAGTGTGTGGGGGGGTGGGGGGTGATCCCGGACCCGGGGTAGAGGCTCGTTAGAGGTTAATGCAATCGCTGTGTTAGATTTAAAAAAATAACTTTAGTACAAAGTACAGCATGCAATAATCTGAGACAGCGCCCAGCCATTCTCCACCATGTTGGAGCCAACATATTCCACAAAAATACGAAATAACATCATAAATATTCTCTTACCTTTGATGATCTTCCATCAGAATGTAGTGCAAGGAGTCCTAGTTCCACAATAAATCTTTGGCTAGCATGGTGGAGCGCACATGTCCATGAACTCTTGGCGCATGGAACGAAAAATTCCAAAAGTCACAATAAACGTCGAATAAACTGGTCAAATGTATCCAATAACGTCCAAGACGGAGCATTTCGTTGTGTCTACCTAACGCATTTCAGAAAAGAATATGGTGCTCTCTGGTGCGCAGCTAAATACTGCCAATATGGCTTTTGGACCTGTCACTCCAAAAGCTCTCATTCGGTCTCACATCAAGCTAGACACCCCATTCAACATTCTACTGCCTGTTGACATCTAGTGGAAGGCGTATGAAGTGCATACAGATCCATAAATATAAGGCAATTGAATAGGCAAGGCCTTACACAGACACCCATTTTCAGAATTTTCACTTCCTGTTTGGAAGTTTGCTGCCAAATGAGTTCTGTTTTACTCACAGATATAATTCAAACAGTTTTAGAAACTTCAGATTGTTTTCTATCCAATAGTAATAATAATATGCATATGATCTAGAACAGAGTACGAGGCCGTTTAATTTGGGCACGATTTTTTCCCAAAGTGAAAGCAGCGCCCCTAGTTAACAGACACATCTCAACATCAACTGTTCAGAAGAGACTGTGTGAATCAGGCCTTCATCAAATATTTTTCTGGTGACATACACATATTTAGCAGATGTTATTGCGGGTGTAGCGAAATGCTTGGTCTAACTGCTGCAAAGAAACCACTAAAGGACACCAGCAAGAAGAAGAGACTTGCTTGCGCCAAGAAATACGAGCAGTGGACATTAGACCGTTGGAAATCTGTTATTTGTCTGATGAGTCCAAATGTAAGATTTTTGGTTCCAACCGCCGTGTCTTTGTGAGACGGAGAGTAGATGAACGGATGATCAACGCATGTGTGGTTCCCACCATGAAGCACGGAGGAGGAGGAGGTGTGATGGTGTGGGGGTGCTTTGCTGGTGACACTGTCTGTGATTTATTTAGAATTCAAGGCGCACTTAACCAGCATGGCTACCACAGCATTCTGCAACGATACGCCATCCCATCTGGTTTGCACTTAGTGGGACAATAATTTGTTTTTCAACAGGACAATGACCCAAAACACACCTCCTGTCACGCCCTGATCTGTTTCACCTCTCCATGTGCTTGTCTCCACCCCCCTCCAGGTGTCGCCCATCTTCCCCACTTATCCCCTGGGACTTTATACCTGTGTTTTCTGTCTGTCTGTGCCAGTCCGTCTTGTTTGTTCAAGCCTACCAGCATTTTATCTCTCTTTTCTCGCCCTCCTAGTTTTGACCCCTGCCTGTCCTGACTCCGAGCCCGCCTCCCTGACCACTCTGCCTGACCCTGAGCCTGCCGTCTGGTACCTTTGCCCCTACTCTGGATTACCGACCTCTGCCTGACCTGACTCTGGGCTGGCCTGCCGTTCTGTACCTTGGCCCCACTGCTCTGGATTATCGACCCCTGCCTGCCTTGACCTGTCGTTCGCCTGCCTATGTTGTTACAATAAACATGGTTACTTCTACACAGTCTGTACTTTGGTCTTATCTGAAACCTGATACCTCCACACATTTTGGTTTATTTAATTCCATTTACAATTTCTGTCAAATTAGTAATTATCTTTTGTTTGGAGCGTTCCTGTCAATGATGAGTAAGGACACGCACACATAGAAGTAGGCCTATATGCTACCTGGCCTGCGAGCAAATGTAGGCATGTGAATGTGTCCATTTGGGGATCTGATGGTATTTCTGAATGGCTTATTGCACCACCGCTAATGACCTGTAGAGCTTCTCAAAATAATGTTTTCTTCACCTCAGACAGCAAGCAAACAAAGTCTGTTTTTACATCCATTGAGAATGACAATAGTTCCTCAATGTACAGTACATAAAAAACCTTTCCAGCTCTCTCCCTTTAGATAACCACTCAGCTTGAAAGGGAAAAAATGTCATGCTCTGATCCAGTAGAAACGTCATAAAATAGGCTTCTTATCAGTGCTTTGACTGAAATTGTATCTAATTTTATGTGCTAGTACTGTTTATATTTAGGTGCAGGAGCTCCACAATACTTTTTAACAAATATTCTATAAGAGGAACAGGAGCTCAAGCAGCAGAAAATTTGAGGTGCTGGTACTTAGCTCCGGTGAGCTCCTGCCCAAGTCAAGCACTGCTTATTATCCCTTGGGCAAGTAGCCTACAGCTGGGTCTGTCCCGAGCTCACTGGCACACAAGAAACTCTGAGGGCCTAGAATATTTTATACAATGCAAGTTCGCTAGCTCAAGCTTCAGGCCGGAAGAAGTTGATAGTTGATACAATGTTTCAAGTTCACTACAGAGAGGCCATATGTAGCCAATGTGAATTTTAGGATGTTTATTTTTAATCAGGATATTTTCTACCTGCAGGCTGCTATGTTTTTATCTACATGAAAATGTTTTACAAAAATGTGCATATGAAAACCGTAACAGAATAGTAGAAATAGTAAGATATATTGGCATTCCACATGAGAAAGGTTGCCGACTCCTCGTGTAGCCTATTACCGGCAACTTCAGGAGAGTAATGGCAGGATCTTCTGAAGCCAGCAGGAGCGGGGAAGAATAGTTGGGTCAGGTTAAGGTTTTTTATTCTGGTTATCTACATCTCTGGAGCCCTCTTGAGGCATCAAACCATAAGCTTGAAGCATCAGACAAGCTCAATGAATAAAGTTGATTTTGTTAAAACACAGGGTGTGTCTATATATGGAGAAATACACAATTAAACATTTCAAGCAATCGATTGGTCGAAAGAACAGACTTTCGGTCAACCAATATTTTCTTTAGTCGGGGAGAGCCCTGATTAACATTCCCAGCCTTAGTTACAGTCATAGGTTTTTGTTCGCTCCGCTCCGCTCACATAATCTGACTCCTGTACTCTCTACTCCTATTTTCTACTACTCTACTCCCATACTCTCTACTCCTCCACTCTTATACTCGCTACTCCTACACTCTCTACCCTCCTCCACTCTATCCCTATACTCTTCAATACTCTACTCATATCCTCTCTTCTATTGTACTGTAAGCCATTTCTCAATCTTCATTGGCAACGTCACTCCCCTCCTTGGTGACAAAGGGCTTGAATGCAATCGCGAGTGTCTGCTCTCTGAAATTGATTCACGCATCTGGAGTAGACATCAGATACAACAATAGCATTTAAAACCTCTGTATTCAATCTGCATGTGTTTGATGCAGTGTTCCCGTGCAGGCTTGACTCACAGGATGTAATTAGGCACCAGTGTAGCAATGTTCTGCGAGCTGTAGGTGAGGGCACAAAATGAAGAAGCTGGACAATTAGACGCGTAATAAATGCCGCAAGAAGCTATTCCAATTTTAATAGAAGCAGGTGTGCTCGCTGGAGAGAAAGAAGAGAAAGCAGGGAACAGCTTTCGAGTGGGGGTGAAGAAGCGGGAGATTGAATAGATACAACTGCCAACCAGGAGGAATGAAATGGAGAGTAACGGCTAGAGCGAGTGTTATAAGATATCAGACACCACCTAGCCATTGAGACTCAACGGTGATGGGAAAGGACACACACAGTGACAGCATATACTGTAGGTAGACCTAGTGTGTGTTTTATTTCTCTCAAGGCATATTTACAATGTCTTCAGAAATGATTCACACCCTTGACTTTTTCCACATTTTATTGATACAGCCTGAATTTAAAATGGATTATATTAAGATTTTGTGCCACTGGCCAACACACAATAAGAGGAAGGAAACCACTCAAGGATTTTACCATGAGGCCAATACGACTTTAAAACAGTTACACGGTTTAATGGCTGTGATAGGAGAAAACTGAGGATGGCTCAACAGCACAATATATCACTGAGTACCACTCTTCATATTTTCAAGCATGGTGGTGGCTGCATCATGTTATAGATATGCTTGTCATCAGTAAGGACTAGGGAGTTTTTTAGGATAAAAATAACTGAATTGAGCTAAGCACAGGCAAAATCCTAAAGGAAAACCTTGTTCAGTCTGCTTTCCAACAGACACTGGGGGACAAATTCATCTTTCACCAGGACAATAACCTAAAACACAAGGCATTGCTTACCAAGGCGACATTGAATGTTCCTGAGTGGCCTAGTTACAGTTTGACTTAATAACTTCTTGGAACTATAGGGGGTGCTGTTCCGCATTAGCATATTTTGGTCTCCAAATTAAACTGCCTCGTGCTAAATTCTTGATCGTACAATATGCATATTATTGTTATTATTGGATAGAAAACACTTTCTAGTTTCTATAGCCGTTGGAATTTTGTCTCTGAGTGGTACAGAACTATATCTACAGCACTTTTCATGACAGGGGTCAGATTTCAGAAATTTTTACCCCTGATCTGGAGTCTGTTTTTAAGGTGACAGTGAATGCTATGAAGAAACCGACACTGCCTACGTCTTCCTCTGGGTGTCTGTACGTCATCACGTTTTGAATGGAATCGATTGCACAATCACAGCCACTATAAAAGAACAAAACGTAGAGGTACCTCCCTTTCTCGTCGCGCGCCTGAAGCGTGAAGGACATCGGACTTGCCTCATTCCAAATCGTTGTTTAGCCAGCAATATTTCTCTGGTCATGTTTTTAGTCGTTATAGTTGTTAAAAACATCATAATGTAGTTAATTTGAACCGTTTTATAGCAATTTATATCCGTTTAGTGCGATTCTGAGGAATTTCTTTGTCGTGCACTTTCTAGCTTTGGGAACGTTTCGGGGTCTCGGTCGTTGTTAGTGGACATTTCGAAGGACAGAGGACATCTATCGACCAAAAGAAGATTACAACATAGAAAGGATACATTGCCCAAGAATCTGATGGAAGAACAGCTCAAAGTAAGCAATATTTAATATGATAAATCGTTGTTCTGTCGAAATATTTTAAACGCATATTTCGCCATTTTGTTTGTTATCGCGTCACTTGGCGAACCCTGTATTGAAAAGTAAGGATAATTTTAAAAATGTAAGTCAGCGGTTGCATTAAGAACTAATTTGTCTTTCGATTCCTGTCAACCCTGTATTTTTTAGTCAAGTATATGATTAGCTTTCAATTAAACTAGATCACTCTGAAAGATGACGTCAGACATTTTGAGGCTTGATTTCCTAGTATTTTCATTGTGTAACCACGGTTTTGTATGGCTAAATATGCACATTTTCGAACAAACTGTATATGTATGTTGTAAAATGATGTTACAGGAGTGTCATCGGAAGAATTCTGAGAAGGTTAGTGAAAAAATTAATATATTTTGGCGGTGATTACGTTATAGCGCTCTTTGGCTGGAATCGATGCTCTGGTAACGTTTTCACATGTGGTATGCTAACTTATCGATTTATTGTGTTTTCGCTGTAAAACGCTTAGAAAATCTGAAATATTGTCTGGAATCACAAGATCTGGGTCTTTCCATTGCTATGCTTTGTCTATTCTTATGAAATGTTTTATTAAGAGTAAATTGGTCATACACGTTGCTCTCTATAGTAATTCTAGTCGTCTTGTGATGGTCGGTGCAATTGTAAACTGTGATTTCTACCTGAAATATGCACTTTTTTCTAACAAAACCTATCCTATACCATAAATATGTTATCAGACTGTCATCTGAAGAGGTTTTTTCTTGGTTAGTGGCTATCAATATCTTAGTTTAGCCGAATTGGTGATAGCACCTGAAGTAGTAAGAAACTGATGGAGTTAGAAAAGTGGTGTATTTTGCTAACGTGTTTAGCTAATAGATTTACATATTTTGTCTTCCCTGTAAAACATTTTAAAAATCTGAAATGGTGGCTTTATTCACAAGATCTGTATCTTTCATCTGGTGTCTTGGACTTGTGATTTAATGATATTTAGATGCTACTATCTACTTGTGAAGCTATGCTAGCTATGCTAATCAGTGTGTGGGGGGGTGGGGGGTGATCCCGGACCCGGGGTAGAGGCTCGTTAGAGGTTAAATCGTCTTGAAAATCTATGGCAAGACTTGAAAATGGCTGTCTAGCATTGATTAACAACTAACTTGACAGAGCTTGAATTATTCTAAAAATAATAATATGCAAATATTGTACAATCCAGCTGTACAACGCTCTTAGAGAAGAGTTATGTAAATGAGATGTCTGCATTTCCTTTTCAATACATTTGCTAAAATGTAAAAAATAAAACATGTTTTCACTTTATCATTATGGGGTATTGAGTGTAGATGGGTGAGAAAAAACATCTATGAAATCCATTTTCCCTGAAACACAACAAAATGTGGAATAAGTCAAGGGGTATGAATACTTTCTGAAGGCACTGTAACTTTAGCGTCTTCTCTCTTGTGTCTGGTGATGGTGACATATGCCCCTGTGTCAGGAATCAATTTCCTCCTCCAGAAGGCAACCTCGCCAGTGTAGCCCAGCACCCTAGGTGTCATGGATCTGTGCTAACCTGATTGACACTGGATTCAAATGTATTCCTGCCCTGTGGAGGGATGGTATATCCCCATATACCTTACCTAGTAACCCAATGGAATATGTGCAGTGCGACCTATTAGACTAAAGTAATGGTATATCGTCACGTAGTAATGATAATGAGGTAACATGTGGCCTCAATAGGATATAAACACTCTCACCCATGAGTGGAATTTCAATACAATACCGAGCGCACTATAAAGGAATTCTATAAATTCAACCACCCGTTCAACACTTATTTAATCACAGCTCATTAACTAACAATGTGTAAATAATGTTACAGACCCGATATGTCTTCTGCAGAGTTTGATTGTATTTTATTGTACACTATATCTTAGCCTTACCATGTTCAATTAACATTGGATTATAGCAAAACAACACTACCTTCATGTGTTGCATCGCAACCGTGATGGCTCCCAGCATAAATATACTGTATATGCTTCTATAATTAAAACAAGTCAGTGTGGCTAGGATGCCTGCCATGACACCAGCGCAGCAGCCTCACATCCATCTATCCTTCACATACACACACACTAGAGCCCTGTTTGGGCATGAATTTTAATCCCGAGCCCTATCCATGCCCGTGACATTCAGGTCCTACCCTACCAAGGCCCGAATGCATCTGACAAATTTAGGGTCCGCCCCTGTCCGAAATCAGAAATAGCTTCCTCCCGTTAGTAAATCCATTGGCTGCTACTCTATCTGTCACTCGCTCCCTGCACGCAGGCAGCTTGCTCTGCATGCACCCTGCAAGCGTAATGATGGTTAAGTACCTTGCTCAAGGGAACATTGATCGATTTTTTTTGTTGCCTAGTCGCCTCAGGGATTCAAACCAGCAACCATTCGATTACTGGCCCAACGCTCTTAACTGCTAGGCTACCTGCCACCTGCATTTGCATCTTGGATGTCATCTAGATTGGGGAACTTTTCTCTTTACCCATATTTCAATTTTGGGAAAGAGAAGATGGCAGTTTTTTTCCTCCGTCTGGAACTTTAATGAGCTTTCTTTAAAAAATTCCACTAGATAAGGCTGACGTCCCAAATTATGCCATATTCCTTATGGGCCCTGGTCAAAAATGGTGCAGTATATAAGGAATGAGGCATAGAGATCCTATTAAATTACAACCGACAATTAGTATTCTAATTTCTAGTTCTATAGAATAGCGTTCCATTTTTTATGCACACAAAGAGCTGTTCCTGAGAACAAAGGGTCTACTCTTTGTGACCTTGTGACACTTCAATAACCACCATGCTGGCTATTATCATTATTGTAATTAGGTGCCTTGGCAAACAGTTTTGCATACAGAAAACAAAAAGTCGTTTTTGGTCACAGTTTATGTGAACAAATACTTATGCAGGCTTCATAGGGCATTCATAAGGTCTTCATAAACACTGCATGCTGGTTGATATGTAATTTATTAGCAAAGGCATAAAGGGTGATAAAGTCAGGAAATAAAAAATCTAAATACTATAGTGTCTGGAATGGTCTTTACCACAGATGTATAACATGGAGATTGAAATAGCCTCAGGCCAAATAACTACCAATTCGTATTGAGGCAAATTTAATATTCTCAGCTTGGATGTTGTTGGGGCTGTGGAGGTCATGAAATTTTGTCAGTCGGTGAAAGTCAAGCAAATAACTGCAGGTCTCACGGTAGTTGACCATTGACTAACATAAACACATTTAGCATCTCCTGAATTCCATGCATTGCCTACAAGCCACTGATGCAGACCTATGTAACATCTACATTTTATAAAGTCTAATATATCCATATAATATAGCCTACACCATCACAATGAATCTATTTTATTTTAGACAGGTCTAAAGAACCATGATATGAAGAAAATGTAGTCTATTTCAGAAGAACAGAAGAGCATACTTTGAGTTGTACTTATGTTAGGCCCTGATCTGGCTACGCCATATGGCTGTGGGCTACACTAGTTCATTTAAAAGACAAGATTTTCTTAGAATTCCCATGGTATTATTTGATATTATTCTATAGTATGAAGAAAACAATTGAACACAGCTGAATAAAATAGAAAGAATGTTTTCTCCAAACGATTTCTGAGGGAGTGCGCACATGCGGCTATTCCGTGTTGAGTGGTTAACAAAGAGACAGGTCCTCCTATATGCTTAATTTAGAGATATGTTTGCAACTTTAGTTGTGATACAAATGTTGGGCTATATGTTACGATTTTTAATAAACTCAGCAAAAAAAAAAAAATCCTCTCACTGTCAACTGCATATATTTTCAGCAAACTTAACATATGTTCATACAAATATTTACACAACAAGATTCAACAACTGAGACATAAACTGAAAATGTGACTAACAGAAATGGAACAATGTGTCCCTGAACTAAGGGGGGGTCAAAATCAAAGTAACAGTCTGTATCTGGTGTGGCCACCAGCCGCATTAAGTACTGCAGTGCATCTCCTCCTCATGGACTGCACCAGATTTGCCAGTTCTTGCTGTGAGATGTTACCCCACTTTTCCACCAATTTCTGGGGGGAATGGCCCTAGCCCTCACCCTCGGATCCAACAGGTCCCAGATGTGCTCAATGGGATTGAGATCCGGGGTCTTCGCTGGCCATGGCAGCACTGACATTGCTGTCTTGCAGGAAATCACGCACAGAATGAGCAGTATGGCTGATGGCATTGTCATGCTGGAGGGTCATGTCAGGTTGAGCCTGCAGGAAGGGTACCACATGAGGGAGGAGGATGTCTTCCCTGTAATGCACAGCATTGAGATTGCCTGCAATGACAACAAGCTCAGTCCGATGATGCTGTGATACACTGCCCCAGACCATGACGGACCCTCCACCTCCAAATTGGTCCTGCTCCAGAGTACAGACCTCGGTGTAACGCTCATTCCTTCGACAATAAATGCGAATCCGACCATCACCCCTGGTGAGACAAAACCGTGACTCGTCAGTGAAGAGCACTTGTGCACATAGGCGACATTGTTGCCGGTGATGTCTGGTGAGGACCTGCCTTACAACAGGCCTACGAGCCCTCAGTCCAGCCTCTCTCAGCCTATTGCGGACAGTCTGAGCACTGATGGAGGGATTGTGCATTCCTGGTGTAACTCGGGCAGTTGTTGTTGCCATTCTGTACCTGTCCCGCATGTGTGATGTTCGGATGTACCGATCCTGTGCGGGTGTTGTTATGCATGGTGCGAGGATGATCACCTGTCTGTCCTGTCTCCCTGTAGCGCTGTCTTAGGCATCTCACAGTACGGTCATTGCAATGTATTGCCCTGGCCACATCTGCAGTCCTCATGCCTCCTTGAAGCATGCTTAAGGCACGTTCACGCAGATGAGCAGGGACCCTGGGCCTCTTTCTTTTGGTGTTTTTCAGAGTCAGTAGAAAAGCCTCTTTAGTGTCCTACATTTTCATAACTGTGACCTTAATTGCCTCCCGTCTGTAAGCTGTTAGTCTCCTAATGACCGTTCCACAAGTGCATGTTCATTAATTGTTAATGGTTCATTGAACAAGCATGGGAAACAGTCTTTAAACCCTTTACAATGAAGATCTGTGAAGTTATTTGGATTTTTACGAATTATCTTTGAAAGACAGGGTCCTGAAAAAGGGATGTTTCTTCTTTTGCTGAGTTTACATTCAAGGCTGCATAATGCGACTAATGATGATTTGAAAAAAAGTTGCATGAAAGGCTTGAGCTCTGCTTTGTTTCTTGCACCGGATGCAAACAATTCATCAGTCTCTCATTCACAATTTGAAAAGCACTTGAAAATGCCTCGAATTTCCCGGCGGCATCCCCCTAGTGTGGCCGTAATGATCCCTAAAAAAGTGATCAGGTTCTTTCACAGGCCTCCATCTCATCTCCGAAGTAGGCTACAAGTGAAGACAGACACATCTTGGAAGCAACTGCACGCGTCCTTCTTAGCAAATTCTGAGGTGCATTTTGAAGATGTTAGGAGAACTGTCCACATGTATGACCCGATTCAGGAAACTAGGTGTATGTCGCAATTCATGACTTCACAGGAGAGCTGTTTGAACGTAAAAAAATGTTTTTTATCAAAATTCGTTTTTTGGAAGAATTGCCGTCTCGAACATGTGAACTTTAATGTGCCTTAATGTCAAACTTGTATGCCATCTGTAAATACAAATACAATTGTTAAATTACGAGCCTAGTTGCTTTAGCCACATAAAAAGAGAGCATCCTTCCCGCTAGCCATGATTGGCTGAAATAATGAGTGGGCTGGACATGCCGAGAGATGAGTTTGGATTGGTCTGCCATATAGCACGCGTCTGTCTATTGGAGCTGGTAAGTATATCTAGTTAATCGTGGCAAACGCTGCTTTTTATAAATGTATCGCGTAGTAAAACTGCATAAACCTAATGTCAAGTGAAAGTGTACTGTTAGCTAGCTAATGTTAGCTGGCTGACTCGCTCGCTAATGTTATGTGTATGCTCTCCACTTTCTGGAGGACCGAGTTTTGAAATCAGTGAAATTCAAGTATGATAGTTATGGAGATGGAGAAAACACCAGTCTGGATTACATCGTCAAACTAGGGCAACCATGCATGGTATCAGACAGGAGACGTGTTCAACCATGATGTATAGTGGTAAGCTAGCTACATTTTCAGATATTACACATTTCTAATTTTGACAGAAAATTGTTTCATTTCAAGTGTACTGTTAGTGTATGATCTTATTCTTCGTATCTCAGACACGTTTGCTTGACTAGTGATAGCCATAGAACCCGGGTTGGTTAGCTACCTGGAAAATTCATGAAGGGTAGTAACGTAATGAGTTGTGATTATGGTTCATTGTTTAGCTAGCTAGCTACACGTCTTAACAAAAGAATCCACTCTAATTTTGACAAAGTAATTTAATTTCAAGTTAGTGTACTGTTAGCTATCTAGCTAACGTTAGCTGGATGGCTCACTAACTAACGTTACATCCTACGTTGGAATCATTTTCCCCAAACATCGGTCACCACTTAACTTCGGACACTTTCTAGTGGTTGGAGAACTAAATCACCTCGAGCTCAACATTTAAATGGATTGGAAAATAATGGTAAGTTTTGCAACTAAAGACAACCTACTAGCTAGCTGACCACCGATTTTTATTGCAATTTATGTAAGTTAAGTTTGTAGAACACGCTGTATATCGTAAAATTAGACCGCGCGACAGACCACACATCATTTAATATCCAACATTTTATCTTTGAAATATAGCTAACGGAGGGAGAAATCCAGACAAATCTATAACTGCGATGAGTCTGGGTTTCGTAGCGACCAGAGCAGGCACAAAGTGCTGGCTCCCCGGGGTGCAAAACACGTGTACCAGCAGGCTCCGGGGACCACTACGGATACTGACTGTTACTTTTGATTTTGACCCCCCCCTTTGTTCAGGAACACATTATTCCATTTCTGTTAGTCACATGTCTGTGGAACTTGTTCAGTTTATGTCTCAGTTGTTGAATCTTGTTATGTTCATACAAATATTTACACATGTTAAGTTTGCTGAAAATAAACAAGGCCCTCCGTTGCCCTCCCTTCGGCAAATCTGACCATGACTCTATCTTGTTGCTCCCCTCCTACAGGCAGAAACAAAAACAGGTCGCACGGTGATGCTGGGTGTGCTATACTTCTGCCAGCACTGGTTCCACTGTACTTGTGTACAGTGGGATCTAGAGTTAGCGGTGGAGTTGGATTTTTATGCAACCCACCTTGTGTATTCCTTCCTTTAATTTCAAAGTGCATCTCTGCAACACAAACTCCAACATTGTTTTAATTGTTCATGTCAATGCACATGACTGAAATTACAGTTGTATTCATTTAAACTCATGTATATTTTAGTATTAAACTGTTATCTACTTTCTCAAAACAGAAGATTAATCTGTCAAACAAATTCTGAGACATTATTTGGTTACAACACTGAATATGTTGGTGAAGAACCATTTTTTAAGAGTCCACAGGAGGGCGCACTGGGCTACGCAATGAAAAGTCTTGCAAGTCTTTTTTTTTTTTACCGGAAGGCTAGCCATCTAGTCAACTATTGAGTAAACACTTCGGATACGAGGTTGGTTTCTCATTTTTGAACAAATTTCAACAGATATATCTTGTAATTTAACAAAATAGTAAGGTGGCGATAATACGGGACGCGTTCTTTTTGCTAAGCCGTTGATCAAAAAGCAGATAGTAGTATTTCCACTGAAATGTCAAACATGCTAATTGCTGACCCGTTAGCTAACATTTTTACGACACCAATAATCACAAAACATTGGTGGCTTGATCACAAGATAACACTGTTGAAGGTAATATATTTCTTAGATTAATCCCACGTTTCACATTTCTTTATTAAAACCTGTTGTTTTATCTCCCCTTATCCCGGCAGGCAGACCTCCCCCTCCGCCCCGTGTCATCGGAGGCCAGTCGGCTTATAACGTCCATCGGATACTGGATTCCCGCCGGGTGCAGCGGTCCTGGCAGTATCTGGTGGACTGGGAAGGCTACGGTCCAGAGGAGCGCTCCTGGGTTCCTGCCAAAGATATACTGGACCCTGACCTCATTCGTCAGTTCAGGGCCCTCCACCCTGAGAAGGCTGGTAGGAACGTCAGGAGCCGTTCCTAGGAGGGGGATTCTGTCAGGATTTGGCCAGGATTGTTCAGGTTTTGGTCACTAGATGCCCCCATTGCGCCTTTTTTGAACCTTTTGTTTTTCCCTTGTTCCTATTATTATTTGCACCTGTGTGTCATTTCCTTGTTGGTATTTAAACCCTGTGTGTTCCTCAGTTCTTTGCTCAGTGTTTGTATGTTAGCACCCAGCCATGCTGTGAACATGTATTTCTCCAGTTGGATTTTCCTGAGGTACTCTGGTTTTGTTCTTGTTTGTTTTTGATTATTCTTTTGAGGTTTGTTTTTTCCCTGCTGTTCTTACCACTTTGTGGATTTTCTTTGTAGTTTGGTGGATATTCATTTTTTCTCTTGGCATTACTTTTTGACGTTGTGGATTTATATTTTTTGCCTGAAGACTTTTTTCCCTTTATTAAACCACCATCTCTAGTACTGCTGTGTCTGCCTCATCTTCTGGGTTCTGCTGACTATTAGTGACTGTTTCTCACACCGGGTCCTGACAGTAATGACAACAAAATGGTCCTTTTGTGTATTTCAGAACATGTATTACACTATCTGTTAACAAACAAATACATTTGCAACAATGTATTGTTCCCTAGAATGGATTTGATTGTCATTAAAAAATTAAAATAATGCATATTTTTTAGATGCATGTCTTTGGGTGCATCTAAAGTGCAGATTTCCCACTTCCTGGTTGGATTTTTTCTCAGGTTTTTGCCTGCCATATGAGTTATGTTATATTCACAGACATCATTCAAACAGTTTTAGAAACTTCAGAGTGTTTTCTATCCAAATATACTAATATGCATATATTAGCAACTGGGACTGAGTAGCAGGCCGTTTACTCTGGGCACCTCTGGGCACCTTATTCATCCAAGCTACTCAATACTGCCCCCAGCCATAAGCAGTTAATGTAGGAAAGTGATTAAAATGATCCGCTGCCACTTTCAGACCAAATGGTTACCATGGTAATGAAGCTACAATACTTATACTGATTTGGGGGAAATATATCTTGATTTTGCAGTTTAAACCGAAACTAACATCGGAAAACACGGAAGCATGTGATACATAGCCTGGAAACATGAAAACTAGGTAGGACTCAGTTGGGATCATTTAAAATGTATCTATGACAGCTTGTGACTGCCACTGCGTTCATTGTTAAATAAAGTTAAGGGGATTCAGAGTCAAGCTATGTAACTAAATGACAGAAATATTTTGAAAACAACAATGGTTTATAGCCATAATTGACTTCAGAAAATGTGAGTGAAATGCTTACACTGTATAGAGCCCTGCATTTGTGTGACCTATAAACAGTTAGAGAGTTATGATTTTTACACCCAGCCTAAGAGCACTACAGATAAAAGGAATACATTTTTGGAAAGCGTATTACATTAATAACTTATGTAGTTCATTGTGTCCTCTAATCACCTTCATCTCAAAATGCACAAAGGTCTGAAGGGAGGCAAGCTCTTGAGGTATGAGAAACTGTATATTATTAATTTCAACAATCACAGAAAATCTTATTGGACCTTTTGCAGATTTTAAATAAGCACTTGTCTGTCTGAACAGCGCTGGCCATCTAGATTTAATATCAATCACAAGGGGCCCATCTTCCACAATCTCCTTTCTTCTTAATGAGAAAGAAGTCATCATTGCTGCATCAACAGTTACCCAGTCAGGATTTATTTTCTGAATCTCTTCTTGCATATAATCCTTATTGTTGAAATGACTTCTCAAATGAGAAAAGTACTGCTTAACATTACAGGGCTCAGAAAAATTACAGAGGTCACATTTTATATAAGCAGTAACTGTTTCATGAACATTTCTTCAGTGTTGAGTAGAGGTTGATCGATTATGATTTTTCAACGCCGATACCGATACCGATTATTGGAGGACCAAAAAAAGCCGATACCAATTAATCAGCCGATTTTTATATACATATATATATATATATTTGTAATATTGACAATTACAACAATACTGAATGAACAATGAACTGTCACGAATCCCGCTTCCTGAGTCAGTTTTTGCCTGTGTTCTGTCCTGGAGTGTTTTTCCGGTGTCCTGGAACGCACCCTGTCTGGTTGCCGGGCGACGTAGCTAGTTGGGAGATCTCTGATTACCCGCACCTGTATCCCATCAGCTATCTGCACACCTGGTCCTGATCATCACCCCTCCACTTCATAAGCTCTGACCTGACATCCATTCCCTGCCGGATCGTTAGCCATGAACAGTATGTTGTGCCAGCATATCAGCCTCCAGTTAGTTTGTTTTGTTGTTTTGTACGTCTTGCTTGCCTTGAACTTACCTCCGTTTGTTCTGTCTACAGTCATTCACCCGGAACACTCACCCCATCCCTGCCTGGTCGTCAGTGGCTTCTGTTACTCCCTTGGTTCTGCCTACTCACTCCCATCAACTCACCTCCGCTGCCCGCTCCGCCACCTGGATCTTTCTACCTCTACGTTTAAACTTGTAAATAAATACTCACCTTCGTCCTACTCTCCTTGTCCTGGTCTGCTTCTGGGTTCTACTTTAGAAAACCGTGACAGAACGATCCGGCCAAGGATGAACCCAGCGGACCTGGACTCCGTTTGCCATGCCATTACCCAGCAGGAGAAGATATTGGGACAACACAACACGGCGCTACAGGAGATAGCGTTTTCAGTCCGGAACTTCTCTGCTAGCTTGACGAGTATCCAGGATCAGCTCAGTTTGCCGGCGGGTCATCCACCACCTGTTTCACCCCTTTCACCTGCCGCTTCTGGAGCGGTTTCCTTCCGTGAGCCCAAGGTTCCGACGCCTGATAAGTACGAAGGGGATTTGGGAAGATGCCGTTCATTTCTTATGCAGTGTGGTTTAGTTTTTGATCTGCAGCCCTACTCTTACGCCACAGAGAAGGCTAGGATAGCTTTTGTTATTGAACTGCTGCGTGGTAGAGCTCTGGAATGGGCTTCAGCCATTTGGGAACGACAGGACACCTGCATGGCGTCATACCAGGAGTTCACGGCAGAGATGAGAAAGCTTTTTGACCATCCAGTCCGAGGTAAGGACGCAGCTAAACGTTTGTTTTCTCTTCGCCAAGGAGCTCGCAGTGTGGCAGACTTTGTGATCGAATTCAGGACATTGGCTGTGGAGAGTGGTTGGAATGAGGAGTCACTACAAGCGACTTTTTACCAGGGGTTGTCGGAGCAACTCAAGGACGAGCTGATCTCCAATCCAGAGCCTAGTGACCTAGACAGTTTGGTCACATTATCTATTCGGGTGGATAATAGAGTCCGAGAGAGAAGGAGGGAGAAGCAGTGGGGCCCGTCCAATCAATCAGCAACTCGGTTACCATTCGGGTCAGGAAGTGGACCAGAACGTGTTGATCATTATTCCCCACACGGGATTAGTGGAGGTGTCTTGCCGCCAGATCCTGAATCCATGCAAGTGGGGCGACACGGGTTAACTAAGGAGGAGCGCCAACGTAGACGTGAGACCAACAGCTGCCTCTACTGTGGTAGCTCGGGACATTACATCTCCGCTTGTCCTCAGCGCCCGTTAAACTGCCCGGCCAGTTTCAACCTCCCAAGAACCCTGTCAGACCCCGTTTTCCTGCGACCCTCATGAATAAGAATCAGAGTTTAGTGATGAACGCTTTTATCGATTCAGGTGCCGATGGCAGCTTTATTGATGCCGACTTGGTGGAACAGCTGGGGCTTTCCAAGGAGCAATTGCCGGAAGCCATTGAAGCAACCACTCTGAACGGCAGTAGTCTGGCACGGATCACTATGAGGACTGAACCGGTTAAGATGTTGTCGGGGAATCATTCAGAGGTTATCTCTTTCTTCATTGTGCCTTCGCCCCATGTTCCTCTGGTTCTTGGTTACCCCTGGCTGAGAGAACACAATCCCTCGTTTGATTGGGTGACGGGTAAGGTAACTAATTGGAGCATTGAGTGTCATGCTAACTGCCTTAGGACTGCCTGTTCTCATGCTGTTCCCAGTCAGGTCAGTGAGTCTGCTCCTCCTGATTTGTCCCTGGTTCCAGAAACATATCACGATTTGGGTGAAGTATTCAGTAAGCAGAAGGCTCTGTCACTTCCTCCCCACCGACCTTATGACTGTGCGATTAATCTGTTCCCTGGAGCTGCCTTTCCCAAGGGACGGTTATACAGTATCTCTCGACCTGAGCGTGAAGCCTTGGAGACCTACATCAAGGAGTCTCTAGCTGCAGGTCTCATTCGCCCCTCGTCATCACCCCTGGGAGCAGGATTCTTTTTTGTGAGCAAGAAGGATGGCTCTCTTCGACCGTGTATTGATTATCGGGGGTTGAATGATATTACGGTCAAAAACAAGTATCCCCTGCCCTTGATGAGCTCTGCTTTCGACTCTTTACAGGGTGCTACAGTGTTTACGAAGCTTGACCTACGCAATGCTTATCATTTGGTTCGGATCAGAGAGGGGGACGAGTGGTTGACGGGGTTCAATACACCTATGGGACATTTCGAGTACCAGGTGATGCCGTTTGGACTGACCAACGCTCCTGCTGTGTTCCAAAGTATGGTGAATGACGTGCTGAGATATGATTGGTATTTTTGTGTTCGTTTACCTGGATGATATCCTCATCTTCTCGAGGGAGCTTTCTAGCCACGTCCAGCATGTCAAGCAGGTCCTGCAGCGGTTATTGGAGAACCGCCTGTTCGTGAAGGCTGAAAAGTGTGATTTTCACGCCCACACTACGTCCTTCCTCGGGTACATCATCTCCAGGGGAGAGATCAAGATGGACCAAGAGAAGGTTCGGGCGGTTCGGGATTGGGCCCAGCCCGGTACGAGATTGCAGCTCCAGAGATTCCTGGGGTTTGCGAACTTCTATCGGAGGTTTATCCGTGATTACAGCCGGATGGCCGCCCCTTTAACTGCCCTGACGTCTTGCACCAGAAATTTCTGTTGGACTCCTGAGGCAGACCGAGCATTTCTGGACTTGAAGAGCCGATTCACCAACGCCCCGATTCTCTCTCAACCTGACACTTCCCGCCAGTTTGTTGTTGAGGTGGACGCGTCTGATGTGGGGGTGGGCGCCATCCTGTCCCAGCGTAGCTCCACTGACGGTAAACTCCATCCCTGCGCCTTCTACTCTTGTCGTCTTTCACCAGCAGAGAGAAACTACGATGTGGGTAACCGGGAGCTTCTCGCTGTGAAGCTTGCCTTGGAGGAGTGGCGCCACTGGTTGGAAGGAGCGGAGCAACCGTTTGTGGTCTGGACTGACCACAAGAATCTGGCTTACGTGCAATCGGCTAAACGTCTCAACTCCCGTCAGGCCAGGTGGGCTTTGTTTTTTGGACGCTTCAATTTTTCCCTGACGTTCCGACCTGGGTCGAAGAACGGCAAGGCGGACGCCTTGTCCCGGATGTTCTCCAAGACGGAGGAGAGTGGGGCCAAGACTGAGACGATTCTTCCCCAGAACTTTGTCGTGGGAGCCGTTACATGGAGGATTGAGGAGGATGTGATGGCGGCCCTTCGGACGCAGACCGGCCCCGGTAACGGTCCACCCGGTCGGTTGTTCGTGCCTGAGTCGGTCCGTTCTGCTGTCCTTCAGTGGTCCCACGCCAGCAAGATAGCTTGTCACCCTGGCGTTGCTCGGACTATGGCGCTACTGCGCAGACGATTTTGGTGGCCTGCCATGGGAGAAGATACCCGGAGGTTTGTTGCCGCTTGTCTTGTTTGTGCGCAGAATAAGAGTACCAATCGGCCCAGCTCTGGGCTTCTTCACCCCCTACCTATTCCCCGGCGACATTGGTCGCATCTGGCCCTGGACTTTGTCACGGGGTTGCCCTCTTCTGTTGGGAACACGGTCATTCTGACCATTGTGGACAGATTCAGCAAGTTTGCTCACTTTGTCCCCATCTCCAAGCTTCCATCTGCCACTGAGACGTCCGAGATCCTTGTTAGGGAGGTTTTCAGGGTCCACGGGTTGCCCAGTGACATTGTTTCTGACCGTGGTCCTCAGTTTACCTCTGCTGTCTGGAGATCCTTCTGTTTGGCCATTTGAGCTACAGTCAGTCTCACATCTGGATTTCACCCCCAATCTAATGGTCAGGCGGAGAGAGCCAACCAGAAGATGGAGTCCACGCTGCGCTGCCTTGTCTCCTCTGATCCCACTTCTTGGTCCTCTCAGTTACCCTGGGTCGAGTATGCCCATAATACTCTCCCTTCATCTGCCACTGGGATGTCTCCCTTCCAGTGCCTGTACGGTTACCAACCTCCCTTGTTTCCTTCTCAGGAGAGGGATCTCTCGGTTCCCTCTGTCCAGGCCCACATTCGTCGTTGCCACCGGACCTGGCATCGGGCCAGGAAGGCCCTCAGAGTTTCTGACCGGTATCAGATCCAGGCGAATCGTCGCCGTATTCCTGCCCCCGCTTATACCGTCGGAGATAAGGTTTGGCTGGCTACACGGGATCTTCCTCTACGGACTGAGTCGAAGAAACTGTCACAGAAGTTCATTGGTCCATTTGTGGTGGAGAGAATCATTAATCCTGTTGTGGTCCGACTCAAGTTGCATGCAACGCTTAGAGTACACCCCACCTTTCATGTCTCCTGCCTCAAGCCGGTTCTCCTCAGTCCTCTGTTGCCCCCTCCTCCTCGGATGATCGGAGGTGGTCCTGCCTACACGGTGCGCCGCATCATGGACTCCAGACGGCGGGGTCGAGGGTTCCAGTATCTCGTGGATTGGGAAGGATATGGCCCAGAGGAGAGGAGTTGGATTCCTCGGCGTCAGATCTTTGATGCTGACCTGCTTCGTGACTTCTACTGCCTCCACCCTGGCGCTCCGGGTAGTCCGCCCGGTGGCGTTCGTCGGAGGGGGGGTACTGTCACGAATCCCGCTTCCTGAGTCAGTTTTTGCCTGTGTTCTGTCCTGGAGTGTTTTTCCGGTGTCCTGGAACGCACCCTGTCTGGTTGCCGGGCGACGTAGCTAGTTGGGAGATCTCTGATTACCCGCACCTGTATCCCATCAGCTATCTGCACACCTGGTCCTGATCATCACCCCTCCACTTCATAAGCTCTGACCTGACATCCATTCCCTGCCGGATCGTTAGCCATGAACAGTATGTTGTGCCAGCATATCAGCCTCCAGTTAGTTTGTTTTGTTGTTTTGTACGTCTTGCTTGCCTTGAACTTACCTCCGTTTGTTCTGTCTACAGTCATTCACCCGGAACACTCACCCCATCCCTGCCTGGTCATCGGTGGCTTCTGTTACTCCCTTGGATCTGCCTACTCACTCCCATCAACTCACCTCCGCTGCCCGCTCCGCCACCTGGATCTTTCTACCTCTACGCTTAAACTTGTAAATAAATACTCACCTTCGTCCTACTCTCCTTGTCCTGGTCTGCTTCTGGGTTCTACTTTAGAAAACCGTGACATGAACACTTTTATTTTAAGTTATAATACATAACTAAAATCTATTTAGTCTCAAATAAATTATGAAACATGTTCAATTTGGTTTAAATAATGCAAAAAAAGTGTTGGAGAAGAAAGTGCAATATGTGCCATGTAAAAAAGCTAACGTTTAAGTTCTTGCTCAGAACATGAAAATATGAAAGCTGGTGGTTCAATTTTCCCAGTTCTTCAATATTCCCAGTCAAGAAGTTTTAGGTTGTAGCTATTATAGGAATGATGACGCGTCGACTTTCTCGCTATACTATTTGTATTTCATATACCTTTGACTATTGGATGTTCTTATAGGCACTTTATTATTGCCAGCCTAATCTCAGAAGTTGATAGGCTTGAAGTCATAAACAGCACTGTGCATCAGGCATTGTATTGCTAAGAGCTGCTGGCAAACACAGTAAATTGCTGTTTGAATGAATGCTTATGAGCCTGCTGCTGCCTCCACCGCTCAGTCAGACTGCTCTATCAAATCATAGACTTAATTATAGTATAATAAACACAGAAATACGAGCCTTTGGTCATTAATATGGTCAAATTCGGAAACTATAATTTTGAAAACAAAACGTTTATTCTTTCAGTGAAATATGGAACCTTTCTGTATTTTATCGAACGGGTAGCAACCCTAAATTTAAATATTGCTGTTACATTGCACAACCTTCAATGTTATGTCATTATGTAAGATTTGGCAAATTAGTTCACAGTTCGCAACAAGCCGGGAGGCCCAAACTGTTGCATATACCCTGACTCTGCTTGCACTGAATGCAAGAGATGTGACACAATTTCCCAAGTTAACCTCTCTTGGGTAGGGGGCAGTATTTTCACCTCCGGATGAAAAGTGTGCCCAAAGTAAACGGCCTGTTACTCAGGCCCAGAATAATTGGTAGATTTGGATAGAAAACACTCAAGTTTCTAAAACTGTTAAAATAATGTCTGTGAGTATAACAGAACTGATATGGCAGGCAAAACCCCGAGGACAAACCATCCAGGGGGAAAGAAATTGAAGTCATAGGATTTTCCAATTGTTTTCTATAGGATACCCTAAATATTAGGAACCTGGTTGCAGTTCCTATGGCTTCCACTAGATGTCAACCGTCTTTAGAAATTGTTCGATGTTTTTTTTTTTTGAGTAATGAAGAAGTAGTTCTATTCATTGTAAGTGTCACTCCAGGTGGACTCTACTGTTTTGGTACGCGTGAACTGGAGTGTGCTTCACGCTTCACGTTGTTTTTATCTGGTATTAACAGTTTATTCTGTCTCAAATTTTATTGATTATTTATGTTTTAGGGTACCTGAGGTTGGTTTAGGAACGTTGTTTGAAATGTTTGGATCAAGTTTACAGGTAACTTATTAGATACTTTCTAGGCATGTTGGGCGAGTTGAAACCGGTGTATGTCTGAATTAAACGCGCCAAATAAATTGACATTTTTTGGGACGTAAAGGACATTATTGAACAAAATAACCATTTGTGATGTTTCTGGGACATTTTGGAGTGCCAACAGAAGAAGATCTTCAAAGGTAAGGCATTTATTATATCACTATTTCTGACTTTTGTGGCGCACCTGCCTAGTTGAAAACATTTTTTCATGCTTTTGTACACGGGGCGCTGTCCTCAGATAATCGCGTGCCGTCATCATTGCTTTGCACAAAAAGGGCTTCACATGCAAGGATATTGCTGCCAGTAAGATTGCACCAAGATTGCACCATCAACCATTTATCGGATCATCAAGAACTTAATGGAGAGCGGTTCAATTGTTGTGAAGAAGGCCTCAGAGCGCCCAAGAAAGTCCAGCACGTGCCAGGACCATCTCCTAAAGTTGATTCAGCTGTGGGATCGGGGCACCACCAGTACAGAGCTTGCTCAGGAATGGCAGCAGGCAGGTGTGAGTGCATCTGCACGCACAGTGAGGCAAAGACTTTTGGAGGATGGCCTGGTGTCAAGAAGGGCAGCAAAGAAGCCACTTCTCTCCAGGAAAAACATTAGGGACAGACTGATATTCTGCAAAAGGTACAGGGATTGGACTGCTGAGGACTGGGGTAAAGTCATTTTCTCTGATGAATCCCCTTTCCGAATGTTTGGGGCATCCGGAAAAAATGCTTGTCCGGAGAAGACAAGGTGAGCACTACCATCAGTCCTGTGTCATGCCAACAGTAAAGCATCCTGAGACCATTCATGTGTGGGGTTGCTTCTCAGCCAAGGGAGTGGGCTCACTGACAATTTTGCCTAAGAACACAGCCATGAATAAAGAATGGTACCGACACATCCTCCGAGAACAACTTCTCCCAACCATCCAGGAACAGTTTGGTGATGAACAATGCCTTTTCCAGCATGATGGAGTACCTTGCCATAAGGCACAAGTGATAACTAAGTGGCTCGGGGAACAATACACCGATATTTTGGGTCCATGGCCAGGAAACCCCAGACCTTAATCCCATTGAGAACCTGTGGTCAATCCTCAAGAGGCGGGTGGACAAACAAAACCCTACAAATTCTGACAAGCTCCAAGCATTGATTATGCAAGAATGGGCTGCCATCAGTCAGGATGTGGCCCAGAAGTTAAATGACAGCATGCCAGGGCAGATTGCAGAGGTCTTGAAAAAGAAGGGTCAACACTACAAATATTGACTCTTTGCATCAACTTCATGTAATTGTCAATAAAAGCCTTTGACACGTATAAAATGCTTGTAATTATACTTCAGTATTCCATAGTAACATCTGACAAAAATATCTAAAGACACTGAAGCAGCAAACTTTGTGGATATTAATATTTGTGTCATTCTCAAAGCTTTTGGCTACGACTGTACATACAAGTGTCTTATATCGGTTGAAAGCTTAAATTCTTGTTAATCTAACTGCACTGCCCGATTTACAGTAGGCTTTACAGCAAAAGCATGCCATGTGATTGTTTGAGGACGGCACCCCATATCAAAATATTTTTCCACCGGCACAGGTTTCATAAATTCCCAAATAGCGATTTAAAAATTCACTTACTTTTGAAAATCTTCCTCTGATTTGTCATCCAAAGGGTCCCAGCTATAACATGTAGTGTCGTTTTGTTAGAAAAAATCCTTCTTTATATCCCAAAAAGTCAGTTTAGTTGGCGCCATCGATTTGAGTAATCCACTCGTTCAACATGCCAAGATAGGATTCCAAAAATCTACCCCTAAACTTTGTTTTAACAAGTCAAAATACATTTCTATTGAATCCTCAGATACCCTAAAATGTAATTAAACTTTAATATTTCATACGGAAAGAAATATGTTCAATAGGAAAACAATTTTAGCAGGTGCGTGTCCTCTTCATCGTGCGCACATACACGAATGACCAAGTCTGTGTCCCTGTAGAAAAACTCCTGGTTGGTTTTTCTTTGGATTTTCTCCTACCATATCTATTGTGTTATAGTCTCCTACATGAATTAAAAATGTATACAAACTTCAAAGTGTCTTCTTTCCAATGGTACCAATTATATGCAAATCCTGGCTTCAGGTCCTGAGCAACAGGCAGTTTACTTTGGGCACGTCAGTCAGGCGGAAATTGAGAAAAAAAGGACACTAGCCCTAACAAGCTCTAGATTACCTAGTAATATTATCAACCATGTGTAGTTAACTAGTGATTATGTGAAGATTGATTGTTTTTTATAAGATAAGTTTAATGCTAGCTAGCAACCTACCTTGGCTCCTTGCAACCACAAGGTCCTTTTGACGCTGCACTCGCGTAACAGGTGGTCAGCCTGCCACGCATTTTCCTCGTGGATTGCAATGTAATTGGCCATAATCGGTTTCCAAAAAGGCAGATTACCGATTGTTATGAAAACTTGAAATTGGCCCTAATTAATCGGCCATGGTCGACCTCAGGTGTTGAGTCAAATGCTTCTTGAGTGCTATTTCTGTTTTATAGGTGCACGGACAGTCTGGATGGATACGGTTCTTGCATAATGTCCATGCTTCAATTTGTAATGTCTAACAAGGATGCATTGATTTGAGGTGTCAAATCTTCAGAACTTACAGTTCCACTTTATCCATTGAAGGAATCATGCTTTTGGATTTCCAAGAATCTAAAAAAGAATGTTTACATAAGTGATTTTTTTCCCTTCTAGTTAATATGTTAATTATTAACAAATTATTCTGAAATTGATAAAAAATTCAAGATATATGTGTCACGCCCTGACCATAGAGAGCTTTTTATTCTCTATGTTGGTTGGGTCGGGCTGTGACTAGGGTGGGTCATCTAGGTGTTTGTGTGTCTATGTTGGCCTGTTATGGTTCCCAATCAGAGGCAGCTGTTTATCGTTGTCTCTGATTGGGGATCATATTTAGGCAGCAATTTCCCCTTTGTGCTTTGTGGGATCTTGTCTATGTCTAGTTGCCTGTGAGCACTACATAGCTTCACGTTTCGTTGCGCTTTGTTATTTTTGTTTGTGAGTTTCATCGGACTAAAACATGTGGAACTCTATGCATGCTGCATCTACTCATTTTGACGATTGTGACAATAAGTGCTGTCTAGGTAAACCTGTTAACTAACTGCAAAATTCATTTTTATAAGATGGTTTGTTTAACATAACATCTCATTACACCCAAACTAACAATTGTAAAATAACAAAATATATACTAACATTACTACTTGCAAGATTAGGTTAATGAATCATTAGAATATTCTTAGGTTTTTAAATCATATATTTTGTAAAAAAGAAGGGTTTAAAACCCAATACTAATTTGAAGCATGGCTAGCAACCATCTTTCCTTTGTACTATTATGCAGGTTATCAAACTATTTCCAAGCTAGCCAACAAGCAGCTTTCATGAGCACATGTGCAATTCCGACCACGCGCTATCTAGCGCCATGCTAACTAAACGCACTTTAACTAACCAGCACAATTTTTTTTAAATAAATAAAATAAAAAACAGCACATGTGCAAATTCGGACACGTGTCCTAACGGTCCTAACTAACACTATGCTAGCGAACACCATACTAGATAACAGCATACTAGCTAAATGCCACAACATACCCTGGAGAATTTACTTAGCTACACATGCCTATATCTGATGTTTGGCTTGCAAGTCACTGAATGCAACCACAATAGTAAAATAAACTGATAACAGCTCATTACCACCCAATCTAATAGTAATTATAACTACAAGCATAGCTACAGTAGCAACAGTTGGCTTTTGTAGCTAGCTACTGTTATACAGGTTATCAAACAAATGACAAGTTAGTCAGCATATCTGCAAGTTGGCGCCATGTGTGCTGCTAGATAGAGCGGTACTGTTTAACAGCATGATAACAGCAAGCTTAGCTACGATTATACTACAGTACACGTAGCAGAATTGCACAAGTAATCTGATTTAAACTGATATAGTAAAATACTATTTGCCAAACATAGCCAAATATCTGATTTTCTTTCTTAATTTAACCAAATTACCATTTTAATATGGTGTGTGTGTGGTGCTAACCAGCTAGCTAGCATGTAACATAGTGGCTAATGTCCTTGCTATTCTTGTGCTGAAAAGTTATCATTATTTTTATAAAGGGCACTTGTTAACTTACCCAATAAATATTTATACCGTGTAGGTTACCAAGTAGGTAAATAACATGCTAGTGGTTGTATTGTTTTAAAGGAGAAGCCAAGCTACTTTTATACTCACTCCTGCTTGGAAAGCTGTTGAATCACGCACAGAATGAGCAGTATGGCTGGTGGCATTGTCATGCTGGAGGGTCATGTCAGGAAGACCCGGTAGGAAGGGATACCTGCAGGGAGGGGCGGCAGGTAGTCTAGTGGTTAGAGTGTTGGACTAGTAACCGAAAGTTTGCAAGATCGAATCCCTGAGCTGACAAGGTGAAAAGCTGTCCATCTGCCCCTGAACAAGGCAGTTAACTTTTACTGCCTCAGAAACCCGGATCCGGGAGCACCCCCCACCCCCCCCCCCCACTGACTAGCATAGCTAGCATAGCGTCACAAGTAAATTGTAGCATCTAAATATCATTAAATCACAAGTCCAAGACACCAGATGAAAGATACACTTCTTGTGAATCTAGCCACCATTTCTGATTTTTAAAATGTTTTACAGGGAAGACACAATATGTAAATCTATTAGCTAACCACGTTAGCAAAAGACACCATTTTTTTTACTCCACTATTTTTCCACTCCATCACTAGCTATCACCAATTCGACCAAATAAAGAAATAAATAGCCACTAACCAAGAAAAAACCTCATCAGATGACAGTCTGATAACATATTTATTGTATAGCATAGGTTTTGTTAGAAAAATGTGCATATTTCAGGTATAAATCATAGTTTGCCATTGCAGCCACCATCACAAATCTCCCCAAAGCGACTAGAATTACTACAGAGAGCAACGTGTATTACCAATTTACTCATCATAAAACATTTCATAAAAATAGACAAAGCGTAGCAATGGAAAGACACAGATCTTGTGAATTCAGACAATATTTCAGATTTTCTAAGCGTTTTACAGCGAAAACACAATAAATCGTTATATTAGCATACCACATGTGCAAACGTTACCCCAGCATGAATTCAAGGCAAAGGGAGCGATAACGTTATCATCACCAAAATATATTAATTTTTTCACTAACCTTCTCAGAATTCTTCCGATGACACTCCTGTAACATCATATTACAACATACATATAGAGTTTGTTCGAAAATGTGCATATTTAGCCACAAAAAAACGTGGTTATACAATGAGAATAGTAGCAAAATGGGCCTGAAAATGTCGGGCGCCATCTTTGAGAGTGATCTAGTCTAATCGATAACTAATAATAAACTTGACTAAAAAATACAGGGTTGACAGGAATCGAAAGACAAATTAGTTCTTAATGCAATCGCTGAATTACATTTCTAAAATTATCCTTACTGTGCAATACCGGGTCCGCCAAAGCGAAGCTACACAAAACAAAATGGCGATATATGCGTTTAACATTTTTCAACAGAACAGCGATTTATCATCATAAATAGTTCTTACTATGAGCTGTTCTTCCATCAGAATCTTGGGCAATGTATCCTTTCTCCGGTCTAATCGTCTTTTGGTCGAAAGATGTCCTCTTGTCCCGTCGAAATGGCCACTAACGTTCGGTATGTACAGGAAAAGTGCCCAGCTCATGGAAGGACGTCACAAATAAATGCCTCAAAATCGCACTAAACGGATATAAATTGCTATAAAACGGTTTAAATTAACTACCTTATGATGTTTTTAACACCTATAACGAGTAAAAACATGACCGGCGATATATTACTGGCTAAACCAAGGCTTGGAAAGAGGCCAGTCCGACGTCCATCGTGCGTCGAGCGCAGGGTCCAAAAGAAAGCTCCTTCCGGTCTTTGGTGTTTTATACAGGCCCTGATTGCGCAATCGACTCCATTCAAATTGTCACCACTTACTGACATCTAGAGGAAGGCGTAGGCAGTGTTTGTATCCTCATAGCATTCACAGGGACATTAAAACTGACCTGGGACCAGAGGCCAAGATTTCTGAAATCTCACACCCTGTCAGGAAAAGTGCTGTAGAATGAGTTCTGTTCCACTCAGAGACATAATTCCAACGGTTATAGAAACTAGAGAGTGTTTTCTATCCAATAATAACAATAATATGCATATTGTACGAGTAAGAATTGAGTACTAGGCAGTTTAATTTGGCAATGTCAAAAAAAAAAAAGTGCTAACAGCTCCCCCTATTGACAAAATTAACCCACTGTTCCACTGGCTGTCATTGAAAATAAGAATTGGTTATTAACTGACTTGCCTAGTTTAATAAAGGTAATATAAAAAATATATAAAAACACATGAGGGAGGAGGATGTCTTCCCTGTAATACCCAGTGTTAAGATTGCTGCAATGACAACAAGCTCAGTCTGATGATGCTGTGACACTGCCCCAGACCATGATGGACCCTCCACCTCCAAATTGATCCTACTCCAGGCCTCGGTGTAACGCTCATTCCTTCAACGATAAACGAGAATCTGACCGTCACCTCTGGTGAGACAAAACCGTGACTCATCAGTGAAGAGCACTTTTTGCCAGTCCTGTCTGGGCTAGCGACGGTGGTTTGTGCCCATAGGTGACGTTGTTGCTGGTGATATCTGGTGAGGACCTGCCTTACAACAGGCCTACAAGCCCTCAGTCCAGCCTCTCTCAGCATATTGCGGACAGTCTGAGCACTGATGGAGGGATTGTGCGTTCCTGTGTAACTCGGGGAGTTGTTGTTGCCATCCTGTACCTGTCCCGCAGGTGTTGTTACACGTGGTCTGCCACTGCGAGGACGATTAGTTGTCCGTCCTGTCTCCCTGTAGCGCTGTCTTAGGCGTCTCACAGCACGGACATTGCAATTTATTGCCCTGGCCACTTCTGCAGTCCTCATGCCTCCTTGCAGCATGCCTAAGGCAAGTTCATGCAGATGAGCAGGGACCCTGGGCATCTTTCTTTTGGTGTTTTTCAGAGTCAGTAGAAAGGCCTCTTTAGTGTCCTAAGTTTTCATAACTGTGACGTTAATTGCCTACCGTCTGTAAGCTGTTAGTGTCTTAACGATTGTTCCACAGGTGCATGTTCATTAATTGTTTATGGTTCATTGAACAAGCATGGGAAACAGTGTTTAAACCCTTTACAATGAAGATCTGTGAAGTTATTTGGATTTTTACGAATTATCTTTGAAAGACAGGGTCCTGAAAAAGGGATGTTTCTATTTTTGCTGAGTATATATCCCCTATCAATGCGCAAACAAGGAGCAAACTCTACACAAACATCACACAATGGGATAAGTGATCTGATCTGCATTCCTAGTGTTTTTTGTTGTTGTAGTTCATCTCTTTTATAACCAATTGTAACATTACACATATTACTTTAACTACACTGGCCTCACCAAACACGAATGGTTAGATGGCTAACCATGAAAGCTTAGGCCCAATATTAGGATCGCTAATACATGTGCATGCATAGAGAAATGGTATATGTAAATCATTCTCCTACAGTTTACTCAGTTAGCAGATAATCTTATCCAGAGCGACTTACAGTTAGTCTTACAGGAATAAGCAATAGGCCTACTTGCTAAGCAAGCAGCTTGACCTTAGTTTATACATGTGTAGACCTTCATGCAGTAAAAACCTGTAACCATCAGCTAACACAATATGAACCCATAGCCCACACAATTGGCACAGTTCATGCTATGTGGCTCCATGTTCTTTAACATTTGCTGCTGTGGTGTCAGAAATGAGAAAATGAGATATTGCATGTTTCTTTTGCCTTCAGAGACAAAAAAATGAATTTATTGGCTACAAGGAATATGGGAGGGAAGTCACTCCAGCAAAGTTGTACCAATCAAATTCCACTTAAAACAAACCGATCCACAACATGACAATTGTGGCAATTGTTGGAACCCCATAGGGATTCTCACTTATGAAAAAAGGAACTGTATTTTGGCCTTCCATGGCTCCCGTTAACTGGGGTATAAAAATAAGGCATTTTTCGTCAATCACAATGTGGAATGGCAAAAACACTCACAAATTCAAAAAGAAAAATTATTTCCACTATTTAACAATAGGTACACTATTAGGGCAATAATTAAAAAGTTCAAACCCAGACTCAAACCCACACAACAGTACATGTGCACCGGAGGCAGTTGCACAGACCACTGATTCGACTTCTTGGTTCTGACTTGAAAGTTAAGACAATGTAATGACTTGTAGTTAACCTGTCTCGCCCCCCCGTTCCGCTAGCGGAACTCCTCCCACATTCCACTGAAAAGGCAGAGCGCGAAATTCAAAAAATATATTTTTAGAAATATTTAACTTTCACACATTAACAAGTCCAATACAGCAAATGAAAGATACACATCTTGTGAATCCAGCCAACATGTCCGATTTTTTAAATGTTTTACAGGGAAAACACAATATATATTTATGTTAGCTCACCAACAAATAGAAAAAAGCACAGACATTTTTCACAGCACAGGTAGCATGCACAAAATAAACCAAACTAACCTAGAACAAACCAAAGAAACCAAGAAACAACTTAATCAGATGACAGTCTTATAACATGTTATACAATAAATCTATGTTTTGTTCGAAAAATGTGCATATTTCAGGTATAAATCATAGTTTACATTGCGGCTACAATCAGAAATTGCACCGAAAGCAGCCAGAATTATTACAGACACCAACGTGACATACCGAAATACTCATCATAAAACATTTCTGAAAAATACATGGTGTATAGCAAATTAAAGACAAAGATCTTGTGAATACAGCCAATATTTCAGATTTTCTAAGTGTTTTACAGCGAAAACACAATATAGCATTATATTAGCTTACTACAATAGCCTACCACATTCATTCATCAAGGCACGTTAGCGATAGCAATAGGCACGTTAGCGTTAGCGAATAAACCAGCAAAAGATATTAAATTTCACTAACCTTCATAAACCTTCCTCAGATGACAGTCCTGTAACATCAGGTTATACATACACTTATGTTTTGTTCGAAAATGTGCATATTTAGAGCTGAAATCCGTGGTTATACAACGTAGCATAACGTAGCATAACGTGCTAACGTAGCATCTTTTTCCCAGAATGTGCAGATATTTCTATTAGACTCTCACCTATTCTGACCAAATAGCTATTCATAAACATTACAAAAAAACACATGTTGTATAGGAAACGATAGATCCATTAGTTCTTAATGCAATCGCAGTGTTAGAATTCTAAAAATATCTTCATTACGACATAAGACTTAGTTATGGTAAGGGAATAACCAAAACCTGAGCGCAAAGCTACTTGTACACAGTTCGACAGATATATGAAATAGCATCACAAAATGGTTCCTACTTTTGCTGATCTTCTATCAGAATGTTGTACAATGGGTCCTTTGTCCAGAACCGTCGTTGTTTTGGATTCAGAACGTTCTTTTTCCCTCTTGAATTAGCAAGCACACTGGCCATGCAGCGCTAAGCTCTCCAACGTCAACAAAGTCGAACAACGCAACACGCTGAACGTCCCGAATAAAGTTCAATAATCTAATGAAACTATATTGAAAAAACATACTTTAGGATGATATTGTAACATGTATCAAATAAATTCAAAGCCAGAGCTCATATTCGCCCATAACGACATGTTTCCAGTAGGCAATAACAGGTCCCCCCACGCGCCTTGCAGAAAACAGAAAATGGGTGACACGTTGTTCCAAGAGGGCTCATTCAACGTCAGACAGAGATAATCAACTCCTTTTTCCTCTCACTTCCTCTTGACATCCAGGGGAAGGTGTATGACGTGCACGTATAGTCATACGTATCATGCCCATTTATAGGCAGCGACTTGAACACAGCATCGATTTCAGACTTTCCACTTCCTGGTCACAAAGTGTGCTGCCAAATGAGTTGTGTTTGACCCACAGACAAAATTCAAACGGTTTTAGAAATTAGAGAGTGTTTTCTATCCAATAGTAATAATAATATGCATATTGTACGAGCAAGAATTGAGTACGAGGCTGTTTAAATTGGGAACGATTTTCCCCAAAAGTGAAAACAGCACCCCCTATCCTCAACAGGTTTAAATAGATTAAATAAGTTATTTTGACTTAATCACAACAAAAAATGTACAATGTGTTATGGTCCTCATGAGAGCCAGTATCACCATAGCGCTTGATGGTTTTTGTGACTGCACTTGAAGAAACTTTCAAAGTTCTTGAAATGTTCCATATTGACTGACCTTCATGTCTTAAAGTAATGATGGGATGTCGTTTCTCTTTGCTTATTTGAGCTGTTCTTGCTATAATATGGACTTGGTCTTATACCAGATAGGGCTATCTTCTGTATACCTCCCCTACCTTGTCACAACACAACTGATTCGCTCAAACACATTAACCTCTTTGGGCTAGGGGGCAGTATTTTGACGTCCGGATGACAAGCGTGCCCAAAGTAAACTGCCTGTTATTCAGGCCCAGAAGCTAGGATATGCATATAATTGGTAGATTTGGATAGAAAACACTCTAATGTTTCTAAAACTGTTAAAATAATGTCTGTGAGTATAACAGAACTGAAAACCCGAGGACAAACCATCCAGAGAAAAAAATTATTCAGCCCACCATTGATTCCTATGGCTGTCATTTTTAATATGAAGTGGAAACCTCCCAGATTGCCATTCCTAGGGCTTCCAATAGATGTCAACAGTCTTTAGAAAGAGTTTCAGGCTTGTTTTTGGAAAAATTAGCTAGAATTTGTAGTTTTTCTAAGTGGCTCCCATTTTGGCTGTGGTGTTTTCACGCGCGTGGATGAGAGCGCGTACTTTGTCGTTTATCTCCGGTAATGACAATAACGATTCTCCGTCTTAAATTTTATAGTTTATTTACGTATTAGGGTACCTGAGGTTTGATTATAAACGTTGTTTGACTTGTTTGGAGAAGTTTATTGGTAACGTTTGGGAATCATTTTGTATGCGTTTTGAAGGAGGGAAACCGGTGGATTTTTGTATGAAGCGTGCCATCTAAACTGAGTTTTTGGGGATATTAAGGACTTTATCGATAAAAACAACCATTAGTGATGTAGCTGGGACCTTTTGGAGTTCCAACAGAAGATCTTCAAAGGTACGAGATTTATTTTATCACTATTTCTGACTTTCGTGGCGCACCTGCCTGGTTGGAAAATGTTTTTAATGCTTTTGTGTGCTGGGCGCTGTCCTCAGATAATCGCATGGTGTGCTTTCGTCGTAAAGCTTTTTTGAAATCTGACACAGTGGCTGGATTAACAAGAAGTTAAGCTTTTAACTGATGTATGACACTTGTATTTTCATGAATGTTAAATATGACTATTTCTGTCATTTGAATTTTGCACTCTGCAATTTCACCGGAAGTTGTCGAGATGGGACACTAGCGTCCCACTGATCCGCACGAGAACTAAATAAAATCCAAAAATGTACTTTTAACAAGGTACACCTGTTAATTGAAATGCATTCCAGGTGACTACCTCGTGAAGCTGGTCGAGAGAATGCCAAAGGTGTGCAAAGAATCTCAAATATAAAATATATTTGGATTTGTTTAACACTTTTTTGGTAACTACATGATTCCATATGTGTTATTTCGTAGTTTTGATGTCTTCACTATTATTTTACAATGTAGAAAATAGTAAAAATAATGAAAAACCCTTGAATGAGTAGGTGTGTCCAAACTTTTGACTGGTACTGTTTGTAATTGGGAAATTGATATACAGTGGGGCAAAAAAGTATTTAGTCAGCCACCAATTGTGCAAGTTCTCCCACTTAAAAAGATGAGAGGCCTGTAATTTTCATCATAGGTACACTTCAACTATGACAGACAAAATGAGAAAAAAAAATCCAGAAAATCACATTGTAGGATTTTTAATGAATTTATATGCAAATTATGGTGGAAAATAAGTATTTGGTCACCTACAAACAAGCAAGATTTCTGACTCTCACAGACCTGTAACTTCTTCTTTAAGAGGCTCCTCTGTCCTCCACTCGTTACCTGTATTAATGGCACCTGTTTGAACTTGTTATCAGTATAAAAGACACCTGTCCACAACCTCAAACAGTCACACTCCAAACTCCACTATGGCCAAGACCAAAGAGCTGTCAAAGGACACCAGAAAGAAAATTGTAGACCTGCACCAGGCTGGGAAGACTGAATCTGCAATAGGTAAACAGCTTGGTTTGAAGAAATCAACTGTGGGAGCAATTATTAGGAAATGGAAGTCATACAAGACCACTGATAATCTCCCTCAATCTGGGGCTCCACGCAAGATCTCACCCCGTGGGGTCAAAATGATCACAAGAACGGTGAGCAAAAATCCCAGAACCACACGGGGGGACCTAGTGAATGACCTGCAGAGAGCTGGGACCAAAGTAACAAAGCCTACCATCAGTAACACACTACGCCGCCAGGGACTCAAATCCTGCAGTGCCAGAAGTGTCCCCCTGCTTAAGCCAGTACATATCCAGGCCCGTCTGAAGTTTGCTAGAGAGCATTTGGATGATCCAGAAGAAGATTGGGAGAATGTCATATGGTCAGATGAAACCAAAAAAGAACTTTTTGGTAAAAACTCAACTCGTCGTGTTTGGAGGACAAAGAATGCTGAGTTGCATCCAAAGAACACCATACCTACTGTGAAGCATGGGGGTGGAAACATCATGCTTTGGGGCTGTTTTTCTGCAAAGGGACCAGGACGACTGATCCGTGTAAAGGAAAGAATGAATGGGGCCATGTATCGTGAGATTTTGAGTGAAAACCTTCCATCAGCAAGGGCATTGAAGATGAAACGTGGCTGGGTCTTTCAGCATGACAATGATCCCAAACACACCGCCCGGGCAACGAAGGAGTGGCTTCGTAAGAAGCATTTCAAGGTCCTGGAGTGGCCTAGCCAGTCTCCAGATCTCAACCCCATAGAAAATCTTTGGAGGGAGTTGAAAGTCCGTGTTGCCCAGCAACAGCCCCAAAACATCACTGCTCTAGAGGAGATCTGCATGGAGGAATGGGCCAAAATACCAGCAACAGTGTGTGAAAACCTTGTGAAGACTTACAGAAAACGTTTGACCTCTGTCATTGCCAACAAAGGGTATATAACAAAGTATTGAGATAAACTTTTGTTATTGACCAAATACTTATTTTCCACCATCATTTGCAAATAAATTCATTAAAAATCCTACAATGTGATTTTCAGGAATTCTTTTTCTCATTTTGTCTGTCATAGTTTAAGTGTACATATGATGAAAATTACAGGCCTCTCTCATCTTTTTAAATGGGAGAACTTGCACAATTGGTGGCTGACTAAATACTTTTTTGCCCCACTATACACTAACAATCAAATGCAAACAATTCACACAATTTAGTTATGGAACAATGAATGTGGACAAATTGGAGGGAGAGAGCGCATTCTGGAGAGAGAGGTGCATTGTGCATCTGGGCGCATGGTCAATCCGACATCTGCATTGCAGAATTTACGTGATATGTGCTCAGCAGAAAGCAAGAATGGCCTCAGAAGAAGTCAGGGCATTCATACTTCTTGCGCTTTGCGGTACAGTACAGAGCTGTTGTCAACGAAGTGAGTTTGTCTTTAAACAGTATGTACTGCCCCCACCTAATATCAACCAATCACGTCAATGCGAAGCCATACAGAGCCATCTGCAGGGAAAGTGTACAGACACATGCCACAGCCCTAGCTAGGCTAATAAAATGTTGCAGTCTGGCTTCAGTTTTTAAAGCTTGAAAATGTATAAATCAAAAAATAAAACCTGCAATAAAACACCATGAAAAGGAGAAACATGTAGGCCTAATACAGCAACATTTGAGCAGTAGCCTAGTCTGGCTACTCAACTACAATATATTTTGAGTGCACCATACAGCAATGCTGTATTCAACCACACCGGTGAATGCAGTGCAAAAACATTTAAAACATGTTTAATTTTTATTATATATTTTTTGTTATTAAATACTTTTGGATTAGGGTCACAGCATATTATGCACATCTGCAAGCATAGCAGCAAAGGCTGGACAAACATTATTTATCTCTTCTTTTGTTTTAATATATACAGCATCCAATGTGCATAAGCGGACATTATAAAGGACCATATTGTTTTGAATAAAACAATGCCCAGTTTGCGTCGAGTTGCACTTTTTTTGTTCAAACAAATAGGCCATGTCGTTTATGGCCATGCGCTGATTGAGTTTGACACCCCTGGACTAGCGTATCTATTTATGTAGCTAGTTATTTATTTAGCAAGCTAAAAACATGTAGCCTAACATTAGCTAGCTAGCTGCTGGGATGATGTCATGTCATTGGAGGAGCGGGTGAGTCACCATGTCACGTCTCTTATCGGAATTAGTGGACCAAAGCGCAGCGTGGTAAGTGTTCATGATAAATGTAATTCTCAAAACACTCGAACAAAATAACAAAGAGGGAAAACCGAAACAGTCCTGTCAGGTGCAGACACTAACCAGAAAACAACTACCCACAAAACCCAAACGAAAAAGGTCAACTTATATATGATCCCCAATCAGAGACAACAAAATACAGCTGCCTCTGATTGGGAACCACACCAACATAGAAATAAAGAAACTAGAATGCTCACCCTAGTCACACCCTGGCCTAACCAAAATAGAGAATTAAAACCTCTCCATGGCCAGGGCATGACACACCAACTTTTTCCCCTCATATTGTTTTTTGGTGGCAACAGGCATCTAGAGATGCAGGTGTCATTTGGGTAGCTAGAAAGAAATGTGAATTGCTTTGCTAGCTAGCTATGTTGGCTATGCTGAACTTGAACGACTGTTAGCATATCTCTTAATTCTCAATCAAATGTATTTGTCATTGATGAAATGGGTGGGCAGGCAAGTTCCCATTCATTTGGCAAAACGTGGATTGGGACAAGCATTCATTAGTAGGCGAGAAGAACGAGCAGGCTATTATTCCGCATTGTTCATTACTTTTATTAGAGGGTTTATCTAATGTTCCCTCAATATATTTTAGCTCATCTCGCTCAAACATGCTCTGCCTCCGACCGCAAGGCACTACATAGGGTACTGCGTACGGCCCAGTACATCACTCGGGCCAAGCTTCCTGCCATCCAGGACCTCTACACCAGGCGGTGTCAAAGGAAGGCCCTACAAATTGTCAGACTCCAGCCACCCCAGTCATAGACTGTTCTCTTTGATACCACATGGCAAGCGGTACCTGAGCGCCAAGTCTAGGTCAAAGAGGCTTCTAAACAGCTTCTATCCCCAAGCCATAAGACTCCTGAACATCTAATCAAATGGTTACCAAGACTATTTGCATTGCCCGCCACCTCTCTTTTACACTGTTGCTACTCTCTGTTATTATCTATGCATAGTCACTTTAATAACTCTACCTACAGTTGAAGTCGGAAGTTCACATACACTTAGGTTGGAGTCATTAAAACTCGTTTTTCAACCCCTCCAAAAATGTCTTGTTAACAAACTATAGTTTTGGCAAGTCAGTTAGGACATCTACTTTGTGCATGACACATGTCATTTTTCCAACAATTGTTTACAGACAGATTATTTCACTTATAATTCACTGTATCACAATTCCAGTGGGTCAGAAGTTTACATACACTAAGTTGACTGTGCCTTTAAACAGCTTGGAAAATTCCAGAAAATGATGTCATGGCTTTAGAAGCTTCTGATAGGCTAATTGACATCATTTGAGTCAATTGGAGGTGTACCTGTGGATGTATTTCAAGGCCTACCTTCAAACTCAGTGCCTCTTTGCTTGACATCATGGGAAAATCAAAATAAATCAGCCAAGGCCTTAGAAAACAAATTGTAGACCTCCGCGAGTCTGGAATTTCCAAACGCCTGAAGGTACCACGTTCATCTGTACAAACTATAGTACGCAAGTATAAAGACACAAGTACAAACAATAGTACACAAATATGGGAACAAGCTGCCGTCATACCGCTCAGGAAGGAAACGCGTTCTGGCTCCTAGAGATGAACGTACTTTGGTGCGAAAAGTGCAAATCTATCCCAGAACAACAGCAAAGGACCTTGTGAAGATGCTGGAGGAAACAGATACAAAAGTATCTATAGCCACATTAGAACAAGTCCTATATCGACATAACCTGAAAGGCCGCTCAGCAAGGAAGAAGCCACCACTCCAAAACCGACATAAAAAAGCCAGACTACGGTTTGGAACTGCACATAGGGACAAAGATTGTAATGTTTAGAGAAATGTCCTCTGGTCTGATGAAACAAAAATGTAACTGTTTGGCCATAATGACCATCGTTATGTTTGGAGGAAAAAGGGGGACGCTTGAAAGCCAAAGAACACCATCCCAACCATGAAGCACGGGGGTGGCAGCGTCATGTTGTGGGGGTGCTTTGCTGCAGGAGGGACTGGTGCACTTCACAAAATAGATGGCATCATGAGGCATGAAAATTATGTGGATATATTGAAGCAACATATCAAGACATCAGTCAGGAAGTTAAAGATTGGTCGCAAATGGGTCTTCCAAATAGACAATGACCCCAAGCACACTTCCAAAGTTGTGGCAAAATGGCTTAAGGACAACAAAGTCAAGGTATTGAACTGGCCATCACAAAGCCCTGGACATCACAAAATCCTATAGTAAATTTGTGGGCAGAACTGAAAAAGCGTGTGTGAGCAAGGAGGCCTAACGAACCTGACTCAGTTACACCAGCTGTCAGGAGGAATGGGCCAAAATTCACTCAACTTTTTGTGGGAAGCTTGTGGAATTCTACCCGAAACGTTTGACCCAAGTTAAACAATTTAAAGGCAATGCTACCAAATACTAATTGAGTGTATGTAAACTTCTGACCCAGGAATGTGATGAAAGAAATAAAAGCTGAAATAAATAATTCTCTCAACTATTATTCTGACATTTCACATTCTTAAAATAAAGTGGTGATCCTAACTGACCTAAGACAGGGCATTTTTACTAGGATTAAATGTCAGGAATTGTGAAAAACTGAGTTTAAATGTATTTGACTAAGGTGTATGTAAACTTCCGACTTCAACTGTACATGTACATATTACCTCAATTACCTCGACTAACCGGTGCCCCCGCACATTGACTCTGTACCGGTTCCCCCTGTACATAGCCTCGCTATTATTATTTTACTGCTACTAATTATTTGTAACTTTTATTTCTTATTCTTATTTATTCTTTTTTTATATGCATTGTTTTTAGGGATTGTAGGTAAGCATTTCACTGTAAGGTACACCTGTTTTCGGCGCATGTGACAAATCAAATTTGATTTCTATTTTTTTAAAGGTTTCAAATTCTTCTTGGGGGTGTATATGAACAGATGTTAATACGATTTCATGTTGCTAAAATGCTGTCAGTATCACTTTAAAATGCATGCAATTCCCAATACACGAGTTTCTCATAGCTGTCATTACAGTAGATTTGTTTTATTTTTTGTGGTTATGTCTATGCCGCATACCGTCAGTATCAGAGTGCAAACTGTTGGTCAGGCTAGGGCCGTGGCGGTCATAACATTTTGTCAGACGGTTATTGTCATGCAAAAGTCTGCCGGTCTCACAGTAATTGAATGTTAATTAACATAAACCCGTTTAGCATCTCCAGGCCTCTACACATACAAGGCGCTAATCGGCACCTTTGGAACATCTACATTTTAAAAAGTGGAATAAATCAATTTCATATACACTTTCACAATAAATCCATTGTTTATTTTAGGCATATCTAAAAGAAAGAGAAAATGTATTTCAGATGAACAGAATATGAGTTGGCCTACTGTACATTATCTGGCTATGTGCCATGCCAAAGGCTGTATGCTTGTTCATTTAGCAGACAAGACATGCTTATAAATCCTGTGCCATTATTTTATATTATATAATTTTGTACTAATAATATAATTGAACATAAATTAATAAAACAGAAAGGATATTTTTCCCATTACGGATTGCCGGTTGTGGAGGCGTGTGTGTGATTGTGCTTTCGTGTGTGTATGTTTCACTATGTGTGTGCAATGGCGACGCTATGGAACAGCTGCAATTTTGTTCCAAAATGTAATCAAAGATTTCCTTGAAGAGCTTTGATTGAGATGGAACAAAAATTACATGGCACATCCGCTGTCTCCGGAACAAAAAGAAAGAAAAGAATACTCAAAATCTGTGATGAAATGACTGCCTGACGCTGACAGAGAGACATTTCACATTCCCTTATCAGCATTTGCAAGCATCAAACTGAAATGCTTCGAATCGCAAATGTACCAAGAGATAGGAATACATTGGCGTTGAAATAATAATTCCTTTCGTGTGTCACCGCTTTGTGACGAGAGTCCATGCTTTGCACTCTATTGATAATGACAAAATGGTAATTAAAACAACTATTTGAACAGTTCTGTCAATGATTTTGTTCGTCAATATAAGCATCTTTGCTGCCAATTTTTCTTCTGATTACTAGTGTGCAATGTTTTTTAAAAACTATTATCCATTACTTTGCCTTTTAAAAGGGAAGTCTTACGCTGAGGCAGAATGGTTGTTGTTTTCTTCCCAAGCAGAAGCAATGCAGATTCATTATAGTATTATAGTATTCTACAGTTCTAAGTATTCTAATTGATTGCCCTCTGACTGCAGCTAATCAACCATACTGCAAGTGACTTTGGGTCCTTGAAAAGCACTAAATAAGTCCCTTAAACAGTATTATTATTATTATTATTATGCTTTCTTTGCCTGCAATATGGCAAAAAGGATGTCTGAAATTACAAATATCTACACTGCGTGAACAACACCTTCCTAATATTGAGTTGCACCCTTTTGTCACCAGAACAGCCTCAATTCGTTGGGGCTGTGTCAAATGCGCTCTACAGGGATGCTGGCTCATGTTGACTAATTTACATTTAAGTCATTTAGCAGACGCTCTTACCCAGAGTAGTGAGTGGATACATTTTCATATTTGTTCATACTGGTTCCTCGTGGGAATCGAACCCACAACCCTGGCGTTGCAAGTGCCATGCTCTACCAACTGAGCGACACAGGACTCCAATGCATCTACAGTTGTGTCAAGTTGGCTGGATGTTCTTTGGGTGGTGGACCATTTTTGATACACGAAAAACTGTTGAGCGTGAGAAGCCCAGCAGCGTTTGCAGTTCTTGACACACTCAAACCTGGCACATACTACCATACCCTGTTCAAAGGCACTTTAATATTTTGTCTTGCCCATTCACCCTCTGAATAGCACACATACACAATCCATGTCTCATATGTCTCCAGGCTTAAATTCTTCTTTAACCTGTCTCCTTCCCTTCATCTACACTCATTTGAAGTGGATTTAACAAGTGACATCAACAAGGGATCATAGCCTTCAGCTGGTCAGTCTGTCGTGGAAAGAGCAGGTGTTCCTAATGTTTTGGACATCAGTGTATATGTTTTATAGGTGCAGTGAAATGTGTTGTTTTAAAGGGTGAGCCAAAGTACTGTCGTACAGCGCCCCGTAGCAAATTGCCTTGCTCAAGGGCACAGACAGATTTTTCACTTGTTGGATCAGGTATTCAAACCAGTAACATTTCAGTTACTGGCCCAATGCTCTAGTCGATAGGCTACCTGCCACCCTATCAACAACTGAACTCAAACGAGTGAGATAAGAACGTCTCATGAGAACACTGCACTTCTTGGTAAGCTAGTAAAGTTTTCGAAAAGAAATAACAAGATGTTGAACTTGTTGAATGAGCTATAATAACGGCAGCCTATAGATGTTATATATGCTACTGCACACTCTTTCAGGCAAGCTACAGTACCATCAAGCTACAGTATCACCAAAGCAAAATAATTTTCTGAGGTAAGGTAAAGAAAGAATCACTACAGTATGCTGTTGTGTGGACTGGATAGCAGTGATCAACGTAAATCATTTGAAGGGCTGATTCTACAAGTGTTTGTCAAACATGACTCTGGAGACCAATTCTGAAAATACTGCAAAGTACATCTGAGATTGATTTCTTTCTCTTTTTTTCATTGATCTTTTAAATGATTCCGCCTGAGTTAAACTTATTGCTCCCCAAAGGTAGAACTTTGCCCAAGCCTTGGAACACTCAGACTTCCCATTGTGTTGTGAATACCTGCAGGAAACCCAAGGAGACTTTTCAGACTTGTATGGGAATCGATCCCATCATCTCTAAACTAAGTGCAAAGTAATAGAACAACCCAAAATCCCTCACACCATTTCAGTGGGATGGGCGGTGAAGGAGGGATGATTGTCGGGAAAGTGCCTGAAAACATGTCATTCCTATAAAGAAAAAATGATGTTGATTCTTTGCTCTTTGCTTCAGACATGCTCTGACCCATGCTTCTGCCCTAAAATGTGAGCGGCCCTTCATTCCTTACATCTGATCTAATTCTTTTTCTCAGCCCAACCAACGACCAGCCAGTCCTCATTTCTTCCATCTAAAGACATAGGGTATGTTTGATGTAGTACCAAAATTCAACGTTTCTGATTCTGAAATGTAGGAATTGCCAATGATTGGCTTTGTAATCCTGGCTTAAGAAGTGAATGACAGATAAACACTTATATCTGTGCTGTTATGTAAAACCACTAACGACTAAATCAATAGAGTCAATGGTGATGATAATTATGCACAATATAGAGAGAGCTTTATACTACTACTGACATGGTGATTAATGGCTTGGGAACTGTAGTACAGCTAGCCGGAGTCCTAAATGGCACTTTATTCCTTACATAGTGCACTAGTATTGGGCCCTGATCAAAAGAAGTGCACTACAGCACAGTCGGAAAGTATTCAGACCCCTTCACTTTTTCCAAATTTTGTTACATTACAGCCTTGTTCAAAAATGGATTAAAAAAAAAAATCCTCATCAATCTACACAAAATACCCCAACATGACAAAGTGAAAACAGGTTAAGCAATTTTTGCTAATGTATTTCAAATAAAAAACAGAACTACCTTATTTACATAAGTATTCAGACCCTTTGCTATGAGACTCGAAATTGAGCTGAGGTGCATCCTCTTTCCATTGATCATACTTGAGATGTTTCTACAACTTGATTGGAGTCCACCTCTGGTAAATTAAATTGATTGAACATGACTTGGAAAGGCACACACCTATCTACTGTATATAAGGTCCCACAGCTGCAACATCGAGTGTAACGGTTGCTCTCCTCCTCTTCGTCTGAAGAGGAGGTGTAGGGATCGGACCAAAACGCAGCGTGTTGTGAAGACATGATGAATTTATTCAGACAAGACGAAACACGAAGTACACTTGAGAATTTACAAAACAAAAAACGACGTAGACCGACCTGAACATGAGAACTTACATAAAAACGAAGAACGCACGAACAGGAACAGACTAGACAAACGAAACAGTCCCGTGTGGTAACAAACACTGACACGGAAGACAATCAACCACCAACAAACAGTGAGAACAGCCTACCTAAATATGGTTCTCAATCAGAGGAAACGTAAAACACCTGTCCCTGATTGAGAACCATATCAGGCCAATAGACAATGAACCTAAACATAGAAACACATAACATAGAATGCCCACCCCAACTCACGCCCTGACTAACTAAACACATACAAAAACAAGGAAAACAGGTCAGGAACGTGACATCGAGAGCATCCTGACCGGTTGCATCACTGCCTGGTACGGCAATTGCTCGGCCTCTGACCGCAAGGCACTGCGTTCCGCCCAATACATCACTGGGGCAAAGCTGCCTGCCATTCAGGACCTCTACACCAGGCGGTGTCAGAGGAAGGCTCTAAAAATGGTCAAAGACCCCAGCCACCCCAGTCATAGACTGTTTTCTCTACTACCGTATGGCAAGCGGTACCGGAGTGCCAAGTCTAGGACAAAAAGGCTTCTCAACAGTTTTTACCCCCAAGCCATAAGACTTCTGAACAGGTGTGGTTACCTGGACTATTTGCATTGTGTGCTCCCCCCAACCCCTCTTTTACGCTGCTGCTACTCTCTGTTTATCTTATATGCATAGTCACTTTAACCATACATCCATGTACATACTACCTCAATTGGCCCGACCAACCAGTGCTCCCCCACATTGGCTAACTGGGCTATCTGCATTGTGTCCCAACTCCCGCCAACCCCTCCTTTTACACTACTGCTACTCTCTGTTCATCATATATGCATAGTCACTTTAACCATACCTACATGTACATACTACCTCAATAAGCCTGACTAACCGTTGTCTGTATATAGCCTTGCTACTCTTATTTTCAAATGCATTTTTACTGTTGTAAAAATACATACCTTTTTTTCACACTATTGGTTAGAGCCTGTAAGTAAGCATTTCACTGTAAGGTCTACACCTGTTGTATGTGGCGCACCTGACAAATAAACGTTGATTTGATTTGACAGTTGACAGTGCATGTCAAAGCAAAAACCAAGCCATGATGTCAAAGGAATTTTCCGTACAGCTCCGAGTCAGGATTGTGTCAAGGCACAGATCTGGAGAAGGGTACCAAAACATTTGTGCAGTATTGAAGTTTCCCAAGAACACAGTGGCCTCCATCATTCTTAAATGGAGGAAGTTTGGAACCACCAAGACACTTCTAAGAGCTGGCCGCCTGGCTAAACTGAGCAATCGGGGGAGAAGGGCCTTGGTCAGGGAGGTGAACAAGAACCCGGTGGTCATTCTGACATAGCTTCAGAGTTCCTCTGTGGAGATGGGAGAACCTTCCAGAAGGACAACCATCTCTGCAACACTCCACCAATCAGGCATTTATGGTAGAGTGGCCAGACGGAAGCCACTCCTCAGTAAAAGGCCCATGACAGCCCGCTTGGAGTTTGCCAAAAGGAACCTAAAGACTCTCAGACCATGAGAAACAAGATTCTCTGGTCTGATGAAATCAAGATTGAACTCTTTGGCCTGAATGCCAAGCGTCACGTCTGGAGGAAACCTGGCACCATCCCCACGATGAAGCACAGCATCATGCTGTGGGAATGTTTTTCAGCGGCAGGGACTGGGAGACAAGTCAAATCAAATGCGCCGAATACAACAGGTGTAAACCTTACAGTGAAATGCTTACTTACAAGCCCTTAACCCTTAACCAACAATGCTTTAAGAGGTTTTGTTTTTTTTATAAAAAAAGGTTAAGTAAAACATTTAAATCAAAAGTAACAAATAATTAAGCAAATAATTAAACAGCAGCAGAAGAATAACAATAGCAAGGCTATATACAGGGGGTACCGGTACAGAGTCAGGATCGAGGGAAAGAAACTGAGCAAAGTACAGAGAGATCCTTGACGAAAATCTGCTCCAGAGTGATCAGGACCTCAGACTGGAGAGACCTGAAAATAGCTGTGCAGCGGCGCTCCCCATCCAACCTGACAGAGCTTGAGAGGATCTGCAGAGAATAATGGGAGAAACCCTCCAAATACAGGTGTGCCAAGCTTGTAGCGTCAAACCCAAGAAGACTTGAGGCTGTAATCGCTTCCAATGGTGCTTCAACAAAGTACTGAGTAAAGAGTCTGAATACTTATGTAAATGTATTATTTAGTTTTTTTTCTTCATAAATTTGCAAAAATGTCTCAAAACCTATTTTTGCTTTGTCATTATGGGGTATTGTGTGTAGATTGATGAGGGGGGGAGAACAATTTTAGAATAAGGGTGTAACATAACTATAACGACACAGAACAAGACCCAAATGCGGACACAGGAGGCAGATGGTTTGAGTCTCTGATATTATTAATAAACAAGGGGCAGGCAAGAGGCAAGTCGAGGACAGGCAGATGTTCGTAAACCAGGTCAGAGTCAGATGGGTACAGGACGGCAGGCAGGCTCGAGGTCAGGGCAGGCAGAAAAGGGAGGACTAGAAAACAGGGACTAGTAAACCAGGAGTACGGAAAAAAACATGCTGGTAGGCTTGATGAGACAAGATGAACCAGCAACAGACAAACAGAAACCACCGGTAAAAATGCACAGGGGTTAATGAGAACAAATGGGAGACACCTGGTGGGGGGTGGAGACAAGCACAAGACAGGTGAAACAGACCAGGATGTGACAGTAACAAAATGTGGAAAAAGTCAAGGGATACTTCCCGAATAGGGTGTCATTTGGAACGTAGTCCAAAGCTCCCCTCTGTATTGTGTCTCACCCAGGCAGCTGTGTACGGACTATTTCACTCAGGATGCTTAGGACACCTGCCAATGCCAGTTAGCCAGTGGGTCTATTGTTTGAATGAGTTTACCAATGATACTGATTCATGTCAATAGGCCTCTTAAAACAACTTTTTGAAGTATAGCGGCCAAAAAGACTCCTTAAAGTTACATGGTTATTTTCAATAAGGTATCACTGAAAAAAGGATTGGTGTTTCTTTGGTCACATATTAGGGTTAAGGTCTTTGTAGAGGATTTCCAAAGATACCTTTGGACAAGGCCTAGCTAGCCTTAATTATACTTTTTTTAAGGAGGGGTAAGGCTAAAGAGGATCCTTTAAACTCTTTAATTCAACTGTTGTTTTCACCAAAGGTCAGTGCACAGAAAGTAGTGACAAATTGCCTGAGGCTTGACCTTCACGTTCTCTAATTACCATGAGCAAGGCCATGGTAAAGCTGGTGTTAGCCTGAGTCCCAGATCTGGTTGTGATGTTTTGCCAACTCCACTGCTGTACGAGGTGACAAGACAGCACACACACACATACACACACACACACAAGACAGCACACACAGATCTGGGACTCAGGCTAGGTATTAGCTATAAGGGCTAGCTCTGAGTATAGAGGGCTGAGTTGTCTGAGGTATGAATTCCGGCCTACATGCCATAATACCTTAAAGAGGCCTAAATACAAAGAGGGTTATTTAGAGATGCAGTATATTTGCAGTAGCTGGAATTTTGTCTCTCAAATTAAATGAGCAGTGAGGAGGCGCCTGCAAGTGTCCAGAAATAATTGGCCCACTTGCAAAGCTTAGCTAGTACATTGATGTGAATTGAGACATTCATAATGCTTTCAGGTACAAGCCCTATGAGCTGATGTTTTTGTCTTCTCGTTCGTTCATATTCAAGACGGAGCACGTAAACTTTCAAATGAAGTTAATTCAGAATTACACACCGGCGAGCCCAGCTTCAAGGCCTGTGTGATCTTACTGAACCCAACTGAGCTGTGCTAGCAATGACGCAGAGGAATGTTTTGCTACTGCCAAAACCAATGGCCATGGAGTCTGTATAAATCTGTTTCACAGTGAAACGGAGACTACAAAGAAAATACTTTCAACTTCTGCACTAATGAACCTATATTTTCACGGGTTCAAAATTGTATAGGTCTATTACTTCATCCTCAGCTTGCAGGTTTGTTATTTGTCTCAAAGATTCTACGAGAAATTACCCATATTTCATTTGAGTTGACCAATGTATATGACTGAAGCTAAGAAAAAAGTTTTAATATGCAAAAAAAAAAAGGGGCTTGCTAACATATAAAAAATGGCCCTATGGTGTATTCTGATCATAGAAATAGAATAATGTGATTATTTTTATGTGGTTCTGATGTCCTCAGGTTGTTCTAGAATGGCAGAGGCAGTCTAAATGTCTTTAATTACTTTAGAGTCATGTAGACAATATACATTTACACATCATAACTTAGGTTATGAACTGCAGACTGTGAATGCTCAACTGTCATGACTAATTAGTCAAGTTATACATGACCACTTTAACAAAAAAAAAAAGAAAAAATACTATACTGCTATTATTTGACCAAGCCACAGCATTATTTAAATACCATGACAAAAGGGACACTTTTATTTGAATTTAGTCTTGGGAGGACTACTGAATTAGCATGTTTTAACAAATTGGCTTTTGAATAATTGTAATAATGCAAAGCAGGTGGAGGAGTAGGTGTTGCGATGCCATGTTTTTGCCATTATTCACCCTTGAATAAATGGAGCAGAATGACTGATCAATCTTAGATTCCCTCTCCTCTCTGTGCTCATTTGTGGTTCACATCACAATCCTCACAGTCATTGGTTAATTTACATTTCTCAAGCTCTTGCTTTCTTTCCCTGGGTAATTTGTGGTTGTATTTCCTTGTTTTCCTTGATTTCTTGCCTCTGAGAGCACAAATAGATCAAGACTCTCCTGCATATGCTTTGCTTTAGTGCCTCCTCTCCCTCATCATCCTCCCCCTCTTTCTCGTCCTCCTCCTCCTTGGACATTTACAGCAGCACCACTTGGCTCTACCGACGTACATGGAAATTACATCATGAACCTTTTGACTATGAATCCAGTGATGCACATAGGTAGATTTACTACCTCTGTAAAGTCGTAAAGAATCACAATTAATGTATCACCTCTCCTGTCATTAAGGCAATATGAGTCAACACGAGTGTTCATTTGCCTTGCCTGTGGTCAGAATCACTGGCGTAACACACACCCCCGCAAGGCTTTAGGCCCCCCCAAAAAATACATGGTTTCTCTGTAATTGAGTCCGGACTCATTACTGAAATAAATAAACATTCAGGTTTTCATAATGTGTGTCCTAAGATAGGAGACGTTGTATTACACTGTGAGGAATGATTGTGAAACCCATCAAGTTGGCTGAAATTAACAAAATTGTAGCTCTGCTTTCATGGCCTTTTAAAGACACTTATGAAATTAAATGCTTAACCTGGAGTCTGTTTTGACATGCTCTTAAGAGGTAGCCACTTTAAAAGCATTAAAGCAATTTGAGACGATTAATGTCAATCACAATTCTTAGCAGTGCAGCAGCTGGTTTTAAATGAATTAAATGTTTTGACAGGTCGCCGTGTGGATGGAAAGGTTTCAGCTCAAGCACACAATGTCGGGGTTCGACTTTACAGCATGTCATCGTACAGTATGTCGTCCGTTAATCTATTTGATCTTATATCACACTATCAGGCAATGCCAGGGGACGGCAATGGGCATGTACAGTGCCTTCAGAAAGTATGCACACCCCTTGACTTTTCCCACATTTTGTTGCGTTACTGCCTGAATTGAACATTTATTCAATTTAGATGTTTTGTCACTGGCCTACACACAATAAATAGCCCATAATGTCAAAGTTGAATTATGTTTTTAGACATTTTTACAAATTAATAAAAAATGAAAAGCTGAAATATCTTGTCAATAAATATTCAGCCCATTTGTTATGGCAAGCCTAAATAAGTTCAGGTAAAAATGTGCTTAACAAGTCACATAATAAGTTGCATGGACTCACTCTGTGTGCATTAATAGAGTTTAACGTGATTTTTGAATGACTACCTCATCTCTGCACCCCACACATACATTCATCTGTAAGGTCTCTCAGTCAAGCAGTGAATTTCAAACACAGATTCAACCACAAAGACAATGACGGTTTTCCAATGGCGCTAAGCACAGGCAAAAAGCTGTGCTGGTTCAGTCTGCTTTCCACCAGACACTGGGAATAAATTTACCTTTCAACAGGACAATAAATTAAAACACAGGCCAAATATACACTTGAGTTGCTTACCAAGAAGACCGTGAACGCTCCTGAGTGGCTGAGTTACAGTTTTGACTTAAATCTACTTGAAAATCTATGGCAAGACCTGAAAATGGTTGTCTAGCAATGATAAACAATCAATTTGACAGAGCTTGAAGAATTTGGAAAGAATAATGGACAAATGTTGCACAATCCAGGTGTGGAAAGCTCTTAGAGACTTACCCAGAAAGACTCACAGCTGTAATCGCTGCCAAAGGTGCTTCTACAAAGTATTGACTCAGGGGTGTAAACACTTATGTAAATGACATATTTCTGTATTTACTTTTCAATATATTTGCAACAATTTCTAAACACAGGTTTCACTTTGGCATTATGGGGTATTTTGTGTAGATGGGTGGGGGGGAAAAAATCGATTTAATCCATTTTTGTAACACAACAAAATGTGGAATAAGGGGTATGCATTCTTTCTGAAGGCGCTGTAACTGAGATGTTGCATCCAAAAGTTAATTTGACAGGTCATTTGTGGATATAAAGGCTTATGTTAAAGAACAGGCGGGATGATAAGATGATGATAAGATAGGCCCCTAAATGGCAGGTAAATCCGAGAAAGAAAAAAAGTAGTCGGCCAGTAGGATGCAGAAAACGTAAGTAAACTATTTACAGATAATATTTACAAAGAACACATGGGCAGGTGCTGATCAGTCTATGGTAACATAAGAAAAGCGCAACTGCTATGTTTCGACTCCAAGAGTCTTCTTCAGGCAGCCTTTACTACATTTTTTGTACTAGCAGCCTATTTCTTCTCTTTCTTCAGTTGAAGCACACAATGTCCTTGGCCACAATACTTTTACTACAGCATGTCACCATACCGTATGTCGTCAATAAATCTATTTGATCTAATATTGTATACAGTGAATTGTACTGTGACACTATCAAACAATGTCAGGGGACATGCAACTTGCATGTTGTATCAAACAGGTTACAGTTGTGACAGTCAGCAGTGTTGTGTTGAGGAAATGGCCAACGCAGTTTGACAAGCCAGGCTGGGCTGGGAGGGATGCAAGATGTGCACAGCACAGGGCTCACAGAGTGAAAAAGGAAAAGAGAGAGAAGGAAATTGTGTTGGAGAGTTGAAAAATTATTCAAATCAGATAATATACCCTTGGGTAGTGTTAAAGGGATACTTCGGGATTTCGAAATGAAGCCCTTTCTCTACTTCCCCAGAGTCAGATGAACTCGTGGATAGCATTCTTATGTCTCTGCATCCAGTATGAAGGAAGTTAGAGGTTGTTTCACGAGCCAGTGCTAGCGTTAGCGCAATGACTGGAAGTCTATGGTATCTACTAGCATGCTAGCAGTTACCATAGAGCAGTTGCGCTAACGCTAGTTAGCAACTTCCTTCAAACTGCACACCGAGATAAAAATGGTATCCACAAATTCATCTGACTCTGGGGATAAAGATACTGTAGATAAAGGGCTTCATTGCCAAAATCCTGAATTATTCATCATTTAAGAGTTACTCAAGAGTGAGAAATATGTTATTAAAAATGACTAATTGTCAAAATCACATGCACAAGACCAATTTCCTTTTTATAGGTATCAGGCAAATCTACATTTAAATTCACCACCATTTTGTGAATTGCTGCAACTACAGAATTCTTTAACATGAAGCAAAGTCGTTACAGAAACCCAATGGAAGTGATGAGGGCATGTGAGCATGGCATGTGAGCATTTTTAAATGGCCAAATCAAATCAGCTTAAAGTAACATCAAACCAAATAATGGAGTTGATTTCTGGTGATTTGGACATTATTTGCTCCCATCACTTCCATGGATTTTTAGCCAGCGGTGGCTAAAGATGGCTGACGTTTGTAATGGCCGTTAAAGAAAACTGACCCATGGATTATAGTTTCTCCTGGCCCATAGACTACTTTCACGGTGAGGAACCATCTTTCAGGGTGAGGAACCATCTAACATAAAGTTATAAAATAGTGAACAACTCCCTTAACAGTGCATCTCCAAGCAGTACCACTACTGTTATGTATTGAGGTCAGTTTCTCCTGTGGGGTCAGTCCTTTCCTCCGTATTATTCTGCCCATTGATCCACAGATGGCCCCCTGACGGAGGGTTGTATCACTGCCACCCCCTCCTTCCCTCACGTTAAACATATTGAAATTCCCCCAACTGGATCTCCTAGCTGCTCTAACAATGCCGACATCCCAAATGGCACACTATTCCCTTTATAGTGCACTACTTTGGGCCAGGGACCTATATAGGGAACAGGGTGCTATTTGGGATGCAGTCAATGTTCCACCTGAAGAGCCCTGTCTGTCACTCACAAGCTGATACTGTGGAGATGACCAGGGGTCAATACGGCGCTGGAGCCCTGTGGTGTGTACCGTTTCGCTTAATATCATGCTCCATATCACACTTAATATCACACGGCCTCGTAGAACTCAACCTAAGTGAGTTCTACGAGTTCACAACACAAAGTACACACACTCCAATCTAATTCTATGGTTGTCATTACCCTAAAGGAGTTGTTATTTTATTGTGTTAATATATCCTTTTTTTCCAATTTATTTAATTTATTTACTGTTTAAATCTGCATTGTTGGGAATAGGCTCATAAGTAAGCATTTCACGGTGAAGTCTACACCTCTTGTATTCGGGGAATGTGACCAATAAAATGTGATTGATTTGATTATGAATCAGTCGCAGAGACACACCACCATTTGGGAAACACTGATCTAGAAGTCACACTTTAATAATTCTGAACACCTCTCCCATCTTCTCACTATTTCCCATTGAATTATACTAAGTCCCTAATGTGGTTAAGGATAATTGAACCCTGACATAATTACTGTATCGATGTGTTTCAATTATCACAGACTTTTATGTATCCCAGCACCTATCCTGCATTGTCAATATGCTGACTATCCTCAAAATCGTACAGTTATGAACATAACTACTGTTCCCTGAAGGAGTAAACGAGGTATAACATCCTATGGGGACATACAATCACGCCCCAAGCCGGCTCTGAGGGTACCAAACTAGGAGGCCCACGTTAGACCAAGCACATACAGGTTCCAACTCCTTTTTCCCTAACACTGACCCGAGAAGCATGAACTGTCAGACCATCATGAGGGCTGAACTGTCAGAGCCCCATATAGGGAACCAGAATCTGCTGCAACTTGGCTATGTGCACTGACACACTGCCCCTGCAGCCCAAGTCCATTGATCCCACAGTACTCACCTTGCTAACCTGAAATGTCAGAACTCTACAAGGAGCCGCAAGTCCAAAACAACAGAACACCTGTAAAGCGCACAAGGGGCTATATAGAGTCGATGAACAATGGCAGCCCGAAACTTAAACCCACAGGATTTCGATTCTTTTTATTTTCACCTTTATTTGACCTTTTCATGCGTGAGTTCCAAATATCTCTAACGGTCTCCTCAGCGTGAGTTTTTTTATGCACGTGATGTTAGAACGTTCTCTCCCTTCCAGAATGTGATTGTTACTCAACAGTACATTTAATCCGCGCTGCTCTCAAACCATAGGCTGTTTTCAACTTGTCAATTTCAAGTTATTTCGATTTTTATTTTCTAAGAACAGTTTGAATTGAAGTGTGTTCCGCCTCCTTCATTCACATAAAAGTACTCATTTTTACGGACCAATATTTTTTTTTGTCATTTCTGATCCGGACAAAATTCCCCAAGCACTTCCCAATTGTTTGTGCAGTTCAAGTCTGCAGACATTTGCTCATCTCCCATCCTGCACACACGTGTTCACATGTTCCATCTGTTACCTGCATCGCAGTCATAGTTGTTTTTGTTACCAATAATAACTTTGGAAACGTGTGCGTTTCTATCAAAGTAAGTGCCTTATTACGTTATAAAGGTTTCTGCATGTCGTGTTATGTCATTTCTACTGTAGCATAATCTTTTTGTGTATATTCCTTATAACCGCGGACACGCGAGGTAACGTTACTCATTTCATAACCTTTATGGTGTTATACTCAATGCTTAGGTAGCTAGCTACATTCTTCTATTAGCTCTGGAAATCAATGCTAATTGCGGCAGAGAAGAATTAGCATGTTTTGTATTTTGAAGCTAACCTGGCCTTATGATTCCCAAGTGGCGCAGCTGTCTAAAGCACAGCATCTCAGTGATAGAGGCGTCACTACAGACACCCAAGTGCAAATCCCGAATACATTTCTATCAAAGTAAGTGCCTTATTACGTTATAATAGTTTCTTTATGTCGTGTTATACCGTTTCTACTGCAGCTCACTGTATGTATGGAGCATAATATATTTGTGTATATTCCTTATAACCCGTGGACAAGCGAGGTAACGTTACTCATGTCATAACCTTTATGATGTTATATTCAACCGTGCTTATGGAGCTAGCTACATTCTTCTATTAGCTCTGTAAAACAATGCTAATTGCATCCTTAGCTTGTGTTGTATTTTGAAGCTACCCTGGCATTATGACTCCCAAGTGGAGCAGCGGGTTAAGGCACAGCATCTCAGTGCTTGTGGTGTCACTACAGACACCCTGGTTCAAATGCAGGCTGCATTTCTACCAAAGTAAGTGTGTTAATAGTTTCTGCATGTGAACTGTATGTCCAATTACAAAAAAATCCCTTGTTTGGCAATCTTCTCACATGTTAGTTGGTGGTGAACTATGTGGCAAATGAGGGCTGCTGTCACGTTCGTCTTCCTCCTCGTCTGAGGAGGAGTAGTTGGAAGGATCGGAGGACCAAAATGCAGCGTGGTATGTGTCCATCATGAATTTAATAAACAGAGAACACTGAACAAACTATACAAAACAATAAACGAACAACGAACGTGAAGCTATATAAGAAATGTGCTGACACAAGCAACTAACATAGACAATCACCCACAATGACAAAACAGGCTACCTAAATATGGTTCCCAATCAGAGACAACGACTAACAACTGCCTCTGATTGAGAACCATATCAGGCCAAACACAGAAACAGACAAACTAGACATACAACATAGAATGCCCACTCAGATCACACCCTGACCAAACAAAACATAGAAACATACAAGGCAAACTATGGTCAGGGCGTGACAGTACTCCCCCCCCCAAGGTGCGGACTCCGGCCGCAAAACCTGAACCTATAGGGGAGGGTCTGGGTGGGCATCTGTCCACGGTGGCGGCTCTGGCGCTGGACGTGGACCCCACTCCACCATAGTCTTAGTCCACTTTAGTAGCGTCCTTTGAGCGGCGACCCTCGCCGCCGACCTAGCACTGGCAACCCTACTAAAGGGCCCCACTGGACTGAGGGGCAGCTCCGGACGGAGGGGCAGCTCTGGACTGAAGGGCGGCTCTGGCAGCTCCTGGCTGACGGACGGCTCTGGAGGCTCCTGTCTGACGGACGGCTCTGGCGGCTCCTGACTGACGGACGGCTCTGGCGGCTCCTGCATGACGGACGCTCTAGCGGCGCTGGACAGACGGGCGGCTCAGACGGCGCTGGACAGACGGGCGGCTCAGACGGCGCTGGACAGACGGGCGGCTCAGACGGCGCTGGACAGACGGGCGGCTCAGGCGGCGCTGGACAGACGGGCGGCTCAGGCGGCGCTGGACAGACGGGCGGCTCAGGCGGCGCTGGACAGACGGGAGACTCTGGCGGCGCTGGACAGACAGGCGCACCTGTTTGGGAGCAGACGGAGAGACAGCCTGGTGCGTGGGGCTGCCACAGGACCCACCAGACTGGGGAGACCTACAGGAGGCCTGGTGTTTGGAGGAGGCACCGGAAGGACCGGGCTGTGGGGGAGCACTGGAGCTCTGGTGCGCAGCCTTGGCACCACTCCCCCAGGCTGGATAACTACTCTAGCCCGGACCCTCCAGGCACAGGTTGAACCGGGCTGTGGGTGAGCACTGGAGGTCTAGTGCCTACGACCCGCACCTCTCCCTTGGGCTCCACTCCCACATTCGCCCGGCACGAGCGGAGCGCAGGCATAGGACGCACTGCACCCTCCCAGCGCCCCGGAGACACAGCACGCAGAGCCGGCGCAGGATACCCTGGACCGAAACGGCGTACCGGAGACCAGACACGCTGAGCAGGCACAATACGCCCTGGCTGGATGCCCACACTCGCATGACACTTTCGGGGGGCTGCCCTATAGCGCACCGGGCTATGGGCACGTACTGGTGACACCGTGCGCTTAACCGCATAACACGGTGCCTGACCAGTAACGCGCTGCTTATAATAAGCACGAGGAGTGAGCTCAGGTCTCCAACCTGACTCTGCCACACTCCCCGTGTGCCCACCCCCAAATTTTTTGGGGGGCTGCCTCTCGTACCTGTCGCGCTGCCGTGCTGCCTCCTCATATCGTCGCCGCTCAGCTTTCGTTGCCTCCAGCTCTGCCTTGGGGCGGTGATATTCCCCAGCCTGTGGTATTCACCAGCCGGTTGTAAATCATGCATTCCGATTCTCGCATAGATTGTAATGGGCACATATGTGTGTAAAATACTTTTTTGAAGGTAGTACTGATTATGATGAGCTAAGCTAAGTCCAGCTATGTGTGGAGCCATGTTTGTTGACATACAATGCATTCTGGGTTTCACGTAATCGTCTGTCGGACCAAAGATGCTATAACAAAATGAGGTGAGTAAGGGTTCACACATTTTTTGAGAACTTCAGGAAGTGAATGGTGGGATGTGAATGATGGTAGATGACACATCCCTTCAACATGCATACTATAAACAGACCAAACTCATCTTGTTATCTCTTGTCTTTGGTTTCTGTGAGGGAAAAAAGCATGGTGGCGCGCAGAAACTAATCATCGTCGGATTACTTTCAATTTCTATATAGTGTTTAACCTCTCTCGGGCAGGTGGGACGCAATCGTCCCACCTGGCCAATAGCCAGGGAAAATACAGCGCGGGGAAAATAGCCAGGGAAAATACAACAAAATTATTTTGTTGGCACTCCAATATGTCCCATAAACATCACAAATGGTCCTTTTGTTCGATTAATTCCGTCAATATATATCCAAAATGTCAATTTATTTGGCGCGTTTCATCCAGAAAAACACAGCTTCCAACTTGCGAAACGTCACTAAAAAATATATCAAAAGTTACATGTAAACTTTACCAAAACATTTCAAACTACCTTTGTAATACAACGTCAGGTATTTTTAAACGTTAATAATCGATCAATTTGAAGACGGGATGATCTGTGTTCAATACAAAAAGAAAACAAACTGACGCAACATTTTTGGTAACGTGCCTCTCTCAAACAATTTACTTCATGTGCCCCTCATTTACGATTGCCTTACTTCTTCATTACACAAAGGAATAACCTCAACCGATTTCCAAGGACTGGTGACATCCAGTGGAAGCGGTAGGAACTGCAAACAAGTCCCTTAGAAATCTGGTGTCTCAATGAAACCGCATTGAAAAGAGAGTGACCTCAGAAAAATTCTGAATGGTTTGTCCTCGGGGTTTTGCCGAAACTTCAGAGTGTTTTCTATCCAAATCTACTAATAATATGCATATCTTATATTCTGGGGATGAGTAGCAGGCAGTTGAATTTTGGCATGCTATTTATCCAAAAGTGAAAATGCTGCCCCCTGCCCTGAAGAAGTTCTCAATTATTTCTCAATTATTTCGATCAATGGTGAGCTCACCCATGATGTGATTAATTATCAATAGTAATTGCTATTAGCTAATTAATATTGTAGTTTACGTCAGCCAAGAGTTATAAAAATATGACCACTTGTGTTGTGTCAATCTTTCCTTAGTTAGCGATAGGACAAATGTAGCCTACATTTTCCCGGTTCGGATGATTGTGTTATGCTATAGATACTTCTGTGAATATCTGAACATTGCATCCAAAAATAAACTGCTCACATTCTGGACATAGCTTTGTAAGGACTGGGTTTGTGTAAATAGTTTCTGAAAAAGTGTGGCCAGCTCAAATGCTGATTGTTGTGTCATTTGAAACTGACCGTTCTAAATAAGCGTTCTAATCACACGGGTGTGATCGTACGGTTCAGGGACCACAGTAGAACGATCACACGCATGTTATGGTACGTGTGAAAGGGTTAATAACCTCTTAGTTATTCACGCGCCAATCCCGTTAGCGGGATAGATTTGACAACATCCGGTGAAATTGCAGAGCGCCAAATTCAAACTACAGAAATATCAATATTCAACATTGACGAAAATAAAAGTGTAATACATCAAAATAAAGCTTAACTTCTTGTTAATCCAGCCACTGTGTCAGATTTCAAAAAGGCTTTACGGCGAAAGCACACCATGCCATTATCTGAGGACAGCGCCCCGCATACAAACACGTGAAAATCATTTTTCAACCAGGCAGGTGCGACACAAAAGTCAGAAATAACGATATAATAAATGCCTTACCTTTGAAGATCTTCTTTTTGCAATCCCAAATGACTCAGTGACACAATGAATGGTCGTTTTGTTCGATAAATTCCTTCTTTATATCCCCAAAATGTCCATTTATTTAGCGCGTTTGATTCAGAAATACACCGGTTCCAACTTGCCCAACTTGCCCAACATGACTATAGTATCTAATAAGTTATCAAAAAGAAAGGAGGACCAAGGCACTCTTCATATAATTAATTAAAATGCTGTAGTAAAAGTATTAATTAAAATGCCTTTATGGCATGTTCAATAGAAACAAAGAAATAATACAATGTCCTCTTTTGAACAGCTTTTCCAATTAGCCCTAATTAGAAGAGGGAATGGTTACAAAATTGATTAGACAAACCTAGTAAGCAATACTATACACATTAAAAAGTGAAATACTGTAGCTATGTTATCATAAAAATACAACTCCAAGCTAGAAGTATCAGAACACTTAGAAAGGTAGTTCTAACCTTAAATATGACTGGGAGAAGTGTCAAGAATAAGAAAGCAATATATTCCATAGTACACTAGAACACAGCAAAACATGAACAACAGTCTAAACATAGCGGAGGGCAATTGAGCAAAATGTCCACTAGATGACAGCAAATGAACCTATCACAACCCTACAGGAAGGGTGAGAAATCCATATCTTCATTTAAACCAGGGTATTTAGTGGCCTGTAGTTTGTAAATCCAAAAACTTTCCCTTTGGTTAAACTGTTTAAGACGGTCCCCTTTTCTAATAGAGGCCGGAATATGATCAATACCCATAGCTTGTAGGGAGGCAGGGTTGCCATGGTGTAAGGACTTGTAGTGCCTTGCCATGGGGTAGTCTTCATTGGGGGGGGGCAGAGTTGCAATCTACTGCAGAGATAGTCTGCAGAGGTCCGTCATGCTATTCAGGTCTGTGCCCAAACAGTTCTAGCTTCTCCTTTAAAAAATTCATCTTTCCAGAAATAAGTATCTCACTGTTGACACTTGTTATAGACCCCTCACAGCCCCCAGCTGTGCCCTGAACACCATATGTGAATTAATTGCCCCCCCATTTATCTTCAGGGTTTGTACTGTTAGGTGACAAACTGGGAAATGCTTAACACTCCGGCCGTCCTACAATCTAAGCTAGATGCCCTCAATGTCAGGACCCGGTGCGAGAAACAGTCACTAATAATCGTCAGAACCCAGAAGATGAGGCAGACACAGCAGTACTAGAGATGGTGGTTTAATTAAAGAACAAAATCTTCAGGCAAAGAAACTAAATCCACAATGTCCAAAAATAAAGCCAAAAGGCACAAAATGGAAATCCTCCAAAATACAAAAGAAACTCCACAAAGTGGTAAAAAACAGCAGGGAAAAACAAACCTCAAAAGACTACTCAAATAATACACAAGAACTAAACCAGAGAACCTCTGGAAAATCCAACAAGAGAAATATCTGAATAAAACAAGGCTTGGGCTGGGGCTGGGTGCTAACTTACAAACACTGAGCAAGGAACTGAGGAACACACAGGGTTTAAATACTAACAAGGGAATGACCTACAGGTGCAAACAATAATTAGAGCAAGAAAAACAAAAGGTACAAAAAAGGTGCAATGGGGACATCTAGTGACCAAAACCCGAACAGTCTTGGCCAAAACCTGACACTCAATCTCACACAATTTGCAAGGAACCTACCAGGTACAACCTTAAATCCATAAACACGGGCACCCTCATAGATATCATCCTGACCAACCTGCCCTCTGAATACAACTCTGCTGTCTTCAACCAAGATCTCAGTGATCACTGCCTCATTGCCTGCATCCGTAATGGGTCTGCGGTCAAACGACCACCCCTTATCACTGTCAAACGCTCCCTAAAACGCCTTTCCAATCGACCTGGTAGGATATTGATCTCATTTTGTCAGTAGAGGATGCCTGGTTATTCTTTAAAAGTGCTTTCCTCACCATCTTAAATAAGCATGCCCCATTCAATAAATGTAGATCTAAGAACAGATATAGCCCTTGGTTAACTTCAGATTTGACTGCCCTTGACCAGCACAAAAACATCCTTTGGTGTACTGCATTAGCATCGACTAGCCCCCACGATATGCAACTTTTGAGGGAAGTTAGGAACCAATATACACAGTCAGTGAGGAAAGCAAAGGCTAGCTTTTTCAAATATAGCCCCACCTAAACGATATCATAACCACCATCGATAAAAGACATTACTGTGCAGCGGTCTTCATCGACCTGGCCAAGGCTTTCAACTCTGTCAATCACTGCATTCTTATTGGCAGACTCAACACCCTTGGTTTCTCAAATGACTGCCTCGCCTGGTTCACCAACTACTTCTCAGATAGAGTTCACTGTGTCAAATCGGAGGGCCTGTTGTCTGGACCTCTGGCAGTCTCTATGGGGGTGCCACAGGGTTCAATTCTCAGGCCGACTCTTTTCTCTGTATACATCAATGATGTCGCACTTGCTGCTGGTGATTCTCTGATCCACCTCTATGCAGACGACACCATTCTGTATACTTCTGTCCCTTCTATGGACACTGTGTTAAAGAAGTCTCGAGGTATTGCTCGCCTGAGGTAGAGTACCTTATGATAAGATAAGCTGTAGACCACACTATATACTGTCGTGGTAATTTCCTCTATTACTCAATAGAGAGAGAGAGAGAGAGCCAACCACACACAAGTCAGAGTTAAATTATATATTCCATCTTTAATATACAGTGGGGAGAACAAGTATTTGATACACTGCCGATTTTGCAGGTTTTCCTACTTACAAAGCATGTAGAGGTCTGTAATTTTTATCACAGGTACACTTCAACTGTGAGAGACGGAATCTAAAACAAAAATCCAGAAAATCACATTGTATGATTTTTAAGTAATTAATTTGCATTTTATTGCATGACATAAGTATTTGATACATCAGAAAAGCAGAACTTAATATTTGGTACAGAAACCTTTGTTTGCAATTACAGAGATCATATGTTTCCTGTAGTTCTTGACCAGGTTTGCACACACTGCAGCAGGGATTTTGGCCCACTCCTCCATACAGACCTTCTCCAGATCCTTCAGGTTTCGGGGCTGTCGCTGGGCAATACGGACTTTCAGCTCCCTCCAAAGATTTTCTATTGGGTTCAGGTCTGGAGACTGGCTAGGCCACTCCAGGACCTTGAGATGCTTCTTACGGAGCCACTCCTTAGTTGCCCTGGCTGTGTGTTTCGGGTCGTTGTCATGCTGGAAGACCCAGCCACGACCTATCTTCAATGCTCTTACTGAGGGAAGGAGGTTGTTGGCCAAGATCTCGCGATGCATGGCCCCATCCATCCTCCCCTCAATACGGTGCAGTCATCCTGTCCCCTTTGCAGAAAAGCATCCCCAAAGAATGATGTTTCCACCTCCAAGCTTCACGGTTAGGATGGTGTTCTTGGGGTTGTACTAATCCTTCTTCTTCCTCCAAACACGGCGAGTGGAGTTTAGACCAAAAAGCTCTATTTTTGTCTCATCAGACCACATGACCTTCTCCAATTCCTCCTCTGGATCATCCAGATGGTCATTGGCAAACTTCAGACGGGCCTGGACATGCGCTGGCTTGAGCAGGGGGACCTTGCGTGCGCTGCAGGATTTTAATCCATGACGGCGTAGTGTGTTACTAATGGTTTTCTTTGAGACTGTGGTCCCAGCTCTCTTCAGGTCATTAACCAGGTCCTGCCGTGTAGTTCTGGGCTGATCCCTCACCTTCCTCATGATCATTGATGCCCCACGAGGTGAGATCTTGCATGGAGCCCCAGACCGAGGGTGATTGACCGTCATCTTGTACTTCTTCCATTTTCTAATAATTACGCCAACAGTTGTTGCCTTCTCACCAAGCTGCTTACCTATTGTCCTGTAGCCCATCCCAGCCTTGTGCAGGTCTACAATTTTATCCCTGATGTCCTTACACAGCTCTCTGGTCTTGGCCATTGTGGAGAGGTTGGAGTCTGTTTGATTGAGTGGGTGGACAGGTGTCTTTTATACAGGTAACGAGTTCAAACAGGTGCAGTTAATACAGGTAATGAGTGGAGAACAGGAGGGCTTCTTAAAGAAAAACTAACAGGTCTGTGAGAGCCGGAATTCTTACTGGTTGGTAGGTATTCAAATACTTATGTCATGCAATAAAATGCGAATTAATTACTTAAAAATCATACAATGTGATTTTCTGGATTTTTGTTTTAAATTCCGTCTCTCACAGTTGAAGTGTACCTATGATAAAAATTACAGACCTCTACATGCTTTGTAAGTAGGAAAACCTGCAAAATCGGCAGTGTATCAAATACTTGTTCTCCCCACTGTATATACAAGCTTCACCAAAGCCCTTTAATGACTCTCAGATCAATTCAGTGTCTATCAATGAATTCTCTGAGAGTCCCTACAAAACAATTCTTAGTTTCATTTATAGCCAAGATACACCCCTCTCAACTTACAAAGAATCCTTTACCCGAAAGAGGAGTATCCTATCGCTAGACAGCATCAGCTATAAATCATCGTTCAGTTTGATCTCCCAAGACAAGGTTTAAATCTCATGCTTGATACTTCACTGTCTACCAAAACATTACCTCATCCAATGGCATATATCAATTGTCATTTCTAGATACTCCCAAACCTGGACAAACTCAAAATCAGACAGTGAGCCCCTTAGGTCAAATACTAGGTCAAGATAAGGGCAACCTCAGAGGGGACATACAATGGTTCCAAACACGGCCAAACTCCTTCCCCCTATGAGAAAAGTAGGGAGTGACTGGCGTACAGATATTGTATGAGATAACTAACTGGTTCCCCAATTAATAACTCCATCCCATGGTTTAGGAATAGTTACAAACAACATTCCCATGAGAAACCAACGTTCCACTCTGTCCTCCTCCCCTTCTGATATTCTACTTAGTACCACATGGTTTAACAGATACATTGACTTATGAAGACAAGCCTGACCTCTCCCCTCTCTGGCCCCAAGATACCAATCCCTAGCTCAGAAGATTCTCACAAGCATATGATGAAAATAACATCTTATGTTATGTTACCTATGTTACTTAGCTAAATCTGATTCTGCCACGACAATACCAAGAGAGTTCTCATCTATATTATTCGAAGCCGTCTCTTTCCCACCACAGACCGATGCTGGCACAAAGAGCGCACTCAACCAGTCCATAAGCAAACAAGAAGACGCTCACCCAGAAGTGGCGCTCCTAGTGGCCAGGGACTTTAATGCAGGCAAACTTAAATCAATTTTACCAAATTTTTACCAGCATGTCACGTGTACAATCAGAGGAAAAAAACTCTAGACAACCTTTACTCCACACACAGAGATGCATACAAAGCTCTCCCCTGCCCTCCATTTGGCAAATCTGACCATAATTATATCCTCCTGATTCCTGCTTACAAGCAAAAACTAAAGCAGGAAGTACCAGTGACTCGTTCGATACAGAAGTGGTCAGATGGCGCGGATGCTACGCTACAGAACTGTTTTGCTAGCACAGACTGGAATATGTTCCAGAATTCATCCAACGGCATTGAGGTGTAAACCACCTCAGTCATCGGCTTCATCAATAAGTGCATTGACGACGTCATCCCCACAGTGACCGTACGTACATATCCAAACCAGAAGCCATGGATTACAAGCAACATCCACATCGAGCTAAAGGCTAGAGCTGCCGCTTTCAAGGAGCGAGACACTAATCCGGACGCCAATATGAAATCCCACTATGCCCTCAGATGAACCATCAAACAAGCAAAGCGTCAATACAGGATTTAAATTGAGTCCTACTACACCGGCTCTGACGCTCGTCGGATGTGGCAGGGCTTGAAAACTATTACGGGCTACAAAGGGAAACCCAGACGTGAGCTGCCCAGTGACGCAAGCTGACAAGACAAGCTAAATGCCTTTTTGTGCTTTCTTCGAGGCAAGCAACACTGAAGAATGCACAAGAGCACCAGCTAATCTGGATGACTGTCTGATAATGCTCTTGGTAGCCGATGTGAACAAGACCTTTAAACAGGTCAACATTCACAAAGCCGAGGGGCCAGATGGATCACCAGGACGTGTACTCAAAGCATGCGCGGACCAACTGACAAGTGTCTTCACTGACATTTTCAACCTCTCCCTGACTGAGTCTGTAATACCGGCATGTTTCAAGCAGACCACCATAGTCCCTGTGCCCAAGGAAGCAAAGATAACCTGCCTAAATGAATACCGCCACGTAGCACTCACGTCGGTAACCATGAGGTGCTTAGAAAGGCAGGTCATGGCTCACATCAACCTCATCCTCCCGGATACCCTAGATCCACTCCCATTTGCATACCACCCCAACAGATCCACAGATGACGCAATCTCAATCGCACTCCACACTGCGCATTCCCACCTGGACAAAGGCAGGACCAGAAACTCGTGGGCCACAACCTTAAAATGAAACCTCAGAAATTGTCTGTGGAGGAGGATGTATATCCACATGAAATACGCATCCTTCAGATCTATGACGTGAAAAAATCGCTGGGATGCACCGACTGCAATAGCCGGTGAAGTGTGAGCACTTGCAAACCTTGAGGTGCTTGATTAAAACACGCAAGTCCAGGATGGGACGCAAAGTTTCATCGCTCTTAGGAACTAGCTAAGAAATAATGGCTGTACCAACCGCTCTGATGCCTGCTTTTGAAGGAGAGAGGACCTCGGGGACCATTGACTTAATGACGCCATGAAAAGGAGGAAGACGCACAGCAAACTGCAGTCCATACCCATTTGTCCCCTTCCTCATCATACATGGTAAAACTGTGCATGCCCACCACTGGATGGAGTACACTGCCAGTCTCCCATATATTATCTCCTGAAGGGGCAGAGCACCACACTGAGAACTGGGATAATTCGTTTTTACTGTCGTGCTTGTTTTCATATCCACCACTCTTGACAATCGTGTGTCTGAATGTGGGGAAGAAACTGTGTTTGCTATGCCCACACCTGGACAATACCACACTCTCTATACCCCTGAACACAGAGGAACCTTGAGTAGAAACAATTTGTGGTACCGGCGTTCTGATACCCGGCCCACACCGGGTTTGGAAACTTTGGCATGCAGTAACTTGCCCCCATTGACAGAGTCACTTGGGAGCACTGTTGCCATAGTAAATGCTTGGGGAGCAGGGCCCCGAGTACACGCCCCCTTCCCCGGCCTCCAGATATGGTCGCAAAGTCTGCTTCTTCCCCTGTGCAGTGGAAGAATCCGCTTCCCCCCGCTCTCCTTTGACCCAGCATGGCGTCTGTGCCAAGACCTCCGCTGCTGCCCAGAAGCACTAAGGTGGTTAAAAACCGTCCTCGAAGCCGCCTCCTGGCCCGGGGCAACCCACCTCTGGCCTGGACCCTTTCCTTCCTACCCCCGCAAAATATTTCTGTGGGAAAACGACCCGTAGAGCTGCGTCCTGTTTTTGTTTCTCCTCAAAACGGGCCTGTAAAGACTTTATAGGCAAGCCAAGCTGTCACGCTCTGACCTTAGATATCTATGTTTTCTTTATATTTTGGTTAGGTCAGGGTGTGACGAGGGTGGGTACGCTAGTTTTTGTATTGTCTAGGGGTTTTGTATTGTCTGGGTTTTTTGTAAGTCTAGGGTTTTGTAGGTCTAGGTGATGTGTATGTTTATGGTGGCCTGATATGGTTCCCAATCAGAGGCAGCTGTTTATCGTTGTCTCTGATTGGGGATCATATTTAGGTAGCCATTTTCCCTTTTGTGTTTGTGGGTTCTTGTCTATGTGTAGTTGCCTGTCAGCACTCATTTTGATTAGCTTCACGTGTCGTTTTGTTATTTTGGTTGGTTTGTTCAGTGTTCATTCTTAATATAATAAAGTATGTACGCATACCACGCTGCGCCTTGGTCCGATTCATACGACGAACGTGACACAAGCAACCTTCTTGGCGAAACTGGCTCATCCAAATCAGTGGAGGCTGCTGAGGGGAAGACGGCTCATAATAATGGTGGGAATGGAGCTAATGAAACGGCATCAAACACATGGAAACCATGTATTTGATATACACTGAACAAAAATATATGTAAAGTGTTGGTCCCATGTTTCATGAGATGAAATAAAAGATCCCAGAAATGTTCCATTAGCACAAAAAGCTTATTTAGCTCGAATCTTTTAACATTCCTGTTAGTGAGCATTTTTCCATCCACCTGACAGGTGTGGCATATCAAGAAGTTGATTAAACATCATGATCATTACACAGATGCACCTTGTGCTGAGGACAATAAAAGGCCACTCTAAAATGTGCAGTTTTGTCACACAACACAATGCCACAGATGTCTAAAGTCTTGACGGAGCATGCAATTGGCATGCTGACTGCAGGAATGTCCACCAGAGCTGTTGCCAGAGACCTCCACATACGGCTTCTTCACCTGCGGCATCGTTTGAGAGAGGGAGTATTTATTTCTCTAATAAAGGCCTTTTGTGGGGAAAAACTCATTCTGATTGGCTGGGCCTAACTCCCAATTGGTGTGCCTGGCTGCCAGCACTTTGTCTCCTTGAAACGTGAGACAAAGGGCTGTGAGACATAAGTTTAATCCTAACATGAAAAGTGGGATGTATACGGAGAATGCGGGCCTACAGAAGTTGAACAGCAGAGGGGCTAAGGACCTTAGAGATGGGGAAAGGTCTGATAAAATGGGGGGAAAGTTTGCGGGACTCCACCAGGAGGGGCAGATCCAGAGTGGACAGCCATACCCTCTGCCCAAGATGGTAGCGAGGAGCAGGGGTCCGGTGGTGGTCCGCCTGTCATCGATACCGCTCTTCTTGAGAAGAGAGGCTGGGGTTCGCTTCCAGGTACGGCGACAGCGACAGACTAACATCTGCTGACCTCTTCCTCTTGCTCCAGGAGGAGTGGGGGATGATATCCCAGTGAACAATCAAAAGGTGAGAAACCTGTAGCAGAATAGGGAAGGGTGTTGCAGGCATATTAAACCCCCAAGAGTTGCTGGCTCCAGGTGGTGGGATTGGTGGAGATGAGGCAGCGAAGAGTTGTCTCCAGGTCCTGATTGGCTCGCTCCGACTGGCCGTTAGACTGGGGATGAAAACCAGAGGACAGGCTGGCCGTTGACCCAATGAGGGTGCAGAACGCCTTCCAGAACCGGAACGAGAACTTAGGACCGCGATCGGAAACCATGTCAACCGGCGGTCCATGGATCCAGAAGATGTGCTGCACAATGAGCTGGGCCGTCTCCTTAGCTGAGGGCAACTTAGGAAGGGGAATAAAATGGGCAGCGTTGGAAAACCTGTCCACCACCATAAGGATGGTGGTGTTGCCATCTGATGGAGGGAGGCCCATGACGAAGTCCAAGGATATATGGGACCAGGGGTGGTGAGGGACAGGGAATGGTTGAAGGAGGCCAGCCGGAGCTTCCGCAGAGTCTTATTCTGCGCACGCACAGTACAGGAGGCAACGAACGCAGAGACGTCAGGAACCATGGTGTGCCACCAAAAATGTTGTCGGATGAAAGTCAAGATCCGACGGGAGCCAGGATGACAGGTGAGTCTCGAGGAATGTGCCCAGAACAGGAGCACAGTAGAGTCCGGGACAAACATCCGGTAGTAGCGGGGCTGCACAAACGTGAGAGTGCGTCAGGCTTCACATTCTTGGATCCCAGGCGGTAGGAGATAGTGAAATGGAAACGAGTGAATAACAGGGCCCATCTAGCATGCTTGGAGTTGAGGCGCTTGGAGGGCCGGAGATATTCCAGGTTCCTATGGTCCGTCCACACCTCCACTCCTCCAACACCATCTTGACAGCGAGTAATTCTCGATTTCCCACGTCATAGTTCCTCTCAATGGGGTTAAAGCAATGGGAAAGGAAGGAGCAGGGATGCATCTTCTGGTCCTGGGCAGAACACTGTGACAGGACAGCCCCCACTCTGACATCAGAGGCGTCGACCTCCACCACGAACTGATGGGGGTTGTAGTGAATCGCTGCTTGAGGTCTGAGAACGCCCGGTCAGCTGCTGGAGACCATATGAACGGAACCTTGGGAGAGGTAAGTGCAGAGATGGGGGAAGCAAGGGTGCTGTAACCCCAGACGAAACGACGGTAGAAATGGGCAAATCCCAGGAAATGTTGCAGCTGCACTCTGGATGTGGGTTGAGGCCAATCCACCACTGCTCTCACCGTGTCAATATTCCCTATAGCGATGACGTATCCTTGGAAGGAGATGGCGGAGCAATGGTACTCACATTTCTCCGTCTTCACGAAAAGCTGGTACTCCAGGAGACGCTGGACCTGTCGTCCATGGAGGACGTGCTCTTAAGCTGACTGGGAATAGATGAGGATGTCGTTGAGGTAGACAAACACAAATCGGTTGGATAGAAGAGATGTGGCAGAGTTGAAAACCTCCCGTATGTCCTGTACTCCGCGGGAATGGAGGAGAGATCCAAGGTTTTTCTCAAGCCAGCAGGGAGAGGTCCCGGGGCAGGTGGTGCCAACTTCAGACAATGAGCATGGCAAAACAGGCTCCAACCCGTAGCCCAGTCGATAAGGAGATTGTGCCTCTGGAGCCATGAAAACCCCAAAACCATGGGTACATGAGGAGACTCCAGGAGCAGAAACTGCATGGATTCAATGTGGTTGCCTGGCACTCGCAGGTGTATAGGAACCGTACTGTGGTTGACTCTTCCAATAGAGCGCCCATCCAGCACGCAGACGTCCATCGGAATGGAAAGGGATTGAGTGGAGATGCTCAGCTCCGACACCAGGGTAGTGTCCATAAAGCGCTCGTCCCCCCAGAGTCAATGAGCACCCGGATGGATTTGGACTGGCCTTCCCACAAAAGGGTAGCATAGAGGGGGTTACGAGTAGTAAGGGATTGGAAACTCCCCGTATGGCTCACCAGTGTACTTGTACCTACTGATGAGCATGGTATTTTTAATGGGCAGGTAGATAAGAAATGTCCCTTAACTCCACAATACTGACAGCTCTTGGTGTTAAATCTGTGTAAGTGCTCATCAGGAGACAATCTAGCCCTGCCCAGTTGCATGGGTTCCAGAGGAGGCGAGTCGACAGCCCTCTGTGATTCCCGAGAGAACACGGGTGACATCGGATTCACTTGGCAATGTAGACTTCAGGGTTTTCTGGGATTCCTCTGAGGCGAGGTGGAAATCGAGGATGAGCGAGGGCGACAGGGAACATATTCCCTCTCCCTCCTACATTCCTGTAGCCGCCCATCGATTCGGATGGTCAAGGCTATGAGGGAGTCGAGGTCCATGGGCAGCTCCCGGGCTGCGAGAACCTCTTTAATCACCTCTGATAATCCGTGAAGGAACATGTCGAACAAGGAGCAGCCTCTCTCCCGGACAGCGGAGAATCAAACACCTTATGTACCTCCACCACTAACTCCTACAGACTGAGGCAAATGGCGGACTGTTGCTCCCACACCACTGTAGCCCAGCATTATGAGGTACGCTATCTTTGAGCGGTCCGAGGGGAACGAAAAAGGCTGCAGCTCGAAGATGAGGGAGCACTGGGAGAGAAAGTCCAGGCAGGTTCCAGAATCTCCAGCATAGCACTGCAGATGAGGTAAGCGAGATTCTCGGGACACCAGTGTAGGCTGGGAAAAAGTGCCACTGCTGAGAGTCTGGGGGATTACTTTTGTGGCTTGCTGCCTAGTAGTGAATCCGCGGAATTGCTCCAGCACTGTATCGAACGCGTGGTCATGGCAAATTCTGTCATGGTATGGAGTCCACCAATAAGGCATTGCAGTAACTTCTTGTGTCTTCCAATGGTGGCTCCTTGCTGGGAGAGAGCATTGTGGAGCTGGTCTGAGTCTGCTGGGTCAGTCATGGCCAGTTTGTACGATCACAGCTCAGGCTAAGATCCAGATGCAGACACAGGAGGCAGATAGTACGAGTCTCAGAGTTTATTACAGTTCAAGGGGCAGGCAAAAGGTAAGTCAAGGCATGCAGAGTGTCGTAATCCAAATCAGAGCCAGGCAGGTACAGGACGGCGGGCAGGATCACGGTCAGGACAGGCAGAAAGGTCAGAACTGGGAAGACTAACAAAAACGGGAACACGCTGGGAGGACTTGACGGGACAAGAAAAACAGACAAAGCAGCTATAAATACACAGGGGATAATGAGGGGAGATGGGACACCTGGTAGGGGGGTGGAGACAAGAAAAATTACAAGGGGAAAAAGATCAAGGTGTGATACCAATTTGGTGGGACTATACCATCCCAGGCACACCCCTGGCTGCGCCCCTACCAAGTCATTTGAAATTCATAGATTGGGGCCTAAACATCAATTCAAATGTATTTAAATAGCCCTTCTTACATCAGCTGATATCTCAAAGTGCTGTACAGAAACCCAGCCTAAAACCCCAAACAGCAAGCAATGCAGGTGTAGAAGCACGGTGGCTAGGAAAAACCCCCTAGAAAGGCCAACACCTAGGAAGAAACCTAGAGAGGAACCAGGCTATGAGGGGTGGCCAGTCCTCTTCTGGCTGTGCCGGGTGGAGATTATAACAGAACATGGCCAAGATGTTCAAATGTTCATAAATTACCAGCATGGTCAAATAATACTAATCACAGTAATTGTCGAGGGTGCAGCAAGTCAGCACTTCAGGAGTAAATGTCAGTTGGCTTTTCATAGCCGATCATTAAGAGTATCTCTACCGCTCCTGCGGTCTCTAGAGAGTTGAAAACAGCAGGTCTGGGACAGGTAGCACGTCCGGTGAACATGTCAGGGTTCCATAGCCGCAGGCAGAACAGTTGAAACTGGAGCAGCAGCACAGCCAGGTGGACTGGGGACAGCAAGGAGTCATCATGCCAGGTAGTCTTGAGGCATTGTCCTAGGGCTCAGGTCCTCCGAGAGAGAGAAAGAAAGAGAGAGAATTAGCGAGAGCATACTTAAATTCACACAGGACACCAGATAAGACAGGAGAAGTACTCCAGATATAACAAACTGACCCTAGCCCCACGACACATAAACTACTGCAGCATAAATACTGGACGCTGAGACAGGAGGGGTCAGGAGACACTGTGGCCCCATCCGATGATACCCCCGGACAGGGCCAAACAGGAAGGATATAACCCCACCCACTTTGCCAAAGCACAGCCCCCACACCACTAGAGGGATACCTTCAACCACCAACTTACCATCCTGAGACAAGGCCGAGTATAGCCCACAAAGATCTCCGCCACGGCACAACCCAAGGGGGGGGAGCCAACCCAGACAGGAAGATCACGCCAGTGACTCAACCCACTCAAGTGACGCACCCCTCCTAGGGACAGCATGAAAGAGCACCAGTAAGCCAGTGACTCAGCCCCTGAATAAGGTTAGAGGCAGAGAATCCCAGTGGAGAGAGGGGAACCGGCCAGGCAGAGACAGCAAGGGTGGTTCGTTGCTCCAGAGCCTTTCCGTTCACATTCACACTCCTGGGCCAGACTACACTCAATCATATGACCCACTGAAGAGATGAGTCTTCAGTAAAGACTTAAAGGTTGAGACCTAGTCTGCGTCTCTCACACGGGTAGGCAGACGATTCCATAAAAATGGAGCTCTATAGGAGAAAGCCCTGCCTCGAGCTGTTTGCTTAGAAATTCTAGGGACAATTAGGAGGCCTGCGTCTTGTGACCGTAGCGTACGTGTAGGTATGTACGGCAAGACCAAATCAGAAAGATAGGTAGGAGCAAGCCCATGTAATGCTTTGTAGGTTAGCAGTAAAACTTTGAAATCAGCCCTTGCCTTAACAGGAAGTCAGTGTAGGGAGGGTAGCACTGGAGTAATATGATCACATTTTTTGGTTCTAGTCAGGATTCTAGCTGCCGTATTTAGCACTAACTGAAGTTTATTTAGTGCTTTATCCGGGTAGCCGGAAAGTAGAGCATTGCAGTAGTCTAACCTAGAAGTCACAAAAGCATGGATTAAGTTTTCTGCATAATTTTTGGACAGAAAGTTTCAGATTTTTGCAATGTTACGTAGATGGAAAAAAGTTGTCATTGAAACAGTCTTGATATGTTCGTCAAAAGAGAGATCAGGGTCCAGAGTAACGCCGAGGTCCTTCACAGTTTTATTTGAGATGACTTTACAACCATCAAGATTAATTGTCAGATTTAACAGAAGATCTCTTAGTTTCTTGGGACCTAGAACAAGCATCTCTGTTTTGTCCGAGTTTAAAGTAGAAAGTTTGCAGCCATCCAATTTCTTATGTCTGAAACACAGGCTTCTAGCGAGGGCAATTTTGGGGCTTCACCATGTTTCATTGAAATGTACAGCTGGGAAGTTAACATTATGTTTTCGAATGACATCCCCAAGAGGTAAAATAAATAGTGAAAACAATAGTTGTCCTAAAACGGAACCTTGAGGAACACCGAAATTTACAGTTGATTTGTCAGAGGACAAACCATTCACAGAGACAAACTGATATCTTTCCGACAGATAAGATCTAAATCTCTCCAAAAGAATGTGGTGATCGATGGTATCAAAGGCAGCACTAAGGTCTAGGAGCACGAGGACAGATGCAGAGCCTCGGTCTGACGCCATTAAAAAGGTATTTACCACCTTCACAAGTGCAGTCTCAGTGCTATGATGGGGTCTAAAACCAGACTGAAGCATTTCGTATACATTGTTTGTCTTCAGGAAGGCAGTGAGTTGCCGTGCAACAGCTTTTTCTGAAATTTTGAGAGGAATGGAAGATTCGATATAGGCCGATGAATTTATTTCAATTGACTGATTTACTTATGAACTGTAACTCATCAACATCTTTGAAATTGTTGCATGTTGGTTTATATTTTTGTTCAGCACATTTGATACCATTCCACTTATTCCGTTCCAGCCATTACCACGAGCCCAACCTCCCCAATGATGGTACTTTGGTATTTTTAAATCACTGATGAATGACCTTGAGACTGATTCATTGACCTGTCAATGTTTTTATTTAGCTGTTTTTGATTTTGTTATAGTCTTGTGAATTGTATGGTTTTTAATAGATTACCTGTAGTTTTTCATGTTGTTTGTCTGTAATTTTAGTAATGACTTGGTGCTGCCTATCTTGGCCAGGACGCTCTTGAAAAATTGATTTTAAATCTCAATGAGCCCTTACCGGTTAACTTCTACCGCGTCAGAAACCCGGATCCGGGAGCACCCCCCACCCCCCCACCAGTAAAAAAGCTGAATAGCATAGCTAGCATAGCGTCACAAGTAAATAGTAGCATCTAAATATCATTCAATCACAAGTCCAAGATACCAGATGAAAGATCCACTTCTTGTGAATCCAGCAATCATTTCTGATTTTTAAAATGTTTTACAGGGAAGACACTATGTAAATCTATTAGCTAACCACGTTAGCAAAAGACACCATTTTTCTTTGTCCACCATTTTTTCTCTCCACCAGTAGCTATCACCAATTCGGCCAAATAAAGATATTGATAGCCACTAACCAAGAAAAAACCTCATCAGATGACAGTCTGATAACATATTTATTGTATAGGATAGTTTTTGTTAGAAAAATTTGCATATTTCAGGTAGAAATCATAGTTTACAATTGCACCCACCATCACAACTCGACTAGAATAAATACAGAGAGCAACGTGTATTACCAATTTACTCATCATAAAACATTTCATAAAAATAGACAAAGCATAGCATTGGAAAGACACAGATCTTGTGAATTCAGACAATATTTCAGATTTTCTAAGCGTTTTACAGCGAAAACACAATAAATCGTTATATTAGCATACCACATATGCAAACGTTACCCCAGCATGAATTCAAGGCAACGGGAGAGATAACGTTATGATCACCAAAATATATTAATTTTTTCACTAACCTTCTCAGAATTCTTCCGATGACACTCCTGTAACATCATATTACAACATACATATAGAGTTTGTTCGAAAATGTGCATATTTAGCCACAAAAAAACGTGGTTATACAATGAGAATAGTAGCAAAACTGGCCTGAAAATGTCGGGCGCTATCTTTGAGAGTGATCTAGTCTAATCGATAGCTAATCATAAACTTGACTAAAAAATACAGGGTTGACAGGAATCGAAAGACAAATTAGTTCTTAATGCAATCGCTGACTTACATTTCTAAAATTATCCTTACTGTGCAATACCGGGTCCGCCAAAGCGAAGCTACACATAACAAAATGGCGATATATGCGTTTAAAAATTTTCAACAGAACAGCGATTTATCATCATAAATAGTTCTTACTATGAGCTGTTCTTCCATCAGAATCTTGGGCAATGTATCCTTTCTCCGGTCTAATCGTCTTTTGGTCGAAAGATGTCCTCTTGTCCCGTCGAAATGGCCAATAACGTTCGGTATGTACAGGAAACGTGCCCAGCTCATGGAAGGGCGTCACAAATAAATGCCTCAAAATCGCACTAAACGGATATAAATTGCTATAAAACGGTTTAAATTAACTACCTTATGATGTTTTTAACACCTATAACAAGTAAAAACATGACCGGCGATATATTACTGGCTAAACCAAGGCTTGGAAAGGGGTCGGTCCGACGCCCTTCATGCGTCCAGCGCAGGATCCAAAAGAAAGCTACTTCCGGTCTTTTGTGTTTTATACAGGCCCTGATTGCGCAATCGACTCCATTCAAATTGTCACCACTTACTGACATCTAGAGGAAGGTGTAGGCAGTGTTTGTATCCTCATAGCATTCACAGGGACATTAAAACTGACCTGGGACCAGAGGCCAAGATTTCTGAAATCTCACTCCCTGTCAGGAAAAGTGCTGTAGATAGAGTTCTGTTCCACTCAGAGACATAATTCCAACGGTTATAGAAACTAGAGAGTGTTTTCTATCCAATAATAACAATAATATGCATATTGTACGAGCAAGAATTGACTACTAGGCAGTTTAATTTGGCAATGTCAAAAAAATAAAAGCGCTAACAGCACCCCCTATTGACAAAAGGTTTAAATAAAGGTAACATTTTTAATAAAACCACCAAGCTCCTGTGATCCAAATACAGTCGAAGTCTGAAGTTTACATACACTTAGGTTGGAGTCATTAAAACTCACTTTTCAACCACTCCACAAATTTCTTGTTAACCTTTTTCTAAACAACCGCTGAATTGCAGGGCGCAAAATATTACTAAAAATATTTATAATCATGCAATCACAAGTGAAATATACCAAAACACAGCTTAGCTTGTTGTTAATCCACCTATCGTGTTTTGAAAATATGCTTTACAGAGAAAGAAATCCAAGCTTTTGTGAGTGTATCAATCAATGCTAGAACAGCTATCCTAAATTAGCATGGTCACGAAAGTCAGAAAAGCAATACATTTAATCGCTTACCTTTGATAATCTTTGGATGTTTGCACTCACGAGACTCCCAGTTACACAACAAATGTTATTTTTGTTCGATAAATATTACTTTTATAACAAAAAAACGCCATTTGGGTTGCGCGTTATGTTCAGAAAACCAAAGCCTCGTTCCGTTCGACGAAAATTCCAAAAAGTATCCGTAATGGTCGTAGAAACATGTCAAATGTTTTTTATAATCAATCCTCAGGTTGTTTTTAACAAACATAATCGATAATATTTCAACCGGACCGTAACCTATTCAATAAGCGAGAAAAAGAAAATGGAGAGCAATATTTTGACAGTTTTGGAAACTTTGGAGTGTTTTCTATCCTAATCTGTAAATTATATGCATATTCTACGATCTGGACCTGAGAAATAGTCCGTTTACCTTGGGAACGTTATTTTAAAATAAAAAAATTATCTGACCCCTAGCGTCAAGAGGTTAGTTAACAAACTATAGTTTTGGCAAGTCAGTTAGGACATCTACTTTTTTTACATCTGCATCACAATTCCAGTGGGCCAGAAGTTTACATTCACTAAAATGACTGTGCCTTTAAACAGCTTGGAAAATTCCAGAAAATTATGTCATGGCTTTAGAAGCTTCTGATAGGCTAATTCAACTCAGTGCACCTTTGCTTGACACCATGGGAAAATCAAAAGAAATCGGCCAAGACCTCAGAAAACAACTTGTAGACCCCCACAAGTCTGGTTCATCCTTGTGACCAATTTCCAAAAGCCTGAAGGTACCACATTCATCTGTACAAACAATAGTACGCAAGTATAAACACCATGGGACCACTCAGCTGTCATACCGCTCAGGAAGGAGACGCGTTCTATTATTGATGAACGTACTTTGGTGTGAAAAGTATAAAGTGTGAAGATGCTGGAGGAAACATGTAAAAACATATCTATAGCCACAGTAAAACAAGTCCTATATCGACATAACCTGAAAGGCTGCTCAGTAAGGAAGAAGCCACTGCTCCAAAACCGCCATAAAAAAGCCAGACTACGGTTTGCAAATGGTCTCATGAAACAAAAATAGAACTGTTTGGCCATAATGACCATCGTTGGGTTTGGAGGAAAAAGGGGGAGGCTTGCAAGCCAAAGAACACCATCACAACCGTGAAGCATGGGGGTGGCAGCATCATGTTGTGGGGGTGCTTTGCTGCAGGAGGGACTGGTGCACTTCAAAATAGATGGCATCACGAGGTAGGAAAATTATGTGGATATATTGAAGCAACATCTCAAGACATCAGTCAGGAAGTTAAAGCTTGGTCGCACATGAGTCTTCCAAATGGACAATGACCCAAAGCATACTTCCAAAGTTGTGGCAAAATGGCTTAAGGACAACAAAGTCAAGGTATTGGAGTGACCATCACAAAGCCCTGACCTCAATCCCATAGAAAATTTGTGGGCAGAACTGAAAAAGCATGTGCGAGCAAGAAGTCCTACAAACCTGACTCAGTTACACCAGCTCTGTCAGGAGGAATGGGCCAAAATTCACTCAACTTATTGTGGGAAGCTTGTGGAAGGCTACCCGAACCGCTTGACCCAAGTTAAACCATGTAAAGGCAATGCTACCAAATACCAATTGAGTGTATGTAAACCTCTGACCCACTGGGAATGAGAAATAAAAAGAAATGAAAGCTGAAATAAATCATTCTCTCTACAAGTATTCTGACATTTCACATTCTTAAAATAAACTGGTGATCCTAACTGACCTGGAATTTTTACTAGGATTAAATGTCAGGAATTGTGAAAAACTGAGTTTAAATGTATTTGGCTAAGGTGTATGTAAACTTCCGACTTCAACTGTACATCCACCTGTCCCGCTCAGGAATCCGGGACAACGTCAGAACGTGCTTAAGGGCGTTGACTCCTTGCCACTCCCAGTAGGGTCTGTGGTGCAACAGCTAGAGCCCTAGCCCCTCTCCATAGGGTTTCTGTTCGCCTCAGAGCCTATCAGTAGGTTGTGTTGTGCACCTAGCCCTTCTCAGTAGGTTCAGTGTGGTGTGCCCCTCAGAGTACCTGGAACACTGGAATGAGGTCACAGTGGGTTAGTCGCTCTGCTGACCGGGCCGCTGGCTGTGATGAATTACTGGTCCGGAGGGCCAATGCCATTTTTCCCTTCATGTCAAGGCCTGTCAAGTCACAGACGCTTCTCTGGGACAGAGGCTGTTTATTTAGCATCCCTCAAACAGTCTGGAAGGTGGATTGTGGCTTAGCTGACCTGAGGCTAAGCTGTGGGAATGACTGAAACTGGCTGCTAACAGGGTGTTCTCATGATCAGAGCTCACAAAATCTCCTAGACAGGCCGTTCAGAATGGTTATAGAGATCAATATCTTTATCGACTATTATTGTATGCTGTTTTTCTACTTTTGAAAAAAAGAACAGCTTCCATCCACAAACACAATATTTCTCCAAATATTGGTACTCTGACACAATACTAAGGCTTTTTAGTAAAGGGAAGTGTAGGGTAACACTGTATATTAGCTTAATGCATAATACATTTGAAACACCTGCATTTCTTGTAAATGGCTCCTTGCGGTACAGTACATTCACAAAAGTGAAAAAAGCATGTATATTCCCGTATCTACAGTGCGATGAGGCCGTCACTGTAGGCCATCCTTGTAAATAAGAATTTGTTCTTAACTGACTTTCCTAGTTAAATAAAGGTTAAATATATATATTTTTAAAGATCAATAGGATACCTTTGTGAGGATATTGTATTACTCAATGTACTGCACTTCATTGGCATAGTATATACTGTACTTAGTAGTGCTCATTATCGCTGTCATAATTAATACCTGCTAAAATTGAGAAAAACAACTATTAGTAGGGTTCCCATAAGACTATATCAACCAGACTATTTTTATCATTGAAGTTAAATGCAGTGTTAATTTTGCCACTATTTTTGTCATTTGAATACTTATTGAGTCTAGGTACTGTCAAAATTACAAAAACAGTGGGCCATTTACTACTGTAAATGCCCTTTCTTTTTAGTCATATTTTAGTCACATTTTTATGGCCTCATTAACCTATATTACATGTAAATCACTGACTTCCATGTGCACTAACATACATTGCCTTGTCCTATCAACATATATTTTTGCATAACATCCTATCGCAAGATTTTCTTCCCAACAGCCACATTCGCAGAAGAACACATTACTCTATTGCAGATTAAAAAATCACACCCTTGACAGGTCTCCAGTCTAACATTTTCCTAAGTGCTACCAACATTTTCAGTGGCACCTTTTCAACACTTTTATAAGCCATAAAATGTGTGTTCTGCCTACTTCCACTAGCGCTACAACCAGCACTGCATCTGCAATGAATGAGTTGGAAAGTGTATCGATAGGCTTGCGTTGTTATTAGCGGCTTCGGTCTTTTTAATACCAAGGAATATTTCACTCTCTCTGGTCATAGGAGTAACAACATGAATTTGTGCATGAGGCAGAAATTGAGTTTTGCCATCAGCTGGAAGATGGTGTCCCTTTTTGGTCAGTGTCTGCTGCCCTCTACCTCCGCTGAGACTGACTATCAGATGCAGGTTCCATCAGCCCAGAAAAAAATTATTTAAACGTATGCTCACTCAGCTGTGCCTCACAAGTAATATAACAACTGACCAGTGTGATCATATAGCCTGAGAAGAAAAACAATACATTGGCAAGGCAATTCAAGCAAATCCAACGATTTGTTTTGGGCCTACTGCACAAGCCTCATTAAAAAAGTACTGTTTTAAACAGGTTAATTTTGCACATTCTTACATTATTTTTTTAAAGTCTTGTTAAAAAAAATCTGAAGCTTATTATTTAAATAATAAGTTTTGCATTTTGACTCAGAAAGTGATCTCGACTCAAAGGTTGGTGACCACTGCTTTAGACTGTGTAATAGACCAATGAGATGGTAGGCTGTTCAAAAAATACACTATTTATACAAAGTATGTGGACACCCCATCAAATTTGTGGATTCGGCTATTTCAGCCACACCCGTTGCCGACAGGTGTCTAAAATCGAGCACACAGCCATGCAATCACCATAGACAAACATTGGCAGTAGAATGAACTTACTAACGAGCTCAGTGACTTTCAACGTGGCAGCGTCATAGGATACCACCTTTCCAACAAGTCAGTTCCTGTCAGAGGAAGGCCATAAAAATTGCCAAGACTCCAGCCACCCTCGTCATAGACTGTTCTCTCTGCTACCACACGGCAAGCGGCACCGGAGCACCAAGTCTAGATCCAACAGGCTTCTAAACAGCTTCTACCCCCAAGCCATAAGACTCATGAACAGCTAATCAAATGGCTACCCAGACTGTTTGCATTGCACCCCCCCTATGCTGCTGCTACTCTCTGTTATTATCTATGCATAGCCACTTTAATAACTCTACCCACATGTACATATTTACCTCAATTACCTCGACACCGGTGCCCCCCGCACATTGAAACATTGACTCTGTACCGGTACCCCCTGTATGTAGCCCCGCTATTGTCATTTACTGCTGCTCTTCAATTATTTGTTATTCTTATCTCTTACTTTTTTAGAGATTTTCTTAAAATTGCGTTGTTGGTTAAGGGCTTGTAAGTAAACATTTCACTGTAAGGTCTACACCTGTTGTATTCAGCGATTGTGACAAATACAATTTGATTTGATTTGTAAAGCTCGCTGCCATTGGACTCTGGAGCAGTGGAAACGTGTTCTCTGGAGTGATGAATCACGCTTCACCATCTGGCAGTCGACGGACAAATCTGGGTTTGGAGGATGCCGGGAGATTGTGCAACATTTGCCGATAATTTTTTTCAAATGTCTTCAATCTCTGTCAAATTGGCTGTTGATCATGGCTAGACAACCATTTTTAGGTTTTGCCATAGATTTAGGTAGATTTAAGTCAAACTGTAACTTGGTCACTCAGGAACATTCACTGTCTTCTTGATAAGATACTCCTGTGTAGATTTGGCTTTGTGTTTTAGGTTATTGTCTTGCTGAAAGGTGAATTAATCTCCCAGTGTCTGGTGGAAAGCAGACTTCCAGGTTTTGCGCTAAGATTTTGGTTGCGTATAGCGCTATTACATTTATTTTTTATCCTAAAAAACTCCCTTGTCCTTAACGATTACAAGCATACCCATAACATGATGCAGCCACCACTATGCTTGAACATATGAAGAGTGGTACTCAGTAATGTACATTGTGGCCTTGGCCTGAGAGGATGGAATTTCAATATGTAGCTAGATGTAGAATGCTAATGTTCAATTCATGCATTTAGCTGTTGAAATTCCTTTTTGGGGGCGGGGGAGAAAGCCCTCGGACCCCCTATTGGCTTTCGGCTAAGCAGCCAATATCTTCATATCCTAGAAACGCCCTTGGTGTTTCACAAATATTTTCATCAGTATTTTAGTTGATGAAATGAACACTGAAACAATACAGTATTTCTGTACTGTAGGTCTGTGCTCTTAGTTAGTGCACTACATTTGACCTGGGCCCATGGGATCTGGGGCTCTGGTTGAAAGTAATTCACTAGGGAATAGGGTGCCATTTGGGATGCACCTACATCTGTCCATACTATACAGCTGTTCTCCATGTTGTTCCTATTCTTGGCTGATCCCTCCAAAATATTCTCTACTTGTCTCTTACAAGAGTAATGTTCACATTGCAGGTGATACTTAGTTCTAGCCTGGTCCAAGGTATGTTTGTGCGGTTGGCAAAATTGTCATAACAATGACCATAGTAGTTGGCAAGACAGTACAAACAGATCTTGGACCAGGCTATGTTAGTTCACTGTAGGAATAGGAAACTCCAGGTAGATACTGCAATCTACTTCTATTCAAAATACCTTTGTGATGAAAAGTTTATTTCCTATGCTGTTGCTGTTTTCATCTGTGAGGAAAGAGAGTTAGTAGTCATGGACCAGAGTGAGGCTCAGTCTCGCACTGGTGTCGGCTAATCCACGCTTTAAGAGTGCTAATCCTTGACATGGAGAGTTATGCTGGCCTCTTTGGCGTGTTGAATCAACAAGTAATAACATTGTTGAAGGGCTTATATGATTCTGCCTGTTTGTTGAACTCCTGCTAAAAAAATCAAGGGAAAATAGGAAAGTAAGAGACCCCTAGCAACACAAACAAATAGGATTAACTAGGGGTGTTATTTTGGGGGTAAATATCACGGTTGACTAGTTACTGTGACTTATGTTTTCAAAGTAGAGTTCTCTAGACAAACTCTTAAGGATATCAAGGTGGTTAAATGCGAAGCTGGGAAAGGGGGTTGTTGGTTGTCGGGTATCATGAATACAGATTTCCCTTTTGTAATAGGCTGTAACCCCATAAGTGTGTTTTTTTTCTTTCAGAATTAAATCTTATCATTGTTGTGCTATTGCTGTCGATTGCTATCCACTTTTGTTACTGTTATTCATCTGGCAACCTTTTTACTGGTCAAGCATTTAAATCATAGAGAGGTATCTGTTTTGGGTGATTTAAATATTGACTAGCTTTCATCAGGCTGCCAACTCAAGAGAAAGCTTCAAACTGTAACTGATAACTGCAACCTGGTTTGGATTATCAGTCAACCTACCAGGGTAGTTACAATGCATTTGAAAAGTATTCAGGCCCCTTCACTTTTTCCACATTTTGTTACGTTACAGCCTTGTTCTAAAATTGATTAAATTCAATTTTTTCCTCATCAATCTAAACACAATACCCCATAATGATGAAGTGAAAACAGGTTTTAAATAAATGTTGCACATTAATTACAATTTAAAAACAGAAATACCTAATTTAGTATTCAGACCCTTTGCTATGAGACTTGAAATTGAGCTCAGGTGCATCCTGTTTCCATTGATCATCCTTGAGATGTTTCTACAACTTGATTGGAGTCCACCTGTGGTAAATTCAATTGATTGGACAGGATTTGGAAAGGCACACACCTGTCTATATAAGGTCCCACAGTTGACAGTACATGTCAGCGCAAAAACCAAGCCATGAGGTCGAAGGAATAGTCCATAAAGCTCAGAGGCAGGATTGTGTTGAGGCACAGATCTGGGGAAGGGTACCAAAACATTTGTGCAGCATTGAAGGTCCCCAAGAACACAGTGGCCTCCATCATTCCTAAATGGCAGAAGTTTGGAACCACCAATACTCTTCCTAGAGCTGCCCGCCTGGCCAAACTGGGCAATCAGGGGAGAAGGGCCTTGGTCAGGGAGGTGACCAAGAACCGGATGGTCACTCTGATAGAGCTCCAAAGTTCCTCTATGGAGATGGGAGAACTTTGCAGAAGGACAACCATCTCTGCAGCACACCACCAATCAGGCCTTTATGGTAGAGTGGCCAGACGGAAGCCACTCCTCAGTTAAAGGCACATGACAGCACGCTTGGAGTTTGCCAAAAGGCACCTAAACAAGATTTTCTGGTCTGATGAAACCAATATTGAACTCTTTGGCCTGAATGCTATGTGCCACGTCTGGAAGAAACCAGGCACTACCCATCACCTGGCCAATACCATCCCTATGGTGAAGCATAGTGGTGGCAGCATCATGCTGTGGGGAAATTTTTAAACGACAGGGACTGGGAGACTGGTCAGGATCAAGGGAAAGATGAACCGAGCAAAGTACTGAGATCCTTGATGAAAACCTGCTCCAGAGCTTTCAGGACCTCAGACTGGGGCTAAGGTTCACCTTCCAACAGGACAACGACCCTAAGCACACAGCCTCGACAACACAGGAGGGGCTTAAGTGGCCTAGCCAGAGCCCAGACTTAAACCTGATCGAACATCTCTGAAGAGACCTGAAAATAGCTGTGCAGCGACGCTCCCCATCCAACCTGACAGAGCTTGAGAGGATCTGCAGAGAATAATGGTAGAAACCCTCCAAATACAGATGTGCCAAGCTTGTAGGGTCATACCCAAGAAGACTCGAGGCTTTAATCACTGCCAAAGGTGGTTCAACAATGTACAGAGTAAAGGGTCTGAATTCTTATGTAAATGTCATATTTCATTCTTTATTTTTTTATACATTTACAAAAAAATCTAAAACCTGTTTTCGCTTTGTCAATATGGCGTATTGTGTGTAGATTGATGAGGATTTAAAAAAAAATCTATTTTAGAATAAGGCAGTAACGTAACAAAATGTGGAAAAAGTGAAGGGCTCTGAATACTTTCCAAATGCACTGCACCAACAGCACAGTAATGACATCATCAACATGTATTGACCACATATTTTCTAATGCTGCACAAGTTTGCTTTAAAGCAGTATCCAAATACATTGGATGTAGTGATCACAATATAGTAGCCATATCTAGGAAAACCGACGTTCTGAAGCCTGGCCCTAATGTAGTGTATAAGAGATCACAAAATAAGTTTTGAAGTGAATTCTATGTTGTTGGTGTAAATAAATTTGACACATTTATGAAAGTGCTTGTCCCAGTTACTAATAAGCACCAATTACGAAAATGACTGCTGAAACTGCTAAATCCAGTGGATTGTTGAGGAATTGAACAATTGTATGGTTGAGAGGGATGAGGCAAAAGAAATGGGAAATAAGTCTTGCTGCGCAACCGATTGGCAAACACACTGCAAATTGAGAAATCATGTGACTAAACTGAATAAAAAGAAGAAGAAACTACTCTATGAAACAAAGATAAATAACAAATAATGATAGTAAAAAGCTTTGGAGCACCTTAAAGGAAATTAACTATTTTTCATTGGTAAGATTAGCAAACATAGGCATGTTCTGCCACTAATATTCTGACACTACACATCCAAGTATAACTGATAAAATTAGGAAAGATAAGCGTTACCATTTTGAATTTGAAGTGAGTGTCGGAGAAGTGAAAAAAGTATTGTTCTCTATCATAAATGACAAGCCACCGGGGTCTGACAACTTGGATGGAAAATTACTCAGGATAATAGCGGATGATATTGCCACTCCTATATGCCATATCTTCAATCTAAGCGTACTAGAAAGTGTGTGCCCTCAGGCCTGGAGTGAAGCAAAAGTAATTCCGTTACCCAAGAATAGAAATTGCCTCCTTTACTACTCAAATAGCCAACCAATCAGCATGTTACCAACCTCTCGTAAACTTTTAGAAAAAATTGTGTTTGACCAGATACAATGCCTTTTTACTGTAAACAAATAGAAAATACTTTCAGCATGCTTATAGGAAGGACATTCAACAAGCACAGCACTTACACAAAAGACTGATGATTGGCTGAGAGAAATTGACGATAAAAAGATTGTGGGAGCTGTTTAGTTAGACTTTAGTGCGGCTTTTGACATTATCTATCAAAATATTTCTGTGTTACGGCTTAACACCCATTCCTTTTATAGTGGATAAAGAGTTACCTGTCTAACAGAACACAGAGGGTGAATATGTAATGGAAGCCTCTCCAAAAGAATCCAGGTAGAATCAGGAATTGCACAGGGCAGCTGTCTAGGCCACTTACTTTTTTCAATCTTTACTAATGACATGCCACTGGCCTTCAGTAAAGCCAGTGTGGCTTGTATGTGGATGACTTAACACAATACATGTCAGCTACTACAGCGAGTGTAATCGTTGCAACACTTAAAAAAGACCTGCAACTAGTTTCAGAATGGGTGGAATAAGGAATAAGTTAGTCCTACATATTTCAAAGACTTAAAGCATTGTATTTGGGACAAATCATTCACTAAACCATAAACCTCAACTAAATCTTGTTATAAATAATGTGGAAATTAGCAAATTGAGGTGACTAAACTGCTTGGAGTAACCCTGGATTGTAAACTGTCATGGTAAAAACATGTTGATACAACAGTAGCTAAAATGTCCATATTAAAGCGCTGCTCTGCCTTTTTAACAATACTATCAACAAGGCAGGTCCTACCTACAGGCTCTAGTTTTGTCACATCTGGACTACTGTTCAGTCGTGTGGTCAGGTGCCACAGAGACCTCGCAAAATTACAATTGGCTCAGAACTGGACGGCACGGCTGGCATTTAAATGTACACGGAGAGCTAACATTAATAATATGCACCGAGGTGTCTGTTTAAACTACTAGCACACAGCTCGGACACCCATGCAACCAAAGGTCACAATCCCCAAGTCAAGAACATACTATGGGAGGCGCACAGTACTGCATAGAGCCATGGCTACATTGAACTATAAGTCACATCAGGTAACTGAAGCAAGCAGTAGAATCAGATTTTAAAAACAGATGAAAATACACCTAATGGAACAGCGGGGACTGTGAAGAGACACACAGAGTCATACATACACATGATAAGACACTAACTCTACATACACGTACACATGGATGTGTATTGTAAATATGCGGTGGTGGAGTTGTGGCCTGAGGGAACACATTGAATGTGTTGGGTAAGGTGTTATGAAATGTAATGTCATGTAATATTTTAAACTGTATGTAATTGTCTTATGTTTCTGGACCCCATGAAGAGTAGCTGCTGCCTTGGTAGCAACTAATGTGGATCCATAATAAATACAAATGGTTCATAAGCTGACCAACCTCACTGGAAAAGAAATACCCTCTAGCTGTACCGGTGGATCTATCTCTTATGTTGAGTTATTGATACCTTAACACAATGATGTGGAGGCAACAAATTCAGTCATATGGACAATATCCCGTTAAAACTCAAAAACCTTGTACAGTGGCCTACAGCACCATCATCTAACAACTATACCACCAAGAGCTCTGGACCGCCTAGGTCAGACATGTCCAATTCAATTCCTACTGTTTTGTCATGACTTCTGTGAGGATCCGAAGGATCAGGTTACAGTGGGTCCGCACTACAGTGCCCTCTCTCCCCCACAGATGGGGAGAGGAAACACTTTGAAGTTTGTGGAAATATTAGATTAATTTAGGAGAATGTAACACATTAGATTGGGTAAAATATACTTTTCATCATCTTTGAAATGCAATATAATATTGCAGTTTAGGCACAATTTAGATGTTGGCAAGTAAATGGCAGCAGTGTGTGTGCAAAGTTTCAGATTGATCCAGTGAAGAATTGCAATACTGCACAGTATTTTGTATCAAGTCGGCCCAAATGTGCTGAATTGGTCATTTGATACATTTTCAAGTACATAACCATAGAGAACATACAACAATGATATGGTACTAAAACATTTAAGTTTACACACTCCCAGGAATGTCATACATGATGGATCATTAGCTTATACACTAACTTTCACACATCTAGATGACCGGGTGGGGTGGGTGTGGAGCCAGAGACAGCAGGGGTTCAAACTGTAGAACCCATTTCCTACATTTGAATATAAAAATGAATTTTGTCAAACAAAAATATGCAACATTTTATCTCTGGGACCCTCAGGATGACAAATCAGAGCAAGATTACTGAATGTAAGTACATTATTTACCTTCAGAGGTGAATGTATCCAACCAGTTGGCGTGATACATTTTTTAAAATGTATTTTTCACTGTAATAGCTACTGTGAATTGGACAGTGCAGTTAGAATAATTAACAAAATGTAAGCTTTCTGCCCATATAAGACATGTCTATGTCCTATGTCCTGGAAAGTTTGCTGTTACTCACACCGTCATTCTAGTCATATTAGAGCAAGTTAGTGCACGTTAGCATCAACCGTCCCGATATAGAGTAACCGATCTCGTAGAGGCTAGCTAGCTGTGTTTGCTGTACCTAAAATGTACTGTAGTCTAGCGTTATAGCTAGCTAACTACCCTAGCGAGCCTCAGTGCCTCTCATTAGGAGAAAAACTGGATAAATGTTTTGATGATGGCAGAGTAAAGGACTGACATAGGCTTGAATACTCATTAATCTTAGAGTAACTATACCTTTGTGTTGTAGATAGTTAGCTAGCTAACATGTGTCTGTGAAATGTCTCATATTCTACACCATGCTGCTACAATTCACTGCACACGTTTCAGCTGCTTGTTTTGATAGCTATATCTCTTAAAGTAAACAACAAAACAACTTGGAAGATGGCGAATGGTGAAGCTTCTTTGGTTTTGTTCAAATGTAAGTAGTTTGTTCTCCTTAAAATAATCACAACTATTTCATCGTACATCTTTGAAAACAGATTTGCAGCCTGCTGGCGTGCCTTTAGCTAGCTATGTGCTTTAGTAGGACTAGAAGTTATAACTGTTAGAACAGTTCCGTTATCTACGGGGTTACTTCCTCTTGATCGACAACTTCATATTTAACATTAGCCTCGTTAGCAAGCTAGCTAGGTTTATTGCAACATAACCTTTTGATGTGAAAGTAACGGTAAGCTGCGCTCATTACTGTTTCACTTTGGCACTACAATTTGATAAAGTATGTGGCAGTCCAGCTACAGAAAGTTCACACAACTCTACTTTGGTCATGTTTTGGTTAATTTTGTACTTCATCTTGTGTCTTTTCAGGATCTACGTGTAGGAGTGTGAGCAGGAGGGGCAGCTGTCACCTGCAAAAGAAGTGAGAGATGTTTAAGCATAAATAAACAGTGCTCTACTGTATGTTATCTTGATATTTATTGCTGTGCTTACATCTATTTCCTATGCTTCACCGGCACATCCATGTAAGTGTGAACATATACATGTACTGCAATTGGCATAATACCTTTAATAGGGCTTTACATGTAGTAGGTGTGGTGCTGACAACTATCCTTTTCCTTATTTTTTCAACAGTTGAAAGCTCCCCCCACCAGAGTCAGCACGGAGAGAGGGGAGGCCACAGCCACATCCTGGAAGTGGTATGCCGTGATGGATGAGGCGCTGCAAGGGCTGCCACTCCATCACACCACTAGTCATTATCTCCTCATCCTCCCAAGGTGCAGCTGTGGGCTCCTCTCCCTCCCAGAACGGTCAAGATGTGGATGGGAGAAGGAGGTGACTGCCACATTGAAAAGTGTTTCTTTTTTGTAATGAACCTTTCAAACCAACAAGTTTTTCCACCAACTTTAGCATCCGGCAAACTTTTTGCAGACTTTTCTTTATATATGAAAGGTATTGCCGGCGACAAAGCCTATACTTTAATTTCCAACAACTGACCTAGTCATGATTGCGGTAAAGTTCTGCCTACGGCTTAGTATGAAATGTAGCCGTAATGCTGAGGCGGCATTGGCACGCACAACACTCTTAAGCACTTGATGGTCGCGCCCATCACTACTATCCTCCTGGCAGTTCTAAAATTCACAGTTCTCAACCACAACTGGATGGATCCATAAAGAATAACTGAGGGAATAAATTAAGAAAATATTGGAGTAAAGTAGGCTAATGCAATTGAATGCATCAAATTGTTGCTTTCTGGTACTCCCAAAGTTATCCTTTTGATATTGACATTTGAAGCAATGACCGAAAATAACTTTTGGACATCAGAACAGCGATTACTCACCTCGAACTGGAAGAAACTTTTTCCTTTAACGAGTCCGACGAGAAGGATATACTGCTTTCCTGGGAACAGGCCCAAATCCCCGTCATTTGCTTGAAGAAAAGACGGAGAAAAATGGGGCGGAAATCGGGCTGCCTTCTGAAACTTCGCAGGTGCGCGAGTAAACTCCCACTGCTATCCGTTCTATTGGCTAACGTGCAATCATTGGAAAATAAAGTTGATGGCCTAGATTAAGATTATCCTACCAACGGGACATTAAAAACTGTAATATCTTATGTTTAACCGAAAGACGACACAGATAATATAGAGCTGGCGGGATTTTCCATATACTGGCAGAACAGAGAAGCTACGTCTGGTAAGACAAGGGGTGGGGGTGTGTGTCTAACAGCTGGTGCGCGATGTCTAATATTAAAGAAGTCTCGAGGTATTGCTCGCCTGAGGTAGAATACCTTATGATAAGCTGTAGACCACACTATCTACCAAAAGAGTTCTAATCTATATTATTCGTAGCCGTCTATTTGCCACCACAGACCGATGCTGGAACTAAGACCACACTCAACCAACTCTATAAGGCCATAGCGAACAAGAAAATGCTCATCCAGAAGCGGCACTCCTAGTGGCCGGGGTCTTTAATGCATTCAAACTTAAATCAGTTTTACCAAATTTTTACCATCATGTCACGTGCAACCAGAGGGGAAAAAAAACTTGAGACCACATTTACTCCACACAAAGAGAGAGATGCATAAAAAGATCTCCCCGTCCTCCATTTGGCAAATCTGACCATAATTCCAGCCTCCTGATTCCTGCTTACAAGCAAAAACTAAAGCAGGAAGTACAAGTGACTCGCTCAATACAGAAGTGGTCAGATGGTGTGGATGCTATGCTACAGGACTGTTTCGCTAGCACAGACTGGAATATGTTCCGGGATTCAACCAATGGCATTGAGGAGTATACCACCTCAGTCATTGGCTTCATCAATAAGTGCATTGATGATGTCGTCCCCACAGTGACTGTACGTACATATCCCAACCAGAAGCCATTGAGCTAAAGGCTAGAGCTGCCGCTTTCAAGGAGCTGGACACTAATCTGGACACTTATAAGAAATCCCCCTATGCCCTCAGACGAACCATCAAACAAGCAAAGCGTCAATACATGGTCACCGGACTATTTACATTGACACTCCCCCAGTTTATAGCCTCATTATTGTTATTTTATTGTTACCTTTTATTATTTTTTGCTTTTAGTTTATTTGGTAAATATTTTCTTAACTCATCTTGAACTGCACTGTTGGTTAAGGGCTTGTAAGTAAGCATTTCATGGTAAGGTATTCGGCGCATGTGACAAATAAGATTTGACTTGATTTGATACCTGAAGTTGGGGAGTTTCTCCCATTACTCTCTGCAGATCCTCTCAAGCTCTCTCAGAGCTTTCCAGAGATGTTAGATCGGGTTCAAGTCTGGGCTCTGGCTGGGTCACTCAAGGACATTCAGAGACTTGTTCCGAAACCACTCATGCGTTATCTTGGCTGTGTGTTTAGGGTTGTTGTGCTGTTGCAATGTGAACCTTCGCCCCAGTCTGAGGTCCTGAGCGCTCTGGAGCAGGTTTTCATCAAGGATCTCTATGTACTTTGCTCCCTTTATCTTTCCCTTGATCCTGGCTAGTCTCCCAGTCCCTACCACTGAAAAACAGCCCCACAGTCCTTTAGGTGCCTTTTGGCAAACTCCAAGAGGGCTGTCATGCGCCTTTTACTGAGGAGTGGCTTCCGTCTGACAACTCTACCATAAATGCCTGATTGGTGGAGTGCTGCAGAGATGGTTGTCCTTCTGGAAGGTTCTCCCATCTCCAAAGAGGAACTCTGGAGCTCTGTCAGAGTAACCATTGGGATTTTGGTCACCTCCCTGACCAAGGCCCTTCTCCCCCGATTGCTCATTTTGGCCAGGCGGCCAGCTCTAGGAAGAGTCTTGGTGGTTCCAAACTTCTTCCATTTAATAATGATGGAGGCCACTGTGTTCTTGGGGACCTTCAAAACTGCAGAAATGTTTTGGTACCCTTCCCCAGATCTGTGCCTTGACGCAGTCCTGTCTCGGAACTAGCAATTAAATATTCACTTACTTTTTGAAAATCTTCCTCTGATTTGTCATCCAAAGGGTCCCAGCTATAACATGTAGTGTCATTTTGTTACATAAAATCCTTCTTTATATCCCAAAAAGTCAGTTTAGTTGGCACCATCAATTTGAGTAATCCACTCGATCAACGAATCCGAAAATCTACGCCTAAACTTTGTTTCAACAAATCAAAATATGTTTCTATCTACTCCTCAGATACCCTAAAATTTAATCAAACTATAATATTTTTTACGGAAAGAAGTATGTTCAATAGGAGACCGATTTTAGCAGGTGCGTCCTGTTTTCATCGCGTGCGCCACACAAATTTCCAAGACTGTGTACCTGTACTAAAACTGATATTTCTTATTCCATTTGGAAGTTACAAGCCTGAAACCTTGAACATAGACTGCTGACATCCTGTGGAAGCCATAGGAATTGCATCCTGGGAGCTAGAATTCAGTATGCCCCTATACTTTCCATTGTAAGAGCATGGGCTCTCTCCCCCAAAAAATTCTGGTTGGTTTTTCTTTGGATTTTCTACTACCATATATATTGTGTTATATCATCCTACATTATTTTAACATTTCTAGAAACTTCAAAGTGTTTTCTTTCCAATGGTACCAATTATATCCATATCTTGGCTTCAGGGCCTGAGCAACAGCAGTTTACTTTGGGCACGTCATTCAGGCGGGAATATGAGAAAAAGGGGCCTAGCCCTAAAGAAGTTTTAAGGGGAAACATTTAAATGTCTTGGAATGGCCTAGTCAAAGCCCAGACCTCAAACCAATTGAGAAGCTGTGGTATGACTTAAAGATTGCTGTACACCAGTGGAACCCATCCAACTTGAAGGAGCTGGAGCAGTTTTGCCTTGAACAATGGGCAAAAATCCCAGTGGCTAGATGTGCCAAGCTTATAGAGACATACCACAAGAGACTTGCAGGTTGTAAGGCAACAAAATAGGAAAAATGGCACGGGGGTGAATACTTTCGCATGCCACTGTACGAACATGAGACTCACATGCTTTTTAAAATATAGATTTCTATTATTTCTATCAGTATCATGATGTAGATACTAACAATGTAAGAGTCAACGCCTGCTCCGTAACAAAGCGGAGTGGGGGTGGAAAAGAGATGAAACATTGATCAGAAAGGCATGGGCTGGCCTTGGGCTCTGTTTCAAAACATCACTTTTTTATATGACAGCTGTTCCACAAGTTGCCGTGACAAATGTTTTGTGGGAAAAAATATTATTTGTATTTTATTATATTTCATTATATTCTAGTCAGGGTGTGTCTTGTCTGTTTAATTAACAAAATAACTATCCATTTCATGTGCATGGCACAGCCATGTATCCTAAAAAAAATTTTTTTATTAGTCTAACAATGTTTCTAAGGACCTACCAATCAACAATAGATATCTTTGTGATGGTGTATAGTCAATGGATTTATTTAGATAGATGTCCTCGGCCTCCCGAGTGGCACAGTGTCACAGTGTTGCGGGTTCACTACAGCCTGGGGTTCGATCCCAGACTTGACCTTTGCCTCTCCCGAGCCTGTTTGGGAGTTGCAGCGATGAGACAAGTTTGTAATCACGAAATTAAGGGGAAAAAATATTTTTAAATTATCATAATAATAGACGTGCTCCCACATCAGCCTACGTCTTCTCCCACTCCTAAACTTGCCGGCATGTGCACGGGAGATATAAAAGGCGTATCCTGGCAACAATGTGGTAAAAATTGGACTTTTTGAATTGGGTTTTAAAAAACATTGCCACGTTTTTTGTCAGGAAACATATACCGTAAAGTCTTTCTGTAAAGGGTTTAATAAAATAAAATATTTGATACCGGCTATAGCCAGTAGAGGCCAAGTCTTGCATCCTCCAAAGATGGAGAGGGAGACTTCATGGTTTGATCAGAGGAAGGAGGTCAGGGAGATGTTCGATGAAGATATAGTCTAGTGACAATCTTGTAGATGCCTAGCTACTCTGGGAACCAGCCTCTGGGAACCAGCCTCTCCTTCACAATTTATGGCACCACTTGGGTGATGCCTCAGCAGCTCTGGGCACCAGAAAGCTCTTCACTACGACCCCTCTGCCCTTAGCACTGCATTCCTCTACTGCATCACTCATTCCTCTCAAGCCTCAGGTGACTCTTCAATCAATACATGCTTAGGCCCACGGTACAGTCAAGTTTGCTCGTAACATGTCGTTCCAAATGCTAGCTACTTAGCTCATGTTAGCCCAAAACAACAAATCGAAAGGTCACTGGGTTGGGCTACGGATGATCCTTTCCGGTTCATATGTGAAGCCGTAACTGATGGTGTGTTCAAGAAAACAGGGAACTCTGGGGGAAAAATCATTTTCAACGATCACCCAACTCGGAATTACAAATCAGAAACTGGGGCATGATCCTAGAGCTCTGACTTCTCAGACCTGAAGATCACCAATGGCACAATTTTTCCCAGTCTGAGCTCTTTTTGTTTCCGAATTCCCAGTTGTCTTGAACGCACCAAAAGTAATACGTTTCGGCTGTGTCATACTGCATACTTTTTTCTAAACAGTACATTCTAAATAGTATGTAGTACGATTAGTACACAGTGTGGAGTTTAAGTAAGTAGTAGGCAAACCAGATTTCGGACACGGACAGAAAGTCATCATTATGAGATAAGTTTAAGCGATCTGTATTGAGACTGATCACTAGAAATAGACAGCGATTTCGTACATTTGATAAGGTCCACAAAACATTGATATATGCCTTCCTCCGCTCCAAAACAAATATGTTTGCCCAGAACTGGTTGTAAACTCGTGATGCTCGGAGCCAGAGTGCATTCATTACAGAACTGCTCTACTGCAGTTTTCACAATGCTCTAGCTAGACGCGAGAATACTTGATGTTACTTGATGGTAATAGCAGGTCGTTTTTAATTATTTAGTTTTAAGCCTTCCCCAAACCCTAGGCCTAACCTTAACCACTCAGAATGAATACATAAACTTAATGTAACGATCTTCGTTGGGAGAAAGAGAGGAGGACCAAAGCGCAGCGTGGTAAGTGTTCATGATGAATCTTTAATAGAACAAACTGAACACTGAGATACAAAACAATAAAGTGAACTACTGAAAACCGAAACAGTTCCGTGTGGAACACACAGACACGGAAGACAACCACCCACAAAACACAACAGAAAACAGGCTACCTAAATATGGTTCCCAATCAGAGACAATGACTAACACCTGCCTCTGATTGAGAACCATATCAGGCCAAATGAAAAACCCAACATAGAAACACAAACATAGATAACCCACCCAACTCACGGCCTGAACATACTAAAACAAAGAAAATACAAAAGAACTAAGGTCAGAACGTGACACTTAACCCTTTGAGTTGTGTCTGTTTTAACTCTGTAACCATGCAGAAAAATGCGTAAAAAAATAGATGTTCATCCATAATACATCAAATTTCGAAGGGAATCTATGAGATCATGTCGCTGTATCACATGAATCCAATGTGCACTTTGTGTAAGGCCCTTTTCAACTTTCAAAGCTAACCTTGTATATCCTACAAGGTTTGATTGATATTGTCAATCACACATTGTGTGTTTTTGTGCGTTTGCGTTTGAGAGAGAGAGAGAGTTTGTGGTGATATTGTTCCATGTGGATTGGATTTTTCCCTTAAATAATGTACAATCCACGTAAGTACTATAAAGCCGATTTGCCATCATTTTATTGTAACAATTTCATTTTTAGAATGTTGAAGTAAATATAAATTCAGTCACTTATGTGGTAAAAACATTTGTAATTTAAAGATGCGGTACACCAACATTGTAAATATACTTCATTTTGTTGACAAAAAGTGATTCATCCATTGATCCTTATTATATTATTAGATGTTCGATAGTGGAGAGGGGTGTAATCCCATCACCTGGTGATATGTGTTAGTATTGTGGCTTAAGGCACATTCATTCTACAGTCTTTTAAAGTGTTTTGGCAGTGACATCAAAAGGGGGCACAGCATTTTTCAAAGAACGATGTTTCAAAATAAATCAAACGAATAATTAGATTAGTATCTTTCAATGTAATAATGGACCTACTCAAGATGTATTTAAACAATAGTTGTATTTAAACAAAAATCATGAATTGCTTTATTTTCAAACATGAAGTTTAGGAGTCAGGGTTTGGGACAGCCACCTGTCAAATAGAAATAGGTGTAACAGCAGCATTCCTTCTCTTCAAGAGAAGAGGAGGTGTAGCAGGGATCGGACCAAGACGCAGCGCAGTTGGTGCTCAACATATTTAATAAAGATAAACAGTGAACATTAAACAATACAAAATGTGGCAAACCGATACAGTCCTAGCTGGTGCAGAGAAAACACAGAGACAGGAAACAACCACCCACAAATCCCCAACACAAAACAAGCCACCTATATATGATTCCTAATCAGGGACAACGATTGACAGCTGCCTCTGATTGAGAACCATATTAGGCCGAACACAAAAACAGACAAACTAGACACACAACATAGAATGCCCACCCAGCTCACGTCCTGACCAACACTAAAACAAGCAAAACACACAAGAACTATGGTCAGAACGTGACAATAGGTGTATAAACAAAGACTTTGAACTATATTAATTTAAAAAATATGTTTGTTATTGCCTTGGATTGAATTAGAAAATATAATGTAAATAAATCTCCTAATTTGGAGACTTAACTGTTTTTTAAAATACTTTTTTTGTGGGTGGAACAGCAATTTACACCACTTCTATAGAATCACCCGTATAACATTTCCTGTAGAATAACAATTTTTTATAGAATACACACCAATACAGCACTATGTGTACATAATGCAGATGTTTCTGTATTACAGTTCTACCAAGTATTCATACCACTGATATACTTTTAGGAGCTGTTTTGACTGAAAATAAGCATATAAGTAAGGTCATTTTGATTTTGTACACGGTCATACCTAGCTAGAACCAGTTAGAACCATATACGAGTACATAAGGTGCTTCATTTCTGCAGGTCATCAGGTCATCTGTCTTTCTGGTCAAAATCACTGATACAGGTCCCCTTCCACCCTCTGATGATATGTATAACGTTTAATATTATATCTCCAGAGACAACCTGGATTCAAATAGATACTTTTTAGATTTGCCTTAGAATAACTACTTTTCAGAAAATACACACCAATACAGCTATCTGTGTAGATTCAGAGCATATCTGAGTTCTGTATTGCAGTTCTATCAAGTATTTGTACCATTGACAGACTTTTAATACCATTGGCAGATTTTCATGTGCACAGACATGAGGTAATTTTGCTTCTGTACACAGTCATACAATACGTGTAATAGAAAAGTACAATCTTAGGTGAGTACATGGGGAGCTATATTTGGTCAAAATCACTGATACAGATCCCGCTCCACCCCCTGGTGGTATGGATAACTTGTTATTAAGTCTCCAGAGAAACCTAGATTCAAATAAAGGTCCTATCTATCAAATTACTATAGGATGAATTAGGGTGTTTTTGGCTGCGGTCAAAATGACACCATTTTTAAGAAAAAGTATATATTGATACAGACACAATAAACAATAATTTATATTTATTAGGAACCATTTGATTGACGAAGCCAAGAAAAATGTGAAGAATTGAATAAACCACCTTTGGGCTATGATCAAAAATATGCAGTTGGTAGTATGTGTCACACCCTGATCTTTCACCTGTCCTTGTGATTGTCTCCACCCCCTCCAGGTGTCACCCATTGTCCCCATTATCCCCTGGGTATTTAAACCTGTGTTTTCTGTCTGTCTGTGCCAGTTCCTTTTGTATGTTTCAAGTCAACCGGAGTGTTTTTCCCTGTGCGCATGCCTTTTCTGCTCTCTTTTGCTAGTCCTCCCGGTTTTGACCCTTGTCTGTTTTCTGGACTCTGTACCCACTTGCCTGACCATTCTGCCTGCCCTGACCTCGAGCCTGCCTGCCACACTGTACAACCTGGACTCTGAACTGGTTTTGACCTTTTGCAGGTCCACGACCATTCTCTTGCCTACCCCTTTTGGATTAATAATAAATATCAAAGACTCAAACCATCTGCCTCCCGTGTCTGCATCTGGGTCTCGCCTTGTGCCCTCATAGTATGAGGGATAAAGAGGCAATCTGAGATAGGTACATCCTCTTTTTGACTTTTCAATTATTAATATATAGCAATTGATTCTTGAAGAATGTAATGTAACCCCATCAGAACCAAAAATATAACCTTGTTTTATGCCATTGTTTGTAAGTAATTGTAAAGCAACTATAATTTTGATCTCATGTGAGAGTTCTTGCATCTATGTATTTGAGAGTAAACTTATCCCAAAATATAATGACTTATCTCATAATTATGACTTATCTCATAATGACTTACTATCTCATAATTCGTGTTCTGATTTATTTTTGTATTTTTTGGGGGGGGGGTGGGGGGGCGGTGGCGGGAACGGGCTTCCGTAGATCTCCATGGCTACAGTACCATGTACAACCCATACAGAGCAGCAGCTCAAATCAAATCAAATCAAATTTTATTAGTCACATACACATGGTTAGCAGATGTTAATGCGAGTGTAGCGAAATGCTTGTGCTTCTAGTTCCGACAATGCAGTAATAACCAACAAGTAATCTAACCTAACAATTCCACAACTACTACCTTATACACACACAAGTGTAAAGGGATAAAGAATATGTACATAAAGATATATGAATGAGTGGTGGTACAGAACGGCATAGGCAAGATGCAGTAGATGGTATAGAGTACGGTATATACATATGAGATGAGTACTGTAGGGTATGTAAACATAAAGTGGCATAGTTTAAAGTGGCTAGTGGTACATGTATTACATAAAGATGGCAAGATGCAGTAGATGATATAGAGTACAGTATATACATATGAGATGGGTAATGTAGGGTATGTAAACATTATATTAAGTGGCATTGTTTAAAGTGGCTAGTGGTACATTTTTACATAATTTCCATCAATTCCCATTTTTAAAGTGGCTGGAGTTGAGTCAGTATGTTGGCAGCGGCCGCTAAATGTTAGTGGTGGCTGTTTAACAGTCTGATGGCCTTGAGATAGAAGCTGTTTTTCAGTCTCTCGGTCCCTGCTTTGATGCACCTGTACTGACCTCGCCTTCTGGATGATAGCGGGGTGAACAGGCAGTGGCTTGGGTGGTTGTTGTCCTTGATGATCTTTATGGCCTTCCTGTGACATCGGGTGGTGTAGGTGTCCTGGAGGGCAGGTAGTTTGCCCCCAGTGATGCGTTGTGCAGACCTCACTACCCTCTGGAGAGCCTTGCGGTTGTGGGCGGAGCAGTTGCCGTACCAGGCTGTGATACAGCCCGACAGGATGCTCTCGATTGTGCATCTGTAGAAGTTTGTGAGTGCTTTTGGTGACAAGCCGAATTTCTTCAGCCTCCTGAGGTTGAAGAGGCGCTACTGCGCATTCTTCACAACACTGTCTGTGTGGGTGGACCAATTCAGTTTGTCCGTGATGTGTACGCCGAGGAACTTAAAACTTACTACTCTCTCCACTACTGTCCCGTCGATGTGGATACGGGGGTGCTCCCTCTGCTGTTTCCTGAAGTCCACAATCATCTCCTTTGTTTTGTTGACGTTGAGTGTGAGGTTATTTTCCTGACACCACACTCCGAGGGCCCTCACCTCCTCCCTGTAGGCCGTCTCGTCGTTGTTGGTAATCAAGCCTACCACTGTAGTGTCATCCGCAAACTTGATGATTGAGTTGGTGGCGTGCATGGCCACGCAGTCGTGGGTGAACAGGGAGTACAGGAGAGGGCTCAGAACGCACCCTTGTGGGGCCCCAGTGTTGAGGATCAGCGGGGTGGAGATGTTGTTACCTACCCTCACCACCTGGGGGCGGCCCGTCAGGAAGTCCAGGACCCAGTTGCACAGGGCGGGGTCGAGACCCAGGGTCTCGAGCTTGATGACGAGTTTGGAGGGTACTATGGTGTTAAATGCTGAGCTGTAATCGATGAACAGCATTCTCACATGGGTATTCCTCTTGTCCAGATGGGTTAGGGCAGTGTGCAGTGTGGTTGCGATTGCGTCGTCTGTGGACCTATTGGGTCGGTAAGCAAATTGGAGTGGGTCTAGGGTGTCCGGTAGGGTGGAGGTGATATGGTCCTTGACTAGTCTCTCAAAGCACTTCATGATGACGGAAGTGAGTGCTACGGGGCGGTAGTCGTTTAGCTCAGTTACCTTAGCTTTCTTGGGAACAGGAACAATGGTGGCCCTCTTGAAGCATGTGGGAACAGCAGACTGGGATAAGGATTGATTGAATATGTCCGTAAACACACCAGCCAGCTGGTCTGCGCATGCTCTGAGGACGCGGCTGGGAATGCCGTCTGGGCCTGCAGCCTTGCGAGGGTTAACACGTTTAAATGTTTTACTCACCTCGGCTGCAGTGAAGGAGAGCCCGCAGGTTTTGGTAGGGGGCCGTGTCAGTGGCACTGTATTGTCCTCAAAGCGGGCAAAAAAGTTGTTTAGCCTGTCTGGGAGCAAGACATCCTGGTCCGCGACGGGGCTGGTTTTCTTTTTGTAATCCGTGATTGACTGTAGACCCTGCCACATACCTCTTGTGTCTGAGCTGTTGAATTGCGACTCGATTTTGTCTCTGTACTGGGACTTAGCCTGTTTGATTGCCTTGCGGAGAGAATAGCTACACTGTTTGTATTCGGTCATGCTTCCGGTCACCTTGCCCTGGTTAAAAGCAGTGGTTCGCGCTTTCAGTTTCACGCGAATGCTGCCGTCAATCCACGGTTTCTGGTTTGGGAATGTTTTAATCGTTGCTGTGGGTACGACATCGTCAATGCACTTCCTAATGAACTCGCTCACCGAATCAGCATATTCGTCAATATTGTTGTTGGACGCAATGCGGAACATATTCCAATCCGCGTGATCGAAGCAGTCTTGAAGCGTGGAATCAGATTGGTCGGACCAGCGTTGAACAGACCTGAGCGTGGGAGCTTGTTGTTTTAGTTTCTGTTTGTAGGCTGGAATCAACAAAATGGAGTCGTGGTCAGCTTTTCCGAAAGGGGGGCGGGGGAGGGCCTTATATGCGTCGCGGAAATTAGTATAACAATGATCTAGGGTTTTTCCAGCCCTGGTAGCACAATCGATATGCTGATAGAATTTAGGGAGTTTTGTTTTTAGATTAGCCTTGTTAAAATCCCCAGCTACGATGAATGCAGCCTCAGGGTGTGTGGTTTCCAGTTTACAAAGAGTCAGATAAAGTTCGTTCAGGGCCATCGATGTGTCTGCTTGGGGGGGAATATATACGGCTGTGATTATGATTGAAGAGAATTCCCTTGGTAGATAATGCGGTCGACATTTTATTGTGAGGAGTTCTAGATCAGGTGAACAGAATGACTTGAGTTCCTGTGTGTTGTTATGATGATCACACCACGTCTCGTTAATCATAAGGCATACCCCCCCGCCCCTCTTCTTACCAGAAAGATGTTTGTTTCTGTCGGCGCGATGCATGAAGAAACCAGCTGGCTGCACCGACTCCGTTAGCGTCTCTTGAGTTAGCCATGTTTCCGTGAAGCAGAGCACGTTGCAATCCCTGATGTCTCTCTGGAATGCTACCCGTGCTCGGATTTCATCAACCTTATTGTCAAGAGACTGGACATTGGCGAGTAGTATGCTAGGGAGTGGAGCGCGATGTGCCCGTCTCCGAAGCCTGGCCAGGAGACCGCCTCGTTTGCCCCTTTTACGGCGTCGCACAGGGTCGCCGGCTGGGATCAGATCCATTGTATTGGGTGGAAGGCAAAACACTGGATCCGTTTCGGGAAAGTCATATTCCTGGTAGGAACGATGATGAGTTGACGTTAATCGTATATTCAGTAGTTCCTCCCGACTGTATGTAATGAAACCTAAGATTACCTGGGGTACCGATGTAAGAAATAACACATAAAAAAACAAAATACTGCCTATTTTCCAAGGAACGCGAAGCGAGGCGGCCATCTCGTTTCGGCGCCGGATGTTGTAACAAGCACTTCAACCTCTCTCACTCTGACTCCGCAGGTCAAGGTCATGACCTTGGGAGAACCAAATATTTAATTGGTTATAAAAGGTTCAGTAACTGTTGTGATTAATTATGTTTGAGGACTTCAATAAGTAATCTTGAGTACCCAGGTTCACAATGAAATTGTATATTTTTGATACACAGTTAGATTGACAGAAATACACTCTTAGTAAAGATGGCGCTATCTACGTAGAACCTAAAAGGGTTATTCGGTTGTCCCCATAGAAGAACCCTTTGAAGAACCCTTTTTGGTTCCAGGTAGAACCTTTTTGGTGGCCAAAAGTTTTGAGAATGACAGAAATATTCATTTTCACAAAGTCTGCTGCTTCAGTGTCTTTAGATATTTTTGTCAGATGTTACTATGGAATACTGAAGTATAATTACAAGCATTTCATAAGTGTCAAAGGCTTTTATTGACAATTACATGAAGTTGATGCAAAGAGTCAATATTTGCAGTGTTGACCCTTCTTTTTCAAGACCTCTGCAATCTGCCCTGGCATGCTGTCAATTAACTTCTGAGCCACATCCTGACTGATGGCAGCCCATTCTTGCATAATCAATGCTTGGAGTTTGTCACATGTTCTCAATGGGATTAAGGTCTGGGGAGTTTCCTTGCCATGGACCCAAAATATTGATGTTTTGTTCCCCGAGCCACTTAGTTATCACTTTTGCCTTATGGCAAGGTGCTCCATCATGCTGGAAAAGGCATTGTTCGTCACCAAACTGTTCCTGGATGGTTGGGAAAAGTTGCTCTCGGAGGATGTGTTGGTACCATTCTTTATTCATGGCTGTGTTCTTAGGCAAAATGATGAGTGAGCCCACTCCCTTGGCTGAGAAGCAACCCCAAACATGAATGGTCTCAGGATGCTTTACTGTTGGCATGACACAGGACTGATGGTAGCGCTCACCTTGTCTTCTCCAGACAAGCTTTTTTCCAGATGCCCCAAACAATCGGAAAGGGGATTCATCAGAGAAAATAACTTTTCCCCAGTCCTCAGCAGTCCAATCCCTGTTCCTTTTGCAGAATATCAGTCTGTCCCTGATGTTTTTCCTGGAGAGAATTGGCTTCTTTGCTGCCCTTCTTGACACCAGGCAATCCTCCAAAAGTCTTCGCCTCACTGTGCGTGCAGATGCACTCACACCTGCCTGCTGCCATTCCTGAGCAAGCTCTGTTCTGGTGGTGCCCCAATCCCGCAGGTGAATCAACTTTAGGAGACGGTCCTGGCGCTTGCTGGACTTTCTTGGGCGCCCTGAAGCCTTCTTCACAACAATTTAACCGCTCTCCTTGAAGTCCTTGATCCGATAAATGATTTAGGTGCAATCTTACTGACAGCAATATCCTTGCCTGTGAAGCCCTTTTGGTGCAAAACAATGATGACGGCACGTGTTTCCTTGCAGGTAACCATGATTGACAGAAGAAGAACAATGATTCCAAGCACCACCCTCCTTTTGATTTAGGTGCAATCTTACGGACAGCAATATCCTTGCCTGTGAAGCCCTTTTGGTGCAAAACAATGATGACGGCACGTGTTTCCTTGCAGGTAACCATGATTGACAGAAGAAGAACAATGATTCCAAGCACCACCCTCCTTTTGATTTAGGTGCAATCTTACTGACAGCAATATCCTTGCCTGTGAAGCCCTTTTGGTGCAAAACAATGATGACGGCACGTGTTTCCTTGCAGGTAACCATGATTGACAGAAGAAGAACAATGATTCCAAGCACCACCCTCCTTTTGAAGCTTCCAGTCTGCTATTCGAACTCAATCAGCATGACAGAGTGATCTCCAACCTTGTCCTCGTCAACACTCACACCTGTGTTAATGAGAGAATCCCTGACATGATGTCAGCTGGTCCTTTTGTGGCAGGGCTGAAATGCAGTGGAAATGTTTTTTGGGGATTCAGTTCATTTGCATGGCAAAGAGGGGCTTTGCAATTAATTGCAATTCATCTGATCACTCCTCATAACATTCTGGAGTATATGCAAATTGCCATCATACAAACTGAGGCAGCAGACTTTGTGAAAATTCATATTTGTGTCATTCTCAAAACTTTTGGCCACGACTGTAGATACTTTCCCACAGAGAGATCTACATGGAACCCAAAAGGGTTCTACTTGGAACCAAAAGGGTACTTCTATGGGGACAGCCAAAGAACCCTTTAGGAACTATTTTTTTCTATGTGTACTGTATACTGTAACCTTAGCTATTGAACTTCACTATAAACCATTTAGCCCACCATTTAGGTCTATCTTAGATAAGGAAAGTATATGAAAGTGAGTACATTTGAATATACAGCCTCATTTAGAGTGAGCCTTCAGTAGAGTTTGAGGGGGAAGTTTGTCAGGGCTCGTTGCTGTAAACCAACTGGACCCCACTGCTCTAGCTAAGTATCAGCTGCTCAGCTACCTAATCTCACACCACCCTCTCCTTGAACAGCAAAGTAGCATCGTAAATTACTCTATTACTTTCCTCTGGCTTTATTTCCTTTCATTGTGTTCCCTGAATTGTGGTCCCATGAATTTATTAAGCCTGTAAAAGGCCACATTCAGTTAGTCTACAAATTACAGACAGTCTCCTTCTCGCCATACATTTAGTGGTTCTCTGCCCCTGACTCTCTCTTATCAGGTCACATCACAATGACCTCCCCTGTTGAAATAAAGCAGTTAATTTACAGTACGTTCAGTAAAAACACAAAGGACCTTCGCTCTCCCAACCCATGATTTACTCCTTATTGTTTCTGAGTTCCGGCATGCCGAGTAGAGTTGCTAGAAACGCCTTGATCTCTGAAACGCTACCCTCTTACAGAAATGAATACATTTCAGCTAACTGGCTAAGCACATTCTTCTATGTCAGTTCATAAATATAAAACACAGTAAGAACACAGGACAACTGCACAAGTCTTCGCCAGGGCGATACAACAACAACACAACACTACACAGCACAGCACAGACCAGCTGGTACAGAGAGGGGATATGAAGCAGAATAAGTGTGCATCGATCGCCATCGATTATAGAGTGGTTCAATTTAGTACGCAAACAAAGACAAGGTTGAAACCAGTGGACTGCTTTAGAACAGCTGCCAAGCCAAATGACTCATTCACTAAAGGAAACAACCTAACTAACTAATGGCAAAACTTGCGTCTCTTCACGGCGTGAGCCTAATGTCCGCTTAATTATTCCATAATGAAGAACTCCTTCAAATTGTTGTGCTGGAAAATGTTACAGCAGCACACTGGACAAGTTGTACCTTTGTTGATTTTCTTTACATGAATTCGCGTTTCATATGTGAAAAGACCTTAGATCCGAAACATTTGAATTCATCACACAAAGGACTTAAACCGAATCATAACATATTTAGACTTCTGATAGCACACTAAATGAGGAAGGTTCTGATAGGAGGTTTTGCACTGAGGAAATGTCTGATGTGCATTTTTGCACTCTGAGCAAGATTATGAGTATTTTTATTGTTATTCGCAAAAACTACCAGCATAATCAAGCAGGCGGGATTACTTCTAAATTTGTAAAGATTTGCAAGTACTGTACGCTGTATTTTTTTGAGTTTGAAGGCATTTTGTCCAAATGGCTTAGCTGAAGAGCTTCTTTAAAGATTAACAATGTTCTATTGAAGAAGATTTTGAGGCACAACACTACCAACAAATCCTGAGTAAATGTTTTCTGAATGAGTATGAATATTCAATTTCATATGCAAACTGTCCCCAAGTTTACATTTATTAAACTTGTGTGAAATATAAATGAGTAGAGATGAATGTAGGCATACCAAATGTAGATCAAAGACAACATTTGGATGTATACATATGCATTAGCTACTGTATGTTTTCTCAGAGATTTCTCCAATGCCATTTTAGAGATATTTTCTGTCTTTGTTGTCCAACTTATTTTACAGAGCAAAGCTGTTTCTCATAGCAACCAGTTTTCCTTCCATTCCACTGAGTTTGGTTAAACAAAACTGCTCCGTACTCCTTGTTACGAAACCATTTAGCCTCAATTACTAACACTCCTAAAACTAAAAGTGTGTGTATATTGTCCACTATAACACTCCATCTTGCCCACTCTTATGCAGAGAGCCCTTTACTAATTTCACATTCTACTCACATCTCTCTTTTTTAGGACCCTTTTCAACATCTCTGTTCTATGGGATGGGGAGTTACCATGGGAAATGGGCATCTGAAAGTGAAAAAACAACAACCTTGATGCCGAAACAAAGATAGACAACCCAGCAGGTATGTATTGTTACAGGACTCACTTATTTTAATTCCACCAGTAACTCTGACTGTTTGAGTAGGAAACTCCTCCATTAAAACGTTTGTATGAGTGTGCATTGCAATTATACACTGTGATACATTCACAGTGTGGCTTAAGGCATGCAAATAGATATCAATAAAAGAGATTTGATACTGCTGTTTGTACAAAATGAGCCTTGTTGTTCTCTGAATCACCTTAGCATTTGGTGTAGTGATTGATTTATTACTAAATCAACTACAGGCAAACGATTAGGAACTCAATGTAAATATCAAAATCACTGCAACAACACAATACCCAACAGGCTGAGACACAATATCTTAGAAATGTCCTGGATATTGTCGACACAGGAGGCTGGTATAGGTTTGGATTTAATCTTGTTGAAAAATAGAAAATGAAATGTGTATTGAGCTGTATATAAATATGTTATACATTCTATACATGAGTAGAGAGGTTTTCAGCTACAATATCTTGCTGGAAAAATCGAACCCTTTGGGCTTCCCAGCCTTAGATTAGGTCACGGCCGTCGTAAGAACTGGACCAAAGCGCAGCGTGGTGAGCGTACATATTCCTTTTTTATTAGAAAATACGCTGACAAAAACAATAAACAATACAAAACAACCGTGAAGCTTAAGGGCTATGTGCCACAAACAAAGTCAACTTCCCACACTGAAAGGAGGGAAAAGGGCTACCTAATTATGGTTCCCAATCAGAGACAACGATAGACAGCTGTCCCTGATTGAGAACCATACCCGGCCAAAACATAGAAATACAAAATCATAGAAAACTAAAACATAGAATGCCCACCCCAAATCACACCCTGACCAAACCAAATAGAGACATAAAAAGGCTCTCTAAGGTCAGGGCGTGACAGATTAGAAATAGTGGGTGCATCCAAAATGGCACCCTCTACGCTAAGTAGTGCACTACTTTTGACCAGGGCCAATAGGGATGCATCCAGTGACTTGTACTCACACCCACAAACATATAGTCTACACAGATTCCTCATACTAACCTATATTGCAAATACAGCCAATGAGGTGCTGCTAGTCACATACAAGGTAATATGAAACTAGAAAAGGGAATATCCTCTACCTCCAAAGCTGATTTTATATCTCCCCAACATTCTTTCCCAGGTCATATAAAGGAAATCCTACATGGGGAAACAAGATTTACATGGGGTTGAATCAAGAGAGTGGAATTTGAAAACATTTCCAAGGCGTATTTATCCAAAGATGGAAGTACTAGTACCAAATAGATAGACGTAGCTGCATCATGAAAGAAGAGACACAAACATTAATCGTCAAGTGATTTCCCACAACATGGTAATAATAAGGAAAGTTCTGTCTGTGAATTTACAAAGCTGGTCAGTAGAAAGGCGTTTTGGTATTGTGGAGGCACGTCACTCAACACAGTGATGCGTTTCCATTGACAGAATTCAGTCTTTAGTAAGTACAGCAAATGGCTGGAAGCTCAGGTTCTCCCTGTCCGTCAGTCAGAATCCCATGTATTGTACAAAAGCCTTTTACCTGCCAGGACATCCGATACGGCAATTAAATAGCCCAGTGATTCCTGTATGTAAGTGTAGTCTGTCAGTGGTGCACTGGGGTGTGATGATGAGGGCTAGTGCGTGTGTGTGTGTGTGTTTGAAATCCATCCCTCCTAGGCAGCGCCCTCAATACAAAAGGTATATTATTCCGTGTTGTCTTTGTCTCAGTGAGCTCTCAACATAACGGTTTATTGGCCTGTATTATAATTAGTTAGTCTATAAATACGTTATGAGTCTGTGTAACTCCTTTGTGTGTGATGAATTCAAATGTTTTGAATGCAAGCCCTTTAAGACTTTTACCCTCTTAGCATATGAACTGTGAAATCATGTGAAGGAAATCTGGGGTAAAAAATGGTTCAATGGTGGAAGCAACAGGCTTGACCTAAAGTACAATACTAAAAATTGCCTTCAACCCAACAATACAGTGTGATCTCTTTTATGTCTGTGGGTGTAAGGCATATACAGTTTGTAGGCTACTGTCTGTCTGTATGTGTCCATGGGGGTTGGCTCTAAGGCACATTCGCACAGCTATATTCCATACGTCGTCTAACAGTATATCATCTCCAAAAGAATGTGCTGGAGGTCTTTCTCAGATGATGGATGAACTATGTGGCAGCAAAGCAGTGTCTTTACCATTATTACCATAGAAATGCTACATGATAACACCTCTCCCACCAGTGGAATTGTTGGAATTGTTGTTTTTATGTTAGATGTGATATGGAATATATATTATAACCAAAGGCCGACATAAGTGCTATTGCTGTGTGTGTGTGTTTGTGTGTTTGTGTGTGTGCGTGTGTGTGTGTGTGTGTGTGTGTGTGTGTGTGTGTGTGTGTCAAGTTTTGGTGCACGTGGCCAAAAAACGCATTAAAAGCTATTATGGAAACATTATGGATGACTCAGCTAGGACATTGCTTTTTTTGAGCTGGCTGCAGACAATGCATTATGTCACTGAACTAGTCTTTATGTCCTACAAATTAACGGTAAAATTCAACAAAAGAAATGTAAATACTTACTTTGTTTGTCCTTACAGTTTTAGAGGTGTTCATGTTTCCTGGTTTAGTTGGAGAGTGAGAGGATTCGATTAAGCTATCCGATTAAGCTGCTCGGTTATATTGTGCAGCATGGTGCATCGTTCACAAACATTTTTTCCATAAAACACACTGAACAAAATATACACTCAACATGAGAAGTGTTAGTCTGTAACGGCTGTCTTCGTCCTCCTCGTCTGAGGAGGAGTAGGAGATATCGGACCAAGATGCAGCGTGGTGAGTATTCATATTTATTTAGAATACTTGAAACAAACAAAACAAAATAACGAATAAACTAACGAACACGAAACAGTCCCGGTGGGGACCTTTATTAGGGTTCCCAGTTCAAGGTCGGCGGCTAGGGTCGCCGCTCCAAAGAAAACAAAGGAAACAGTCCCGGATGGTGAACAAACACAGAAACAGGAACAATCACCCACAACCCACAATACAAAACAGGCTACCTAAATATGGCTCCCAATCAGAGACAACGACAAACACCTGCCTCTGATTGAGAACCATATCAGGCCATACACATAGAAATAGACAAACTAGATAAACAACATAGAATGCCCACTCAGATCACACCCTGACCAAACAAAACATAGAAACATACACAGCAAACTATGGTCAGGGCGTGACAGTACCCCCCCCCCCCCCCCCCCCAAGGCCGCAAAAACCTAAACCTATAGGGGAGGGTCAGGGTGGGCATCTGTCCGCGGTGGCGGCTCTGGCGCGGGACGTGGACCCCACTCCACCATAGTCATTACCCGCTTCAGTGACCTCTTTGGAGCGGCGACCCTCGCCGCCGACCTTGAACTGGGAACCCTAATAAAGGGCCCCACTGGACTGAGGAGCGCCTCTGGACTGAGGGGCGCCTCTGGACTGAGCGGCAGCTTCGGACTGAAGGGCAGCTCCGGACTGAAGGGCGGCTCTGGACTGAAGGGCAGCTCCGGCGGCTCAGGCGCCTCTGGACTGAAGGGCGGCTCAGGCGCCTCTGGACTGAAAGGCGGCTCAGGCGGCTCCTGACTGAAGGGCGGCTCAGGCGCCTCTGGACTGAAAGGCGGCTCAGGCGGCTCCTGACTGAAGGGCGACTCAGGCGGCTCCTGACTGAAGGGCGACTCAGGCGGCTCCAGACTGAAGGGCGACTCAGGCGGCTCCTGACTGAAGGGCGACTCAGGCGGCTCCAGACTGAAGGGCGGCTCAGGCGGCTCAGGACAGACGGGCGGCTCAGGCGGCTCAGGACAGACGGGCGGCTCAGGCGGCTCAGGACAGACGGGCGGCTCAGGCGGCTCAGCACAGACGGGCGGCTCAGGCGGCTCAGGACAGACGGGCGGCTCAGGCGGCACTGGACAGGAGGGCGGCTCAGGCCTGCCGAGGCGCACTGTAGGCCTGGTGCGTGGTGCCAGAACTGGTGGTACCGGGCTGGGGACACGCACCTCTGGGCGAGTGCGGGGAGCAGGAATAGGGCATACTGGACCCTGGAGGCGCACTGTAGGCCTGGTGCGTGATGCCGGAACTGGTGGTACCGGGCTGGGTACACGCACCCCAGGGCGAGTGCGGGGTGCTGGAACTGGAGGCCTGGTACGTGGTACCGCCACCGGAGGGCTGGTACGTGGGGCTGCCACAGGAGAGCTGGTGCGTGGAGAAGGCACCAGATAGATCGGACCGTGGAGGCGCACTACAGGTCTCGAGCACCGAGCCTGCCCAACCCTACCTGGCTGAATGCTCACCGTAGCCTTGCCAGTGCGGCGAGGTGGAATAGGCTGCACTGGTCTATGCACACGTACTGGAGACACCATGCGTAGGGCTGGTGCCATGTACACCGGCCCGAGGAGACGCACTGGAGACCAGATGCGTAGGGCCGGCTTCATGGCACCTGGCTCGATGCCCACTCTAGCCCGGCCAATACGAGGCGCTGCTATGTACCGCACCGGGCTATGCACACGTACTGGAGACACCAACGGGAAGTTGGCTCAGGTCTCCTACCTGACTTAGCCACATTCCCCGTGTCCCCCCCCCAAATACATTTTTGGGCCTGCCACTCTGGCTTCCAGCTGCGCTTTCGTGCTGCTTCCTCATACCACCGCCTCTCGACTTTAGCTGCCTCCAGCTCTTCACAAGGGCGGCGATATTCTCCAGCCTGTGCCCAGGGTCGTCCAGAATCTCCTCCCAGGTCCAGATGTCCTGCGATCGCTGCTGCTGCTGCTGCCCGTTACCACGCTGCTTGGTCCTTTGGTGGTGGGTGATTCTGTAACGGCTGTCTTCGTCCTCCTCGTCTGAGGAGGAGTAGGAGATATCGGACCAAGATGCAGCGTGGTGAGTATTCATATTTATTTAGAATACTTGAAACAAACAAAACAAAATAACGAATAAACTAACGAACACGAAACAGTCCCGTATGGTGAACAAACACAGTAACAGGAACAATCACCCACAACCCACAATACAAAACAGGCTACCTAAATATGGCTCCCAATCAGAGACAACAACAAACACCTGCCTCTGATTGAGAACCAGATCAGGCCAAACACATAGAAATAGACAAACTAGACAAACAACATAGAATGCCCACTCAGATCACACCCTGACCAAACAAAACATAGAAACATACACAGCATACTATGGTCAGGGCGTGACATAGTCTCATGTTTCATGAGTTGAAATAAAAGATCACAGAAATGTTCCATGCACACAAAAAGCTCATTTCTCAAAAATGTGTTTACATCCCTGTTAGTGAGCATTTTAGAGAATTTGGCAGTATGTCCAACTGGCCTCACAACCGCAGACCATGTGTACCCACGCCAGCCAAGGATGTCAATGTTGTGAACGGACTGACCCATGGTGGCGGTGGGGTTATGGTATGGGCAGGCAAAAGCTAAGGACAACGAACACAATTGCATTTTATCGATGGCAATTTCAATGCACAGAGATACCGTGACTAGATCCTGAGGCCCATTGTCGTGCCTTTCATCTGCCGCCATCACCTCATGTTTCAGCATGATCAGTGTTGTAAAGAACTTAAGTATAAATACTTTGAAGTAATACTTATGTCCTATTTTGTGGTATCTGTACAACTTTTACTTTAATGTACTTTTTACTCCATACATTCTCCCTGACACCCAAAAGTACTTGTTACATTTTGAATGGCTAGCGGGACAGGAAAATGGTCCAATTCACGCACTTATCAAGAGAACATCCCTGGTCATCCCTATTGCCTCTGATCTGGCGGACTCACTAAACACAAATGCTCCTTTTAGAAATTATGTCTGAGTGTTGGAGTGTGCCCCTGGTTATCCGTTAAAAAAAAAACTATAAAATGGTGCCATCTGGTTTGTTTAATATAGGGAATTTGAAGTGATTTATAATTTTACTTTTACTTTCAATACTTAAATATATTTTAGCAATCACATTTACTTTTGATACTTAATTATATTTAAATCAAAATACTTTTAGATTTTTACTGAAGTAGTATTTTACTGGGTGACTTTCACTTTTACTTGAGTAATTTTCTATTACGCTATCTTTACTTTTACTCAAGTATGACAATTGGATACTTTTTCCACCACTGAGCATTATAATGCATGGCCCCATGTCACAAAGATCTCTACACAATTACTGGAAGCTGAACATATCCAGTTCTTCCATGGCCTACTTACTCACCAGACATATCACCCATTGAGCATGTTTGGAATGCTCTGGATCGACATGTAAGACACTGTGTTCCAGTTCCCGCCAATATCCAGCAACTTCGCACAACCATTGAAGAGGAGAGGGAGAACGTTCCACAGGCCACAATCAACAGCCTGATCAACTCTATGCGAAGGAGATGTTTTGCACTGCATGATACAAATGGTGATCACACCAGATACTGACTGTTTTTCTGATCCACTCCCCTACCTTTTGTTTTTAAAGGTGTCTCTGACCAACAGATGCATATCTGTATTCCCAGTCATATGGAACCCATAGATTATGACCTAAAGAATGGATTTCAATTTCAATCGACTGATTTCCATATATGAACTGTAACTCAGTCAAATCTTTGAAATTGTTGCATGTTGCGTTTATATTTTAGTTTGTGTATATGTTTGAATTTTCTAACTAATTTTCATTGGGAAGGCAGATAAAGGGGTTTTATGAAAAGCAATTACTTTTGCATGTGAAAACACAGAATCCTACGTTACTCCACGTGCTTAACCCAACGTCACTTATGTTTTAAGCCGACTTCGCCTTCCGCCAGAACTGGGCACTCGGCTCACCCCCAGGAGGTAGCTCGAATGCATACATTTGTTTTATGCAATACCGGACCGCTAATACAGGACTAGTAAAGGCCCAATGCACTACTTTTGTCAACAATATTTGTATTTATTTATTGTGATTTCTTTTTTATTCCTACCAAGACAACGTTGAATTTTCCTGAGTGGCCTAGTTACATTTTTGTCTTAAATCGGTTAGAAACATCTATGGCAAGACTTGAAAATGGCTGTCTAGCGACGATCAACGACTACCTTGACAGAGGTTGAAGAATTTTTTTGAAGGATTTGCAGATATTGTACAATCCAGGTGTGCAGAGCTCTTTGAGACTTACCCAGAAAGACACACAGCTGTAATCGCTGACAAAGGGGGATTCTACTGTAGTACGTATTGACTCAGGGGGGGTGAATGCTTATCTAACAAAGATATATTAGTGTGTTATTTTTCATCTTTTTTTTCTGAGTATTTTGTGTGGGTCGTTGACAACATAAAAAAGACAATTAAATCCATGTTAATCCCACTTTGTAACACAACAAGAATTTGAAAAAAGTAAAAGGGTGTGAATACTTTCTGAAGGAAATGTATACAAAAACCATCCTCCATGCCTCCTCACATTAACCGCCTACCTCTCATTAAAATATCAACTCATACAGTAGTTCAGGCTAAATGTTGGGCTAAATGATGTAACCATACCTGTAACTGAGACGCAGCGCCAGAAGTTAGTTAATAAATAGAAGACTAAATTCAGCCTAGGAATTTTTGGTCTTGAAGGCATTGCTTAGTGGACACAAAAAGTCTGCTGACTTAACGCCAACGGAGGCTGGGGCTGTAGAGGTGTGTCTCAGCCTGCTCTCTCACTCTCTCTGAGCACTCCACACAAAGAATGCATTCAATTGTTCCTCCTCGAGTCGGACTCGGCAGCAGTTGGATGGCGTGAGCAGCAGAGCACTGCACAGGACAGAGCAGACGCACAGGCAGCATACAGAGGCGCGAGATTAATTGACGGATCTAGAGGACAGGACCAGGGCTCTGTCCTCCAGTAGCATCCTTTCATTTCGAACATGGATTTGGAGACCAGAAGACACACTGGAATGCTTTTACAGCTAGCAGTCCTTTTCTGCTGTTCATATGGGGCACTTGGAAAAGGTGAGCACCGTGTGTTTTCTCCACACACGCACACACCGTTGCGGACCTGCTGCTTGAGTGCATGGAGAGGGATGGAGTGGAATTTGCAGTATTGACATTTTAAAGACAAGTTTTTTTCAGCTTTGTGTAGCCTACTTTGCTTGTATGTAGTCCGGGTGATTTAATATAGTGGCTTATGTTTTACTTTCAGTATGTATACCTTGACGGGGGATATTCGCCTAGACGACTTTTTTTGACAGATTGCCACTGTCAGCAGTGACATTATTGCTATTTATTCGTTTGGACACCCACAATCCTCTGTAGTTAATGTGTTAAAACCTCTTTTGCGGAGTGCTTAAATATGTTTTCCAGAATCCTTTAATGCCCACCCCTGTCATTGATTAAACTGAGCTTTCCCCTTAGCCATGTGTGTAGGATACCGGCAGTTGATGATGACGCTTTCACTTGACAGAAATGCGCAGCAAGCACATCCAGTGTGTCAGAGCGAAACATGGACTGGGCTATCCGAGTTTGCAGTGCAGGGCAGAGCAGTGCACTACAATGTAGCAGCTGTTGTTATTGTTATAATCCTGTGGTTAAGTGGAATGGTTATGGTATCAGTGCTTAGTCCCGCAAATTGTACTTGCTACAACAAATACGCCAGTGTAAACAACGGGTAGGCTACAATTAGACAGTTCAAGATATACCAGTCGATAAAGACTAATTTCACAAACATGGCAAATGCACATAATAGCCTATAGGTTGAGTTAACCAACATCCAGATGGGAAAATGTATGTATTATTTCCGTCCACTTTATAGGCTGGATTTTCCACATACTGCGTAAAATGCACTGAAGAAGCTCTTTTGAACGGGGTTCCACGGAATGGTGTGTGTGTGAATAAGAACGAACTGGTCCAGTAAGCTGGTGCGTAAACTAACCCTCTCTGGACATCAGTGCGGCGCACAGCACAATGTGATTCCTGCTGATTCCCATCAAAGGTGGATGACTTCACTGAAACCAGTGTTTTGGTTTTAAGGGCATGATCCACGAAATGTGTGTGTGTCTCTCTCTCTCTCTCTCTCTCTGCGTGTGTGTGTGTGTGTATGTGTTTGTGTGTGTATACGAGATTAAGGGAGGGAGACATGTTCTTTGCATCAATCATAATGCATTACAGGATGTAGGCAACTACAGATGTCAAGAAAACAGAATTTCAGAGACAATGGAAAATACAAAAACATTTGTGTGTGTGTGTGCGAGCCTGTGTGTTTTTGTCTGTGTGTTTCCGTGCACACACGTGTGTGTGTAAGAGAGAGAGAGAGAGAGAGAGAGAGAGAGAGAGGTTTGGTGGTTGGAACTGTAATGAGATGCATCTGTATTGTAATTGGAGCAGATGGTTGTAAACTTTGCAAGCCCCTGGCCCTCCACTTCACTGCCTGCACTGCTCTGCTACTCAGTGCCCTCATGTCCCAAATAGCACCCTATTCCCTATATAGTGTGTTACTTTTGACCAGGGCTCATAGGCCTCTGGTCAAAAGTAGTGCAGTATGTAGGAAATAGGGTGCCGTTGGGGACATAGTCTGCTGCTGTTTCACAGACACTGCCTGATTCTCCATATCCAGTCACACACACACACACACACACACACACACACACACACACACACACACACACACACACACACACACACACACACACACACACACACACACACACACACACACACACACACACACACAGGCCTATTATAAGGGGTCAAACATAAATTACAAAACTGCGTTTTTTATGCTTACATGTCAGAATGTATTATATACAAATCGGCACATTTACAAAACATAAATATTAGTGACATTCTAATTTAACGGAAATACACTTTATAGTGATATGCAACTTTGTTCTGCCTGACAAGTGCATATGTTGATGCTAATTACTCAATTTTCTGTCCTCATTTCACCTCATGCTTTGCTTACAGTTGAAGTCGGAAGTTTACCTACACTTAGGTTGGAGTCATTAAAACTAGTTTTTCAACCACTCCACAAATTTCTTGCTAACAAACTATAGTTTTGTTAAGTCGGTTAGGACATCTACTTTGTGCATGACAAAAGTATTTTTTCCAACAATTGTTTACAGACAAATTATTTCACTTATAATTCACTGTATCACAAATCCAGTGGGTCAGAAGTTTACATACACTAAGTTGACTGCCTTTAAACAGCTTGGAAAATTCCAGAAAATTATGTAATGGCTTTAGAAGCTTCTGATAGGCTAATTGACATCATTTGAGTCAATTGGATGTGTACCTGTGGATGTGTTTCAAGGCCTACCTTCCTGCCTCTTTGCTTGACATCATGGGAAACTCAAAAGAAATCAGCCAAGACCTCAGAAAGAAAATTGTAGACCTCCACAAGTCTGGTTCATCCTTGGGAGCAATTTCCAAATGCCTGAAGGTACCACGTTCATCTGTACAAGCAATTTGTACGCAAGTATGAACACCATGGGACCACGCAGCCGTCATACCACTCAGGAAGGAGACACGTTCTGTCTCCTAGAGATTAATGTACTTTGGTGCGAAAAGTGCAAATCAATCCCAGAACAACAGCAGAGGACCTTGTGAAGATGCTGGAGGAAACAGGCACAAAAGTATCTATATCCACAGTAAAATGAGTCCTATATCTACATAACCTGAAAGGCCGCTCAGCAAGGAAGAAGCCACTGCTCCAAAACTGCCATAAAAAAGCCAGACTACGGTTTGCAACTGCACATGGGGACAAAGATCATACTTTTTGTAGAAATGTCCTCTGGTCTGATGAAACAAAAATAGAACTGTTTGGCAATAATGACCATCACTCTGTTTTGACGAACAAGGGGGAGGCCTACAAGCCAAAGAACACCATCACAACCGTGAAGCACGGGGGTGGCAGAATCATGTTGTGGGGGTGCTTTGCTGCAGGAGGGACTGGTGCACTTCACAAAATAGATGGCATCATGAGGCAGGAAAGTTATGTGGATATATTGAAGCAACATCTCATGACATCAGTCAGGAAGTTAAAGCTTGGTCGCAAATGGGTCTTCCAAATGGACAATGACCCCAAGCATACTTCCAAAGTTGTGGCAAAATGGCTTAAGGACAACAAAGTCAAGGTATTGGAGTGGCCATCACAAAGCCCTGACCTCAATCCCGTAGAAAATGTGTGGGCAGAACTGAAAAAGCGTGTGCGAGCAAGGAGACCTACAAACCTGACTCAGTTACACAAGCTCTGTCAGGAGGAATGGGCCAAAATTCACCCAACTTATTGTGGGGAGCTTGTGGAAGGCTACCCGAAACGTTTGCCCCAAGTTAAACAATTTAAAAGCAATACTACCAAATACTAATTGAGTGTATGTAAACTTCTGACCCACTGGGAATGTGATGAAAGAAATAAAAGCTGAAATATATAATTCTCTCTACTATTATTCTGACATTTCACATTCTTAAAAAAAGTGGTGATCCTAACTGACCTAAGACAGGGCATTTTTACTCTGATTAAATGTCAGGAATTGTGGAAAACTGAGTTGAAATGTATTTGGCAAAGGTGTATGTAAATTTCCGACTTCAACTGTATCTTGTATTCTAAAGGTATCACCTGGCTGCTTCAGTCCATGGCCATCTGCAGATGGAGAAGACGTTTGCGTCACAAGGGCACCCTGTAGTGCACTGCTTTTGACCAGGGCCCATTGGGCTCCGGTCAAAAGTAGTGCACTATGTAGGGAATAGAGTGCCATTTGGGACGTAGCCCAGGACTTTGATGTTTGATGCATATTGACAGGATGTATCATCAAACGACTTGCTGACTCATCATACTCTGCCTGCGTATGGCTGAGTAGTCCGTTCAGTAGTCTGTCGTTTTCATGAGAGGGCCGGCCCTCCACTGTGAATTTAAGGCCCTGTGTGGCTCAGTTGGGAAGAGTGGGTCGCTCGCAATGCAAATGTTTTGGGTTAAATTCTCGTAGCGATCACATACACATATTGCATGAGTAGCTGTTCGTTTCATCAGAAGGTCTGTATACTGTACTGCCTGTTGTGTAAGGATGCGTATCCCTAATATATTCGGAGGTTATTTCATGTGAGCGTCTGCCCTCGCCCTCCACTGTCAGGTTAAGGTCTACCATATGCGGTTTGTGAGGTTGTCCATATTATACTGTATGTTGCAGAAGATGCGTATCTCTAAAATATTCGCAGGCTATTTCATGAGAGCATCTGCACTCGACCTCCACTATCAGGTGAAGGTCTCCCTGGCTGGTTATGCTGTTCATAGGGAAGATGGGGGGTACTGCACAGTGTGCTGTGTATTGTATAAGGACTAGAGTATCCCTGAATTATTCCGAGGCCACCCTCTTATCTGTGGAGGGTCTATGAGAGCATCAGGCTTAATCAGAGCTCTGCAGTGTTTTGATAGAAACCCCAAGACGAGAGAGAACACTACAGAAGCAGAGCTGTAGCCGGGGGTAGAACCTCAGTAGTTCTCAGCTGGCGACCCACAGTCGACTGTTTATAGTTCACTCGTTCGAGTGACCCATTTTCACTGGTATTTTTTTTTATGCATGTACCCAGCGTCCTTTACAATTAAGAGCCCAAAACCCAGCTATGTGAATCACTTCTATTCCATATGGGATGAATAATTAATGAAGTTGATGCACAACTCAAGTTTTTTTTTATATGACCCAATATATAATACAGTAAACATGAGACAAGTTTATATAATCAAAATAATGAGTTGAGAAGTAGGCTACTCTGCATTGACCTGGTGATAAACCATGTAACGAGCCTCTTGTAGAAGCATTGCTCTGTTAGCAGTGGTGGTACAGTACAGTAGTTTACCATCTGTGTGTGTATGTCTGAGAGACAGAGAGACAGAGAGACAGAGAGACAGAGATAAAGAAAGAGAGAGATGGGGAGAGAGAGAGAGACGGGGGGAAAGAAAGAGACCGGGTGGGAGGGACAGAGAAGGAGGTAGGGAGAGAGCGAGCGAGAGAGAGGACAATATCTCCTAATCTCCTTAACAGCTCACAGTAAACAGACAGAAAATGATTGAGAGTCGATAATCCTGCATCTCTCCACTCTCGTTAACACAAAACTCATATGAGCCCCATCATTTTGTCATGGACAGATATAAAGGAGAGATGAAGGAGAATGTGCTAGTCACTGTGCAGTGCTGAAAGGACAGCACCGCTATCCTGCCAGCTATGGAGTTGTCATGTTTGTTGGCAGTGGAACAGTTTGTCACATAGGTTGTGGGAAAATAGTAGTGATGGGGGGAAAAAAATCGATACAGAGTCCGTCCGTTCCCCCTTCCCCCCCGTGGATCTGGAGTCAGTGGAGCACTCCTTCTAATCATGGCCCAGTGGCAGATTACACCATCTCACTTGCCAGACTCATGTCGCTCCAGGGTCTTTATTAAGCTTCATAACTGTGATGTCGGTAGGCTTTTTAGTCAGACTACACAGGCAACATAATGAATTACAGTGGACCAGCGAGGGCAGGAGCAAACCATCCGCGGAGATGCCCACTTTGGCTGTGAGTCAGCTGAATGTGTCCCCAAGGTGTTTAGGAACAAGCAGAGAGTTTGGCTTGTGATTGAGGCTGCAGGGAAACTTTTTATTCCTCTAATTTAGACTGTTAGCATCCCAAATGCTACCCTATTCCCTATATTGCATTACTTTTTACCAGGGCCCATAATGCTCTAGTCAAAAGTAGTGCACTATGTAGGGAATAGGGTGCCATTTGCGACACAGCCTTAGCCTTCAGGCAATGACACCCTCCTCATCCACTCTACCTCGACTATTTCCCACAGACAGGGGTTATTAATCAAGTAAATAAATATGCCTGGACTGGAAATTATGTATATTTGGCCAGTAAACCGACCAACTGGGTGCTTGCTTCAAATGCAGCACACAGCTCCCTGCCTCATCAGAATTGATTAACTTTTCAATGAGCTGGTTGCTTGTATTGTGAAGAACATAAAGCAGTGAATAAAAACAATTTGGTGCAAATGTCTGTGTGACGTACGTATTTCCCCGCAAAGCCCATTGTCCATTATGATTCATGAGAGAGGTGGCGTCTTATAGAGGCTGAATGACGGAAGGGGAAAGTGGATCGCGAGGAGAGGATAAATCGGCCTCATATTTATTCTTTACTGTAATTTATGAAAATGCGTGTTGGAGAAGTCGAGGCATGAATTGGATCTTATGAAGTCAAGGTTGCACAATGGTAGCGGCGGGTAGCGCCGGCCGTTTTTACTGTGTGAACTTGAGGCTGGCTCCGGCAGTCATGAATCTAGATTATTAACGGAGAGAGCCGTGTTTAAGCAAGGAAATTGACATGAAACGGCAGTCCATCTATCTTTGAGTCTGACCCATGCAATTCTGTAATAGCTCAAGGCAAAAATTCTTCAAAAAATCGGGAACCCTCAAAATGGACACATTCATCACACAGCCCTCATCATCGTAGATGAGTTGGTACTGGACCAAATATCTGTCATGGTGGCACTGTTCATAGTGTGTCCAACTGTGCTCTGACCTTATGTTAGCTTCAGTTCTACTTTGCTGTCATAACTAGAATATTCAACCTTGCTTCTACAGATTAGGCTGGATTTGTTTCACATTCATACAGTCATCCTTCAACACCTGATTTGCTTGGGCTTATTTTACCATTTTCACTCATCTATGTTACAGCTGTGACATTTGACAGGGTATGCTTTCTAAATGGCACCCTATTCCCTATTTAGTGCACTATGTTTGAACTGGGCCCACGGGAATAGGGTGCTATTTGGGATTGGGACTCTGAGACAGGGATAAAGCACGGGTGTGCTACCTCCAATTCAGCCATTTGCTATCATTCACCTACCGCTCACCCAGCAGCTATCAGTACTACACTTCTGTATATGCAGTTGAGCTAGGTGATGTAATTTGTGAAAGCGAACCACTGTAACTATAATGAACCTGTGACCAGAAAAATCTTGTGTTCAACAACAACCGGGCTGTTGTTACATAGCTGATATTGTCCTTGTTGCCTGCTGTTGTTTGCAATGATTAAAGCATTGACCCTAAATGTCATGTCCAAGTCACCTGGCAGAAAGACATAGAATCATTAACGTAATGATCAGATTGACAGATACGTTCCTGACACAGTATCTGTTCGGTCATTTCTATTCATTATTGTAGATAATTCCCACTGCCAATGGTGCTGTTCCACTGTTATCACATCTCACACCTCACTCCACACATTCCCTGACATTGGCAGAGAGACTGAGGGATCATAAATTGTGTCCCCAAAACTCCCAGTGACCTCTGTGACCTGGCCACTGATAGGTTGCTAGGGTCAGGTGGTTGCTGGGAGCCGGACAACCGACAGTACTCTTACCTGCTCAGGTCACACAGCCTCCTCAGTTTCTCTCCAAGTGGACATGTGTGATGGAGTGCGTGGACAGAAGTGAGTTGGTGTAACTATTGTAACTCGTGTGTCTGTTGTTTGCTGTTGTAACTATTATTAGTTGGTCATAGTAGTTGTGCTTTGTGCTATACAGTCCTTGCTTATGCTATAGTGTTATACAGTCCTTCATTTGTCAATACCATCATTGCTCTCATTGTGCTATCCTATTGTGTACAGCCTATTCATTGCATTCATGTCTGTTTATACAGAACCACATCCATTCTCATATGTCCTCTGGAAATAAAATTTCTTAATGTGTGTAACTCTCTGCGAAGTTGCCTTATTCCTCTGACCGGGAAACGTGCCAGTGAGTCACAGACCAGCCCAACTGGAGAGCCGCTCTCTTTCAATGATTTAGTTTAGTCATTCGTGTTAAAGGCTACAGTCAGGAGCCTTATGTAGAGAACAGAGTTTGACGTCTGAGGAGGTGTAGTGGAAAGACAATTTTGCAACTCTAGGAGGACAATGGAAGATAATAGAAAGGCTTCTTTATTGTTAAAAGCATTGGTTTTAACATAAAATAAGCATTTTATGAAGTTCCACTGTTGGAAGAGTTGTTGAATTTCGTAATATAATATATGTCATGTAGCAGGTGCTTTGACCCGAAGCAAAGCGACTTAAAGGCGCTGCATAGTCAATCTGACGTCTGCATTGACCATGGAGCGTTTGCGGTGATACGGCCTCTGCAGAAGTCAGGGCACTCGTACTTCTTGCTCTTCGCTGACCAGTGCAGTTCTGTTGAGCAGAGTTGTTGAGCAGAGCTGTTGTGAAGGAATTTGTCAAGGAAGTGTGTTTGTGTGTATACAGGACCTCCCATGTCAATGAGGAGCTATACGGAGCCCTCCGCATTGTTACAACATTTGTGAGGCGCACGGCGATGCGGTACAGAGCTCAATTTGTCTTCTGCGCACACAACCCTTATGGCGCCTCCGACCATGTTTTCAGATCAAGCAGTCATGCGTGCAAACATTTTACGCACAGGTGGTCTCGGGAATCAAACCTACTATCCTTGCGTTGCAAATGCGATGTCATTTGAAGTTGATAAAAATGTGTTTTTGGTAAAACCAACACGTTTCGGGTCCAAAGTAGCACCACTGTTCCTTTCCCATTGAGCAGTTGGAGTGGAAAGGGCAGAGAAGAAGGAGAATCGTCAGAGTCTGAATTACAGGGAGGCCGGGGGGGGGGGGGGGGCTAAAACCCCCTGAATGAGAGATGAGCTCCCCTAAATGCAACAAAAATCTAACTTAGGGGGGGATCTCTAAATAATGTTATTATTTACCCTGTTTGTTTAAAATGCAATTTGTACTGCTACAGTGGTACATATGAAAATAAAAGCTTATTCCAAATGAAACGAAAACCACCCAACTCTGTTTCAGGTGTCCGGACTTTTCTTTTCTACAAAAAAGGTCCTTTTGTCAGCAAGACGCGTCAATTAATTCAGTCTACAAGAGTGCAGACCCAATGACAACTGCCAAATATCATTACACGTTTTGGTGTTTTGTAACAGATTTCTCTTTCCATTCATCAAATGGTGTGAGTGCAAAGTGCACTGTCTGGATGCTGGAATTATTTTGGAGTGTATGAACAGGCTAATTAAAAAAATGTTAAGTGATTTGTTTGACAATAAGATGAAAACGTCATGACTGACAGTGTTCATACCAGATTAAAAGGTCATTGTCACGCCCTGACCATAGTTTGAGTTGTATGTTTCTATGTTTCGTTTGGTCAGGGTGTGATATGAGTGGGCATTCTATGTTGTATATCTAGTTTGTCTGTTTCTATGTGTTTGGCCTGATATGGTTCTCAATCAGAGGCAGGTGTTAGTCGTCTCTGATTGGGAGCCATATTTAGGTAGCCTCTTTTGTCTTTGTGGGTTGTGGGTGATTGTTCCTGTTTCTGTGTCTTTTTTGTATGTCACCATACGGGACTGTTGCGTTTTCGTTCGTTTGTCCGTTTATTGTTTTGTTCGTTGTTTTCAAGTTTTCTAATTAAAATGGATAATCATCACGCTGTATTTTGGTCCTCTGATCCTTGTTACTCCTCCTCCTCAGATGAGGAGGACGACGAACGTGACAGTCATGCATTTTTTTACCGGTAAATTGCATGTCTTTACTATAAGGCCCATCATTTTTTGGTTGTTGGTCCCTTTAAATAAATATAGTTAATTTGCACTCTGAGAATCGGTCAGTGCATCTTGCCTTGCCTGGTGGTCACCCTCCAGCTCCCAGCCCTTCACTGACACATTCTGAGCTCGTACCCCCATTTCACTCCCCAGTGGTTTCCTCGGGAAGGCCAGGCAGAAAGGCTGACCCAGTGCCAAATCTAGGTCAGAACTTAAAAAAAGGAACCCTCTTCTTCCAGCTCTGTTCTCTTCTCTTGAGTGCTCTACAAGCTCCTGGCGCCAAAAAGGTCAGGGGACTTCCAGATACATGGGGCCAGTTGGTTAGGGCTGTCGATTCTGCTCATTGCCTGAAACTGTTCAGCATGTATTCTCTGTGTACGCTGATGTGATACCTTTACTGTTTTTGTTGGACCGTCTGGGTGAGAGGTTGGAGGTTGGTAATGTGGTTTAGTACAATGAGTGTTGGCTCATTAAAGAGAGAGTCACATATCGTCTCCCTCCCCTACTCTCATCTGCTCAATTCTGAGCATTCTATAAACCGTACCTGAACACTCCAAGCCCAGGTGTACCACTGCTCCGTGTGGAGGGCAGGCACCTAAATCTTTTATGAGTTACCTCAGGCTCCCCAAAAGACTTCATTTGTAAACATGACTGGGCGGTGAGTAAGTCTGACCTTCTGACGAGATTTCCGATCAGCATCGTCATAGGCTCAAAGCTAAGCAGTGATCACGGCTGCAGATAGAAGCAGGGTTGTGGTTCAACAAAGACTCTGTGAACCGGGTACCTTCTCAATCCCCTGAATACAAAATAACTGAAGGTAAGGAGAAGAGGGCGTACAGTACTGTACCAAAGGGTTCAGTCTGTGTGTCTGTGCACCCGTAAATTCATATGTGTGTGTATTTGAGTGTAGTCTAGAATTGCCCCATATAACCAAGTGATGGATCTAGAATTGGTTTCAGATGAATTGATTGAATACAGGGCATTACTTCCTGTATTCACTCCCGGGGTCACCCAAACCCCTTCAACACATGCACTCTCCATTCCTCATTAGCTTTGTGCTAGTACATCAGTACAGTACAGTGGAGTGGAATAGCACATCCAGGGGACCTTCTGTTTTAATGAAAGGCTTGTTCTGGATTGGCAAATAAATAATAATAATCACCTGAAGCAGTATGGGCCTAAATACTCACTCCATTTTACTGTCCCAAGTGGCTCCTTCTTAGCAGTAGAATAATATAGTACCTATAGTGTAATAATATAGTAGTACCAGCTCAGCATTTAACACCATAGTACCCTCCAAACTCGTCATCAAGCTCGAGACCCTGGGTCTCGACCCCGCCCTGTGCAACTGGGTCCTGGACTTCCTGACGGGCCGCCCCCAGGTGGTGAGGGTAGGTAACAACATCTCCACCCCGCTGATCCTCAACACTGGGGCCCCACAAGGGTGTGTTCTGAGCCCTCTCCTGTACTCCCTGTTCACCCACGACTGTGTGGCCATGCACGCCTCCAACTCAATCATCAAGTTTGCGGACGACACTACAGTGGTAGGCTTGATTACCAACAACGACGAGACGGCCTACAGGGAGGAGGTGAGGGCCCTCGGAGTGTGGTGTCAGGAAAATAATCTCACACTCAACGTCAACAAAACAAAGGAGACGATTGTGGACTTCAGGAAACAGCAGAGGGAGCACCCCCCTATCCACATCGACGGGACAGTAGTGGAGAAGGTGGAAAGTTTTAAGTTCCTCGGTGTACACATCACGGACAAACTGAATTGGTCCACCCACACAGACAGCGTTGTGAAGAAGGCGCAGCAGCGCCTCTTCAACCTCAGGAGGCTGAAGAAATTCGGCTTGTCACCAAAAGCACTCACAAACTTCTACAGATGCACAATCGAGAGCATCCTGTCGGGCTGTATCACCGCCTGGTACGGCAACTGCTCCGCCCACAACCGTAAGGCTCTCCAGAGGGTAGTGAGGTCTGCACAACGCATCACCGGGGGCAAACTACCTGCCCTCCAGGACACCTACACCACCCGATGTCACAGGAAGGCCATAAAGATCATCAAGGACAACAACCACCCGAGCCACTGCCTGTTCACCCCGCTATCATCCAAAAGGCGAGGTCAGTACAGGTGCATCAAAGCAGGGACCGAGAGACTGAAAAACAGCTTCTATCTCAAGGCCTTCAGACTGTTAAACAGCCACCACTAACATTTAGTGGCCGCTGCCAACATACTGACTCAACTCCAGCCACTTTAATAATGGGAATTGATGGAAATTATGTAAAAATGTATCACTAGCCACTTTAAACAATGCCACTTAATATAATGTTTACATACCCTACATTACTCATCTCATATGTATATGTATATACTGTACTGTATATCATCCACTGCATCTTGCCATCTTTATGTAACACATGTATCACTAGCCACTTTAAACTATGCCACTTTATGTTTACATACCCTACATTACTCATCTCATATGTATAGACTGTACACTATACCATCTACTGCATCTTGCCTATGCCGTTCCGTACCATCACTCATTCATATATCGTTATGTACATATTCTTTATCCCTTTACACTTGTGTGTATAAGGTAGTAGTTGTGGAATTGTTAGGTTAGATTACTTGTTGGTTATTACTGCATTGTCGGAACTAGAAGCACAAGCATTTCGCTACACTCGCATTAACATCTGCTAACCATGTGTATGTGACAAATAAAATTTGATTTGATTTGATTTAGTGCACTACTTTTGAATGGGGTGCTATTTGGGACACATATAACTGTTTAATGGAGTACAGGCTGCCACTGACTATCAGAGTCCTATTTCAGTCGCAAAAACCATCAAGCGCTATGATGAAACTGGCTCTCATGAGGACCGCCACAGGAAAGGAAGACCTAGAGTTACCTCTGCTGCAGAGGATAAGTTCGTTAGAGTTAACTGCACCTCAGATTGCAACCCAAATAAAATTATTGCAACCCAAATAAAATTATTCAGAGTTCAAGTAAAAGACATATCTCAACATCAACTGTTTCACAGGAGACCACGTGAATCAGGCCTTCATGGTCCAATTGCTGCAAAGAAACCACTAAAAAAGGACACCAATAATAACAAGAGACTTGCTTGGGCCAAGAAACACAAGCAATGGACATGGTGGAAATCTGTCCGTTGGTCTGATGAGTCTTTGTGAGACGCAGAGTAGGTGAACGGATGATCTCCACATGTGTTTTTTCCCACATGAAGCATGGATGTCACGATCGTCGTAAAGATGAGACCAAGGCGCAGTGTGAGTAGAGTTCCACATATTTTTAATAAATCGAAACTCACCAAAACAAAACAAATAAAGAACAAACGAAACGAGAAGCTACTGGTATGCACTCAGGCAATTCAATGTGGGACAAGATCCCACAACACAAAAGAGGAAAATGGCTACCTAAATATGATCCCCAATCAGAGACAACGATAAACAGCTGTCTCTGATTGGGATCCATATCAGGCCAACATAGACATACAACACCCCTAGACATACAAAAACCCTAGACATACAAAACTAGCGTACCCACCCTAGTCACACCCTGACCTAACCAAAATATATAGAAAAACAGAGATATCTAAGGTCAGGGCGTGACAGTACCCCCCACCCCAAAGGTGCGGACTCCCGGCCGCAAACCTGAACCTATAGGGGAGGGTCCGGGTGAGCATCTACCCTTGGTGGCAGCTCTGGTTCTGGACGCAGCTCTGGAAGCTCCGGACCGTGGGTCGTCTCTGGAGGCCCCGGCCCGTGGATCGTCGCCGGAAGCTCCGGACCGTGGGTCGTCTCTGGAGGCCCCGGACCGTGGATCATCGCCGTAGGCACCAGACCGTGGATTGTCGCCGGAGGAACCGGACCGTAGATCATCGCAGGAGGCTCTGGACTGAGAACCCCTGCTGAAGGTTCTGGACCGCCGACCGTCGCTGGAGGCTCTGGACCACCGACCGTCGCTGGAGGCTCTGGACCGCCGGAGGCTCTGAACTGGGAACCACCACTGGAGGCTCCGGACTGCAGATCGTCGCCGGAGGCTCTGGATTGCAGCTCATCGCCGAAGACTCCGGACTGCGGACCGTCGCAGGAGGCTCCGGACTGCGGACCGTCGCTGGAGGCTCCGGACTGCGGACCGTCGCTGGAGGCTCCGGACTGGGGACCGTCGCTGGAGGCTCCGGACTGGTGACCGTCGCTGGAGGCTCCGGACTGGGGACCGTCTCAGGAGGCTCCGGACTGTGGACCGTCTCAGGAGGTTCCGGACAGTAACCCGTCTCAGGAGGTTCCGGACCGTAGACCGTCTCAGATGGTTCCGGACCGTGGACCGCCTCAGGAGGTTCCGGACCGTGGACCGCCTTAGGAGGTTCCGGACCGTAGACCGTCGTCGGAGGTTCCAGACTGTGGAACGTCACCGGAAGCTCTGGACTGGGAACTGTCGCCGAAGCTCTGGACTGGGAACTGTCGCCGGAAGCTCTGGACTGGGAACTGTCGCCGGAAGCTCTGGGCTGGGAACTGTCGCCGGAAGGCGCTCTGGAGGCCTGATGCGTGGGACAGGTACCGGTGGCACCGGGCTGATGACACGCACCTCAGGGCGAGTGTGGGGAAGAGGCACAGGACGTACTGGACTGTGGACACGCACTTGAGGGAGAGTGCGAGGAGCAGGAACAGGACACACCTGACTGGGAAAGCGCACTTGAGGGAGAGTGCGAGGAGTTGGCACAGGATGCACTGGGTTGTGAAGAGAATTGAGACTGCCAGAGGTCCGGACAACAGGCCCTCCGATTTGACATACTGAACTCTATCGGAGAAGTAGTTGATGAACCAAGCGTGGCAATCATTTGAGAAACAAAGGCTGTTGAGTCTGCCAATAAGAATGTTGTGATTGACAGAGTCGAAAGCCTTGGCCAGGTCGATGAATACGGCTGCACAGTAATGTCTCTTATCGATGACGGTTATGATATCGTTTAGGACCTTGAGCGTGGCTGAGGTGCACCCATGACCAGCTCTGAAACCAGATTGCATAGCGGAGAAGGTACGGTGAGATTCGAAATGGTCGGTAATCTGTTTGTTAACTTGGCTTTCAAAGACCTTAGAAAGGCAGTGTAGAATATATATAGGCCTGTTGCAGTTTGGTTCTAGAGTGTCTCCCCCTTTGAAGAGGGGGATGACCGCGGCAGCTTTCCAATCTATGGGAATCTAAGACGATACGAAAGAGAGGATTGTACAGGCTAGTAATAGGCGTTGCAACAATTTCGGCAGATAATTTTAGAAAGAGAGGGTCCAGATTGTCTAGCCCGGCTGATTTGTAGGGGTCCAGATTTTGCAGCTCTTTCAGAACATCAGCTATCTGGATTTGGGTGAAGGAGAAGTGGGGGAGGTTTGGGCGAGTTGCTGTGGGGAGCGCAGGTTTGTTGACCAGGGTAGGGGTAGCCAGGTGGAAAGCATGGCCAGCCGTAGAATAATGCTTTTTGAAATTCCCGATTATCGTGGATTTATCGGTGGTGACAGTGTTTCCTAGCCTCAGTGCAGTGGGCAGCTGGGAGGAGGTGCTCTTATTCTCCATGGACTTTACAGTGTCCCAAAACTTTTTGGAGTTTGTTCTACAGGATGCTAATTTCTGTTTGATAAAGCTAGCCTTTGCTTTCCACACTGACTGTGTATATTGGTTCCTAACTTCCCTGAAAAGTTACATATCGCAGAGGCTATTCGATGCTAATGCAGTACGCCAAAGGATGTTTTTGTGTTGCTCAAGGGCAGTCAAGTCTGGAGTGAACCAAGGGCTATATGTGTTCTTAGTTCTACATTTTCTGAACGGGGCATGCTTATTTAAGATGGTGAGGAAATCACTTTTAAAGAATAACCAGGCATTCTCTACTGACGGTATGAGGTCAATATCTTTCCATTATTTCTGCCTCATGCACCAATTCATGTTGTTACTCCTATGACAAGAGAAAGTTACATTTTCCTCAATATTAAAAAAGACACAAGCCAGTAATAATAACAACGCAAGCTTATCGGAACACTGCTATACTCAGTCATTGAAGTGTGAGTAGAAGTATGGAGAAGGTGCATTTTATGGCATATAAAAGTGTTGACAGTGCTGAATAACAACTTAAACATGAACGTACTCATAAAAACAGCATCTCTTTGCTGTATTCGTTGAGTCTCTCGCTTGTTACGATTTTAAACGTTTTGAAATCTCATAATATCAACTTTGCTGTGCATTCAAGGTTTCTTTTTACAGTCAACGGCTTGAGGAAACTGTGCACACACGGTGATCTGAGCAATCGGATTGACCAGCACTCGGCCTATAGGTGCACTTGATTTGCTCTCTGGGCCTGCCGGGTTGGCAGAGTTCTACCTTCAGACACATGAAATGCACTTTCCTTCCCGGCGCAAGGGCCGCTGAACAGCGCGAAACAAATAAAAATAAATAGGAATGCAAGGCTTTATCCTTGTTTTTTTCACAGAAATGTTTGGTGATCGACTAGGAATGCCTTGGATCGACTGGTTGGTGACCACTGGTATAGTGTGTCCTGAGGAATAGACCTATACCTATCGCCTGGATCAGGGCTGGGTGGCTATAAAGCTGTCACTCTTTTATGCTCACTCTGGAGAAAGTACACTGTTCACCCACACACCAGACCACAGTGCTGAGGATGGACATTGAAGGCTTATGTAAAATGTAAGCCTCACCGCTGTAGTGGGAGAATGACTACATATCACAAGACAGGTGTATCTTCATGTCTTCTTCATGTCCAAGCCAGGCCCATCACAGAGGAGTAGAGGTGAAGGGAGGGTAGGACCCTGCTGGCTGCAGTAATGGTTGAAAACATCTTAGTGCGTGTCCCAAATGGCACCCTATTCTCTTAATAGTGCACTACTTTTGACCCGGGCCTAGGGCACTAAAGGGAAAAGGGTGTCATCTGGACCAAATCCTTAGTCTCGTTGTTGGGTTATAGAGCGTCTTAGTTTCTTTTTGATTACCCATTATTGGTAACTATTAGCAGTGGTGTGTATTCATTGATGCCAAGGGAAGGCAGGCTTCCCCAAAATATTGACCCCCAAAAAATGTGGTATTTCATCCCTTTATGTTTCATAATTTTCCTTGAATTCGCAAGAGGCTTAATGTATCTCACAGGAGAAAGCATCTGAGCAAGCGAAACAGCGCCCCTCTGTGTCTCTATGTGTAGGCCATCTATCTGATGCTGTCTGTTCCAAACTAGTATGACATTGTTGCTTCCTGTAGCATTGAAAGCAAGGGAAGCCAGTGAATATTTGGCCTCCCTTGATAAAAAAAAAGTATAAAAAATGTGCCAATCAGCATTGAGCCAAACTAAGCGAGCTCAACTGTGAATGGTCCTGGCGCACCAAAGGAAGTGTCAAGCCAGCTTGCATTGTTGAATTGTTGTGTCTTGTTGTGTTGTTGTCCTCTGGTGTCTAGCTAGCTAAAATGATCCCTTTCCTAAATTAGCCATGGATGGAGATAGGGATTTGGACTTGCGGTTTTACTTAATTCTCCGTACTGGCTAATGATTGTAACGGCGATTCTGATCCAACCATTAATTCATACATTGTTGTGGCCCTGGCCTGAAAGGATGGAAGTTCAATATGTAGCTAGATGTAGAAGGCTAATGTTAACTAGCTAACTTTGCCCATGAATCAAAGTTAGGCTAGCGAGCAAGCATTTTAGCCAGCTAGCCTAGGACAACAAAAATAAAAGTGTACCGTATGACAGAGTGATAGACCGTTTCGTTAAAACCTCTTGGCGCACGGATCCCTTTAACGGGATCCTTTTCGTAAACAACCGCTGAATTGCAGAGCGCCAAATTAAAAAATATTAAAAAGAATATTTATTTTCATGAAATCACAAGTGAAATATACCAAAACACGAAAATATGCTTTACAGCGAAAGCAATCCAAGCGTTTGTGAGTTTATCGATCACTAGACAAAACATTACGAACAGCTAGCAGCAATGTAGATTTGTCACGAAAGTCAGAAAGCAATCAAATTAATCGCTTACCTTTGATGATCTTCGGATGTTTGCACTCACGAGACTCCCAGTTACACAATAAATTCCTTTTGTTCGATAAATATTATTGTTATATCCAAAAACCTCCATTTGGTTGGTGCGTTATGTTCAGAAATCAACAGCCTCGAGCGGTCATGAAGGGCAGACGAAAATTCCAAATAGTATCCGTAAAGTTCGTAGAAACATGTCAAACGTTTTTTATAATCAATCCTCAGGTTGTTTTTAACATAAATAATCGATAATATTTCAACCGGATGGTAAACTATTCAATAAAAGAGATAAAGAAAATGTCGAGCTACAACTTTCGCGCGCATGAACTAATCGAAGGACATTCAGCTATCCACTGACGCGTTTTGATAAATCTCATTCATTTTTCAGAATAAAAGCTTGAAACTATGTCTAAAGACTGTTCACACCCTGAGGAGGCCATAGGGAAAGGAATCTGGTTGATATCCCTTTAAATGAAGGAAAGGCAGGCAATGGAACAGGGATTTTTCAAAATAAGAGGCACTTCCGGGTTGGATTTCCTCAGGTTTTCGCCTGCAAAATCAGTTCTGTTATACTCACAGACAATATTTTGACAGTTTTGGAAACTTTAGAGTGTTTTCTATCCTAATATGTCAATTATATGCATATTCTAGCATCTGGGCCTGAGAAATAGGCAGCTTACATTGGGAACGTTATTTTTTCCAAACATAACAATTCTGCCCCCTAGCTTCAAGAGGTTTGAAAGAGAGGAGGATGTCATTGGCATTTCTCTACAAGTAGGGTGAGTCAACATCTTTTTGTACTTGCACGAACACGCACGCACACACACACACAGAAATCAGAACCATGGACCCAGATCATATTTAGCTTACTTTGATTGGACTCAATTGTTTTTGGTATCTTTTAGGTCTCAATGTCTTAGACTAAGCAGAGGTGATTTGATGATGTTGAAATGTTGAAGTTGAAATGGTGGTGGAATAGTGGAGGCTGCTCCTGATTTCTTTGCGACTTGCGGTAACTCTCTGTGGTTCTAAATCAATAGTTGCTTAGTTGTCCAAAAATGTCGGAAACATTAACTTGCTTGACCATGCCGTGTAGGTCATGCAACTGTCTGTTTCATGCAATATGCTTTGTGGACTTCACTGGACAGAGGTTGCTATCCGGTTTTGTGATAAAACAAAGGTGTAGTTGAATTTATTCTTATTGTCTCGGCTGCAAGGCATATGAACTAACAGGTTTTGTATTAACGGGGGGGAGGGCTTGGCTTCCCCAGTGATTTTACCCACACACCGCTACTGACTATTAGTATAAGTGAAGTTACCTGAAGGATTTCTTTTGCTGTAAACTTCATTAGCATGATAGCAAGGCAAAGTGTTGCAGTCAGTGAATGTTCCTTAGTGTGGCTGTCCTCTAATAATAAACGTGTTTGAACCCGGTCACGTGAGTGACAGCCTTGCAGCTGCTGTCTGCTTGTTTCAACTCTGTGTCTGCGTGGTATTGTAAAGAGAGTTAAGACTGGGCAGACTGACAGATTCAGGATAAAGAGTTGTTTATTCATCCTCCCTTTGATCGTAGCCTCCTCTGATTACATGTGTCTTGGCTGCGGTCAACCTTGGTGCTACAGTATGTTGTTATTGTAAAGTACAAATTATTGTTTTCATATCATTTCAAAGACAGAAGATAGTTTGTTTGGTGAGCTGAGCGCGATTTATCCATGGACGAGGATAGCTATTGTCAGCTATTGTTAACTATTGTCTTGCTGCATTGTTTAACTGGATCATTTTGGTGGAAGCTGAAGTTAGGAGGCGTCACAAGGATGCCAGGTGTGTTTGCTGAAGGCCACAGCAATGAGGATCAAACACCTCTCTCTTTGTGTTTGTTTGCGCATCAGTACACGCACACGCACACACACACACAGTTTGTTAGCGCAGTAGCAGAGCTTAAGCTTGCCATTTGACGGCTTCCAGAAAGGAAAGGGAGAGAGGGGGAGAGAGAGAGAGGGAGACAGAGAGACTGCTGGGAGAGGTATCTGACTGAGCAGCAGTAAATGAGAAGTTAGAGGAGAGCTAGCGAACATTTCTGTCTATTAGTGCCAGTAACAACAACATCAGAGAGAGAGAGAGAGCCCTGTTTGCTTGCTCACAGTTACAGACACGCTGATTATGCGTCGGCAGTCTAGTGCAGCTATCCTCCTGTGTGTGTGTGTGTGTGTGTGTGTGTGTGTGTGTGTGTGTGTGTGTGTGTGTGTGTGTGTGTGTGTGTGTGTGTGTGTGTGTGTGTGTGTGTGTGTGTGTGTGTGTGTGTGTGCGTGCGTAACTGCTGCAAAGCAAATGACCTCTGAAACATAGCAGGGTTCCAATACAGATTGGAGAATTGGGGCTTGATAATGCCCCATTACAGGCTGCAGCTATCATAACCTCTCAGTGATTGGATAGTTTTGCTCTGGAGGGCCAGATCTTGCTTTTGTGTAATAGCAGTCAATGACAGTTCACAGATCACACTACAAGGCAGTTTGCAGGCCCATTAGTACATTATTTAATGCTCACTCACCACTATTTCTGCAGAGCCATCCTGTGCTCATGTAACAGTATTACTTCTGTCCCTCTCCTCGACCCAACCTGGGCTTGAAACAGGGACCCTCTGCACACATTGACAACAGTCACCCTATAAGCATCGTTACTTATCACTCCACAAAAGCCACGGTCTTTGCAAAGCAAGGGAAACAACCACAGTACTTCAAGGTCTCAGAGTGAGTGATGTCACCGATTTAAATGCTACTAGCGCGCACCGCTAACTAGCTAGCTAGCCTTTTCACACTGGTCACACTCACATGCTGCAAAGAAAGGTAATGGTCACTCCTTCAAAAGACTGGCTCACAAATCGTCTTCAAAAGCCATAGACGGGACTAAAGTTGATTATCCATGTTTTTGACTGATTTGACGTTTGTGAACTTTTTCCCTTTGACCTATGCTCTAGGTCATTCACAAACTTCCTCCATCGGTTCCATATTCAGGCGTATTTTGTTAGAAATTAACTTCCGGAATTTTGTATTATTGTAGATGCACCAGTAGATGTGCAGAGTATCTTTTGGGGCCAATATGAAATATGAAAAACAAGGTCTAGTAAGTACATTTTATTATTTGGGACATTTCTTTCCCTGTGGAGGTTGGTTATGCATGTATTTCACTCTACAGAAGCTTCTGGCTGCTCTACTTCCTGTGGCAGTCAGTGCAAATGTTATAGGATGTGTCCCGAATGGCACTCTCTTCCCTATATAGTGCACTACTTTTGACTAGAGCCTATAGGGAATAGGGTGCCATTTGAGATGCAAATACCGCTAACCACATTGTGCTAGCTGGCCACAAGCACAATCTGTCTCTCCCTCTCTCTGTCTGGCCAATTAATTCCCTGCCAGAGGAACAAGCTAATTTACTGAAGCACCCCTGAAAAGTCACTACATTCAGTTAACAAAGGGGTCTTCAAACATTTCTTGCCCAGGGACCCCCACCCAGGTAAATCAGCGACCCTGTATTTAGATTTTTTTTTAAGTACAAGACATCTTATCACCAGGTGAATGATAATGGCAAGGAGAATTAATCAACATTTGGTAGATAGTTTTTCATAATTTTTACCTCCCTATTTAATAATTGGAAGAGGAAGTGTTAACTCTAACATAGCCTATTAGCTAGAAATGTAACTCCTAACACATTTTTGTTAATAACTTAGCTGGATAAACAAAGGTTAGCTGTCACACCCTGATCAGTTTAACCTGTCCTTGTTATTTTCTCCACCCCCTCCATGTGTTGCTTGTTTTCCCCAGTGTATTTATCCCTGTGTTTTCTGTCTCTCTGTGCCAGTTCATCTTGTATGTCCAAGTCAACCAGCGTTTTTTTTCTGTTCTCCTGCTTTTGCTATTTCTCCTTTTTCTAGTCCCCCTGGTTTTGACCCTTGCCTGTTTCTGGACTTTGTACCTGCCTGCCTGACCATTCTGCCTGCCTTGACCTCGAGCATGCCTGCCACTCGGTACCTCCTGGACTCTGATCTGGTTTTGACCTTTTTCCTGTCCACGACCATTCTCTTGCCTACCCCTTTGGATTAATAAACATCTAAGACTCCAACCATCTGCCCCCTGTGTCTGCATCTGGGTCTCGCCTTGAGTTATGATAGTTAGCCATGTGTTGGGAAAATATATTTACATTTACATTTAAGTCATTTAGCAGACGCTCTTATCCAGAGCGACTTACAAATTGGTGCATTCACCTTATGATATCCAGTGGAACAACCACTTTACAATAGTGCATCTAACTCTTTTAAGGGGGGGGGGTTAGAAGGATTACTTTATCCTATCCTAGGTATTCCTTAAAGAGGTGGGGTTTCAGGTGTCTCCGGAAGGTGGTGATTGACTCCGCTGACCTGGCGTCGTGAGGGAGTTTGTTCCACCATTGGGGTGCCAGAGCAGCGAACAGTTTTGACTGGGCTGAGCGGGAACTGTACTTCCTCAGAGGTAGGGAGGCGAGCAGGCCAGAGGTGGATGAACGCAGTGCCCTTGTTTGGGTGTAGGGCCTGATCAGAGCCTGAAGGTACGGAGGTGCCGTTCCCCTCACAGCTCCGTAGGCAAGCACCATGGTCTTGTAGCGGATGCGAGCTTCAACTGGAAGCCAGTGGAGAGAGCGGAGGAGCGGGGTGACGTGAGAGAACTTGGGAAAGTTGAACACCAGACGGGCTGCGGCGTTCTGGATGAGTTGTAGGGGTTTAATGGCACAGGCAGGGAGCCCAGCCAACAGCGAGTTGCAGTAATCCAGACGGGAGATGACAAGTGCCTGGATTAGGACCTGCGCCGCTTCCTGCGTGAGGCAGGGTCGTACTCTGCGAATGTTGTAGAGCATGAACCTACAGGAACGGGTCACCGCCTTGATGTTAGTTGAGAACGACAGGGTGTTGTCCAGGATCACGCCAAGGTTCTTAGCACTCTGGGAGGAGGACACAATGGAGTTGTCAACCGTGATGGCGAGATCATGGAACGGGCAGTCCTTCCCCGGGAGGAAGAGCAGCTCCGTCTTGCCGAGGTTCAGCTTGAGGTGGTGATCCGTCATCCACACTGATATGTCTGCCAGACATGCAGAGATGCGATTCACCACCTGGTTATCAGAGGGGGGAAAGGAGAAGATTAATTGTGTGTCGTCTGCATAGCAATGATAGGAGAGACCATGTGAGGATATGACAGAGCCAAGTGACTTGGTGTATAGCGAGAATAGGAGAGTATAGGAGAATAATATATGTCCAAGTCAAGAAAGCTTAACAGCAGCCAGCGGCACTTGCAGCGATTTGTACTCACGGGTGCTTTTTCAAAGCCTATGTCAAGGACTCCAGTGAGTGTATTTAGCTCCAATTAGGGTAATTTGCTCAATATTAGGAGTTGAGAAATAAAATCATTAGAAAGAAGATATTCTCCTCCTTTCTACTGTTGGTGTGTATACTGAACAAAAATATAAACATATGAGGAAATCAGTCAATTGAAATACATGTATTAGGCCCTAATCTATGGATTTCACAAGACTGGGAATACAGATTTGCATATGTTGGTCACAGATACCTTTTTTAAAAAAGGTAGAGGTGTGGATCAGAAAACCACTCAGTATCTGGTGTGACCACCATTTGCCTCATGCAACGCGACACATCTCCTTCGCAGAGTTGATCAAGCTGTTAATTGTGGCCTGTGGAATGTTGTCCCACTCCACTTCGCACAGCAATGGCTGTGCCAAGTTGCTGGAAATTCACGGGCCCTGCAACACACTGTCGTACGCGTCGATCCAGAGTATCCCAAACATGCTCAATGGGTGACACGTCTGGCGAGTATGAAGGCCATGGAAGAACTGGGACATTTTCAACTTCCAGGAATTTGTCTACAGAGCCTTGCGAGGTGGGGCCATAAAGGCGGCGGATGAATGGCATTACAACGGGCCTCAGGATCTCGTCGTGGTATCTCTGTGCAGTCAAATTGCCATCGATAAAAGGCAATAGCTTATGCCTGCCCATACCATAACCCCACCGCCACCATAAGGCACTCTGTTTGACAACTTTGACATCAGCAAACTGCTTGCACACACAACGCCATACACGTGGTCTGCTGTTTTGAGGCCGGTTGAACATATTCTCTAAAACGACGTTGGAGGCCACTTAAGGTAGAGGAATGAACAGAAGATTATCTGGCAACAGCTCTAGTGGACATTCTTGCAGTCAGCATACCAATTTCACCCTCCCTCAAAACTTGAAACATCTGTGGCATTGTGTTATGTGACAAAACTGCACAGTTTAGAGTGGCCTTTTATTGTTCCCAGCACAAGGTGCACCTGTGTAATGATCATGCTGTTTAATTGGCTTCTTCGTATGCCACACCTGTCTGGTGGATGGATTATCTTGGCAAAGGATAAATTCTCGCTAACAAGGATGTTAAAAAAAGTTTTAAAAAATAAGCTTTTTGTGTGTATGGAAAATTTATGGGATCTTTAATTTCAGCTCATGAAGCATGGGACAAGCACTTTACATGTTGCGTTTATATTTTTGGTCAGTGTAATTCAAATTCATTTTCTGTTGTTGCTAGCGATATTTATATAAACATTTGTGGAAAAATGTACTTTAAGAGAAATAAAAATAATAATCGCAGACCCTCTGCAGTAGGGGTCAGCGGACTCCAGTTTGAATACCCCTGAGATAGCACATTAGGTTGGGTGTGTAGTTACCATTCTGCTCTTCAATCTGTCTGGAGACTGAGACTATAGGCCCCATGGGTCAAAATAGAGTGGAGCCAAATTGTACAGAATAGTACGGAAAAACAGAGTACTGCGGTTTAGTTTGAATTGTTAGTGTTCCATGACATAGTTCCGTTCCACAAACAAGCATTTTATTGGCCCTCGTTAGGGTATATGTCTGCTGAATGCAGCATGGTCTGAATTGTTTTACATATCCAAAATACATACAGTGAATATGACTGAACTCTTGGCGTTCAGTCCAGTGCCTTGCCCAGGGTATGGCTTCTTATCCATACTGTATTTATATGTGTTGCTTGTGAAGGTGATGCATCATCTTCATCAGTAGTCACTCTCCACTTCCATCATCTGGACTGTGGGCAGATTGTTATTTCAGCAAAATGTGAAATGGGACACACTAGATGGACAGTAGCTTGTCTCACTCTATCGGCTGGAGCTCCTGCCAAGGATCAGTCCTTCATCAATAATGATTAAACACTTCTGGTGGGTTCTGAGGCCACTGACACTCCCTGAGAAGTACTCCTTTGAACGAGGTAATGACTGCATCCCAACTGGCACTCTGTTCCCTATACGACTTTTGACCAGGTCCCAGAGCGCACTATATAGAGAATAGGCTGCCATATTGGGACGCACCCAATATCTAAGGTATAGTAGTATTATGTAGCGAAGCATTATAGAGAATCCAGCTAATTATTACATATATTGTGTTTCTAAGACGAAACATGACCTTGGTGTTGAAGTGTTGTTTTGGGATAGAGCTAGCTGAAGGAATGAGGTGCAGTAGCTAGGTGGCTCTAGCACAAGGAAAGGTGAGTTTTCCACCAAGGTTCAGTGGATGCGAACAACCAGATATTCAGCATTTACCAATTTCTGCCTCCGCACAACGGACGTCTGTGCACGACTGATCACAGAGTCAGTCAGAGACGTGGGTACCCGGCACTGAAATGCCAAACTGAACGCCGATAAAATGCTCTTGTGTTTTCAAATGCTCTGCTCTTTCTGTCAAGTGGTTTTCAACGAGAACTCTCATTAGTGATTATCAACTTAGCTTTTACTCCTCTGCTCTGTTTTTGGAGTGCACTTTCCCATTTCCCACTCTAAAACACTATAATTGAAAAGCTTTTCACACTGAATACTCAACAAACAACCCTAATCTAGTCATTGAGAGACAGAGGATGTAGTTTGGTCATGAGGAGAGGATGTGTGCACTACTGATAAGAGGTTCGGCAAGCTGGTTTTTATAGCATTATCTAGTTGAAATGTCATCATCTAAAATGCTATTTGAAGAATAGCAAAAACAAGCAAAACTTACCTCAGCCATTATCACATTGGTTGCTGTAGCTTCACACCTCAATCAATCTACAAAAACGTAGACTATTAGCTGTACAATTAGTCGCTACAGATTAACTCACATTAACTCAGCATCGGGTTTGAAAACTATCATTTAATAAGTACGTACATTATGGTAAACAAATACGTTTGCTGTACATAACTTTTTGTTCTTGCAGTTTTATAGCTAATTTCCTGCAATTCTACATATTTGTGACCGACCGGCTCAAATCTGTCTTATGTAACAACATTTGAAATGGTGGATTGGATAAAAGTAGAGACCCAGAGCTAGAAAATGGTATATCAGACACTACAGTTGAGGAACAATGGGAAAGTAATTATGCTTTGAAAGTTGATCAACTTGTAACCCAACTTTTCAGAAAACGTCCCTTGAATTCTTTGGTACACCTACTGGAGAGCTTTTGTTTGTCTACACCCATTCAGCATTGTTCACACCCTCTTAAGCCTTAGCCCCACCCATCCCTTTAAGGAGTCACATGTGAGGCCATGTGCTAAACAGAGTGAGTACGGTAGTGTACTAAACCACCAGTTTTTAAGACTAAAGATTCATGTATACTACGTCTATCGACATGTCTGTATAGAGTTGTTGCAGTGACATCATTGTCGTTATGAAGAAGTATAAACACAAAAACAACAGATTACATGATATCAGCAGCCTGACGGTTCAAAATAGCATAACTGGTGTATTTGAACACCAATAAACTGTTTAAAAATAAATGTAGTATATGTCAATCTAGAAAACCAGGCACCTAAAAGCAACTTTCTAAACAATGGTTTGGTTTGTTTCTAGCTTGTTAGCTAGCTAACGTTAAGTCCAAGCACACCAAGACAGTTGCGAAGAGGGCACGACAAAACCTATTCCCCCTCAGGAGACTGAAAAGATTTGGCATGGGTCCTCAGATCCTCAAAGGTTCTAGAGCTGCACCATCGAGAGCATCCTGACGGGTTGAATCACTGCCTGGTATGGCAACTGCTCGGCCTCCGACCGCAAGGCACTGCAGAGGGTAGTGCGTACGGCCCAGTACATCACTGGGGCCAAGCTTCCTGCCATCCAGGACCTCTATATCAGGCGATTGTCTATGCATAGTCACTTTAATAACTCTACCTACATGTACATATTACCTTAATTACCTCGACTAACCGGTACCCCCGCACATTGACTCTGTACCGGTTCCCCCTGTATATGGCCTCACTATTGTTATTTTACTAGTGCTCTTTAATTTTTTGTTACTTTTATATCTTATTTTTTTTGGTATTTTTCTGAAAACTGCATTGTTGATTAATAAGGGCTTGTAAGTAATCATTTCACTCTAAGGTCTACACCTGTTGTATTCAGCGCATGTGACAAATACAATTTGATTTGATTTGACTCAGTTCCATTGATTCCATTTCACAATGAGCCCTTCCTCCTACCAGCCTCCTCTGGTGTATTCGCATGTGTATGTGCGTTTGCATGTGCCAGCCAGTTCACCCGTGATTCAAGTCAGTATTCAATGTCCATCCATGTCTGAGGAAGACGTGAGATGACATGGATACCAGCCACTAGGGGAAACAGTGAGCGATGTTCAAGTAGAATTCGTGAGCAGTGAGCTACATTCAAGTAGGTTTCGGTTTTGCTACGCCGTTGTGGATGGGGATGGTGGATGTGCGTAAGCCTCTGCCTCTGACTCCAAAGGTTGCAAGTTAATAATTAATATGTTGGATTCACGTCTCCTTCGCAACCAAAAATCTGAGTTAAAGAAAAGGACTAAATCAAATCATACTTTAAATGCACTTTAAATAAAGTTTGACTAGATTTTGTCCTTCGCTTTAACTTAGACATGAATCCAACATATACATCTTTAATTTGTAGAAATTAAATGGAATTTAAACCAGACTAAAGTCAGTGGCACAAAATATGCATCTCCTTCAAATTTTGATAATCAAACACAATTAAATATCACTGTTGCAATACAGCAAATAACAAATTATATGTTGCATTCAGGTCTCCAACTAAACCAAAAATAAAAAATGAGGGTTTATTTGTTTATTTGGATCCCCGTTAGCTTTAGCAGAAGCAGCGGCTGCTCTTCCTGGGGTACACCAAAAACACAAAACATGACAAGTAACAAAACATTGATAGACTGATAGACAAGGACAGTCACACAAATGTAAAATACAACGATATGAAAAACGAAAAATAATACAAATAATACAACTAAAAAATAATGTTTGTGTTTGTGTCTCTGTGTGTTTGTGTCCCTTCACAGTCCCCGTCGTTCCATGAGATGTAGTTTAATTAGTTTTTAAAGGTCATTTTTCTGTCTGCTTGAGTAATTGGAGAGGGAAGGGAGTTCCATGTGATCATGGCTCTGTACAATACTATGCGTTGCTGTGAGTTCTTTTTTGAATTTGGGGACTGTGAAGAGACCCCTGGTGGCGTGTCTTGTGGTGTATGTATGAGTGTCTGAGCTGAATGTTATTTGATTATACAGAATCTGGAATTTCTAAACACAGTAATATTTCTCATAAAAACTGGAAGAGAAGCAGTTCATCTCCCGTCAATCCTCAACCAGGAAAGACTGGCATTCATGTTGTTGATGTTGTTCCGTATGTGCTGTAAAGGTCAGGGCGTGCTGCTTCGTTTTGAAGCAGCTGCTTCTTTGCTAGGTCTTTCTTTGCTGCACTTGACCATATTACTGGACAGCAATCAAGATGGGACAAGACCAGAGACAGAGCCTGAACAACTGGTACAGTTGTTCTTTTTTATAACAGATGTACCCCTCGCCATCTTCACAACAACTTTGTCAATATGACTTGACCATGATAATTGACCATCCGATGTTACACCTAGGAGTTTAACTCAAAGGTCACACCCTTTATGCACAACTCCAGGTTAAGCCAGTGGCTCAGATTAAACTATCCAAGCATTAGATACATCTCCTTTAAATGCTGATATCTGGTTGTCAACCAAACACTATTTATTATTACTTATCTAATACAGTAAATAGTCTAAAGTTAGGGCTATCTTTCAAACAAATGTGAAAGTATTTATTCCACCTTAACACAAGAAACACATCCGTGGCCACATGTTGAGGTTACTTTAAGTATACTGTAAATGTCTTCTTATGTAATCATAGAAAGTGTGCATGTTCGAGAAAGCATGCAAAGTTCGCAGGTCCATGGAGATCTTTACAATTGCTATAATAATCTGTACAGAATCTCGAACAACGTTGATCACTTGCACTATGTACTTTTAATGTAATCTCAACTGCAATCCATGTTTTTTTTGTTGCGCTATTAGATGAAGCACAATGATAACACATTAAGTTGTTGTATAAATCCAACATATCTGGCGTTGTATTCCCATTTGAACTTGTGCTTTTAAATGGTTGAAAGTGCAGTGATAGCACATTTATATGAAAACTAAGGGCTCGATTCAATCCGTATCACCAAACTTCAGCGCTATCGCGCGATTGTAGTTTGTAGGTGACATTCCCACATTTGTGGCGACCGCATTCATTGCAAACACTACATATGTCAGCTCAATTGAAAATTGCCTTTACATTTCAAGCGCGCTATTGCGCAGAATTTTGGCGAATCGAGCCCTAGATCCCGAATCAGACATTGTTTTCCCATTGGAATTTGGTTGTGCTTTTAGATCGTTGAAAGCATAGTGATAACACATTGAGAATTCAACAAACAAACAAAATCTGGCTGTCTTTTTGAGTGGGTGAATAAAGGTTGAAATCTCATTGATCAACATCTCAAACAAATATTACCCACATTTCCACATTGAAATGACGTGGTGTGACCAGTGGGACGGTACTCATGCACACATTTGTGAAGGTGTTGGAACATAACAATGTGATCTGCACTCTAGCGATTGTAGTTATTATTAGCATATTAGCATCCTGTGACATCACTTCAATGGTGTCATTGGTGGATAGTATTGCTGCTGACAGAGAGCAGTAACAGCGTGTTAAATGGTGGTCGACATGGTGATCAAATTGTGACAAAATGGAAAATAGTGTCTCTGAAATTGCTTTAAACATGGTCCCTCCCTGATGATGTTTTAGACTACATCTCTGAATAATTTGGAAATACTGTACTAATAATAATGTTACTAATAGTTCACCTGTGATTGTAAAGCATAACCCTGTCCTTTGTTGTTTTCCTGTTTGCTTGACAGACAGCTGTGATGGCCCACTGGTGTCCAGCCTGCCCCAGTCCTCCTTCAGAAGCTCATCACAGTTATCCAACAGCCATGGACCCGGCTTTGCCAAAGTCAACAGGAGAGATGGTGAGTACTGGACATTGGACACATTTCCCTGATATGGACACTGTATTGATTGTAGGATTCCTTAGTATCTCCACTGTTATTTCGAGCCTGTATTCCGTCCGTACACAGTGGGCTGCTGTGTTGTGGTGCTCAGATGCTCAATGCGGAGAGGGAGAGAGAGGGTTGGATTCCCCACAGGACTGTGCATAGAGAACATCAAAGGCAGGTTTCGTTTCAGCAGCAGCAGTAGCGCAGGAACCAAATCCCATTTTTTTTCTGAATTCCCTTGCTGGTGACAGAGAGCTGCTGTTACCTCATCCCCAGCTGGTCGCCTACAGTGGGTAGATATTGGAATACTCCATTACAAGCACCAGCGCAAGGTCGCCCTGCTTTACCTTCGCAATGCATCTGAATTCATCCATAAAAAAATTCAAAGGGGGATTGGTTGGTTTGTTGTTTGGTTTGGATGCTGAATGCTGATCGAAGGGTATCCTTGCATTGCTTAGAGGGGGAAATGCTATCACGGTGGTTCTTTGTATGAATGTTTTAAGACGGGTAGGGTTGATCTATTTCGTGGTTTATCCAACCTGGAAAGCAGAAACTCAGATGGGAATAGGAGGGATTTTTTAGCAGCCACATAACAGGATCTTGTGCACATGATTTTCTTCGACTGTGAGACCAAAGCAATCTAAGCTTGCTGGATGCTTCTTCCAAGCTGTCTTTGATGGCTGTAGCAGCAAGCACACTGTTGGTTTTTCACTATTCCCATCTGAGTTGATCTGAGTGAAGTGGATCAATAGGTGTCTAAAACTGTCTATGGTATTATCAGTTTGGTATACTGTATTTCTCTGTGTTTGACCATGATGAAGTTGTATCAGTCAGGTTAAGCGTTTTTTTATATCAGATAATATATGCACCAGAGCAAAGCTGGATGAAATGACTATATGTTGCTACACAATAAAACAGGTGGTTCTGTGCCAAATTAAGGTTCTATAAGAGCTATGCTCATACAGTTTTAAATGGAACCTTTATTGTGCTATAAAGAACCGTTTCCTAATCCCCTTGAGCCGACCCTTTTTTCAATTTTCGCCTAAAATGACATACCTAAATCTAACTGCCTGTAGCTCAGGATCTGAAGCAAGGATATGCATATTCTTGATACCATTTGAAAGGTAAAACTTTGAAGTTTGTGGAAATGTGAAAGTAATGTAGGAGAATATAACACATTAGATCTGGTAAAAGATAATACAATGAAAAAAACATGCGTTCTTTTGTATTTTTTTTGTACCATCTTTGAAATGCAAGAGAAAGGCCATAATGTATTATTTTAGGACAGGCGCAATTTAGGTTTTGGCCACTAGATGGCAGCAGTGTATTTGCAAAGTTTCAGACTGATTCAATGAACAATCGCATATCTTTTCAAAAGGCACATTTTGGCAAAAGACTACACAAGTGTGCCTTTTTTATTTATTTAACCTTTATTTAACTAGGCATGTCAGTTAAGAACAAATTCTTATTTATAATGACGAGCTACCAAAACGCAAAAGGCCTCCTGTGGGGACAGGGGCTGGGATTAACAAAAGAGACAACACAACACTACATAAAGAGAGACCTAAGATAACATAGCAAGGCAGCGACACATGACAACACAGCATGTTAGTAACACAACATGACAACAACATGGTAGCAACACAACATGATAGCAGCACAAAACATGGTACAAACATTATTGGGCACAGATAACAGCACAAAGGGCAAGAAAGTAGAGACAACAATGCATCACGCAAAGCAGCCACAACTGTCAGTAAGAGTGTCCATGATTGAGTCTTTGAATGAAGAGATTGATATAAAACTGTCCAGTTTGAGTGTTTGTTGCAGCTCATTCCAGTCGCTAGCTGCAGCGAACTGAAAAGACGAGCTACCCAGGGATGTGTGTGCTTTGGGGATCTTTAACAGAATGTGACTGGCAGAACGGATGTTGTATGTGGACGATGAGGGCTGCAGTAGATATCTCAGATGGGGGGAGTGAGGCCTAAGAGGGTTTTATAAATAAGCATCAACCAGTGGGTCTTGCGACGGGTATACAGAGATGACCCGTTTACAGAGGAGTATAGAGTGCAGTGATGTGTCCTATAAGGAGCATTGGTGGCACATCTGATGGCCGAATGGTAAAGAACATCTAGCCGCTCGAGAGCACCCTTACCTGCGATCTATAAATGATGTCTCCGTAATCTAGCATGGGTAGGATAGTCATCTGAATCAGGGTTCGTTTGGCAGCTAGGGTGAAAGTGGAGCGATTACGATAGAGGAAACCAAGTCTAGATTTAACTTTAGCCTGCAGCTTTGATATGTGCCGAGAGAAGGACAGTGTACTGTCTAGCCATACATAAGTACTTGTATGAGGTGACCACCTCAAGCTCTAAACTCTAAGAGTGTAACGGTCGTCGTCGTCTGATGAGGAAGAATCGGACCAAAGCGCAGCGTGGTAAGTGTTCATGATTTTTATTTAAACTGAACACTAGAACAAAATAACAAAGTGAATAAACGAAACCGAAACAGTCCTGTCAGGTGCAGAACACCAAACAGAAAACAACTACCCACAAAACACAGTTGGGAAAATGATACCTAAGTATGGTTCCCAATCAGAGACAACGGTAGACAGCTGTCCCTGATTGAGAACCATACCCGGCCAAAACAAAGAAATACAACACATAGAAAAATGAACATAGAATGCCCACCCAAATCACACCCTGACCAAACCAAAATAGAGACATAAAAAGCTCTCTAAGGTCAGGGCGTGACAAAGAGGTAGTAATCACACCTGTGGGGAGAGGGGCATTCTTCTTACCAAACCACATGACCTTTGTTTTGGAGGTGTTCAGAACAAGGTTAAGGGTAGAGAAAGCTTGTTGGACACTAAGAAAGCTTTGTTGTAGACATTTAACACAAAATCCGAGGATTGCCTATTTTCAAGTTCATAATTGTGCACTCTCCTCAAACAATAGCACGGTATTCTTTCACTGTAATAGCTACTGTAAATTGGACAGTGCAGTTAGATTAACGAGAATTTAAGCTTTCTGCCCATATCAGGTATGTTTTTGTCCTGGGAAATGTTTGTGTTACTTACAACCTCAGGCTAATCACATTAGCTTAACCATCCCATGGTTAGGTCCCATCCCATGGTTAGGGGGGGATTGGACAGCGATCCTGTAGAGGTTTTAAGAACTATTAAAAAAAGGTTCTGCTATGGTTACAACCCGTTTTGGTGCTGTATAGAACCATTAATGGTTCTTTATAGAACCTTAATGGATGATGGTTCTATAAAGAACCTTTCACAGTCTCAAAGGTTCTACAAATAACTCGCTGGGTGTACCATGTTTCAGGTAAGACCCAAGTGCAGACTGTGTAGAAGTAACAATTTTTATTGTAACAACTGGGGCAGGCAAACGACAGGTCAAGGCAGGCAGAGTAGTCCAGAGTCGTGGGCCAAGGTACAGGACGGCAGACAAGCCCAGGGGTCAGGTCAGGCAGAGGTCGGCAATCCAGAGTTGGGGCAAAGGTACAGGACGGCAGGCAGAGTGGTCAGGCAGGCGGGCTCGAAGTCAGGACAGGCGAGGGTCCAAACCAGGAGGGCGAGAAAAGAGATACTGGAAAAAGCAGGCGCTGAGACACAAACCGCTGGTAGGCTTGAACAAACAAGACGAACTGGCATAGACAGAAAGAAAACACAGGTATAAATACTCAGAGTATCAGTGGGGAAGATGGGCGACACCTGGAGGGGGGTGGAGACAAGCAGAAGGACAGGTGAAACAGATCAGGGCGTGACAGGGTGAACATTTCTCCCTTTCATGTAATGATGGAGTATGTAATCGGTTGTTTACATGGCAGAGGTTACATGGTTGTTTACTCGGTTGCCTCTCAACAACCACTCTTCTATTTGACCTTTGACCACTTTTTAAGGTCACACCCTGTTCTTTTATGTGACTGGAGGAGGATCTAACATGGCATCACAAAGGATTGAAACAGTGATGTTAATTACAAAATGCACTAGATGACAATATCCCAGTTGTTCTAAGAAGAAATCAATGAATCAATTAATGGATTCATCTAATTTACATCTCTGTCTGGAAAATGTAACACTCAGCATCCTCTAGTGTTTCTCAGATGATATTCACATTACTGATTCAATTTGCTGACTAAATGAACAGTGGTAACTGTCAAAAGCGTCATCATTTTGTCCTCTGTTCAGTTCTACTGGTATAATATCTTCTCACCAGGCTTGTTTATTATTAAGAATGGTCTTTCGTGATCTGACAACTAAGTTGATTGAAATAGTGAATGAAATACTTCCATTCACTAATTATAATCAGAGAACAGCAACATGAGAACAGTGGTGATAGGATTGCATACAGTATATAGTCTGTAAGGTCATTGTGTAAGAATGGCCTATTGTATGATCCATGCAAATTATATTGTTTGTCCTCAGACTGTCCTCAGAGTCGATTGGTTGGTTCCCCTCTCTAGTCAATAATATAATATAAAAATACATTTAATTTAGGAGACGCTTGTATTCAAAGCGACTTCCTGTCATGCGTGCCTACATTTTACATATGGGTGGTCCAGGAATGGAACGCACTACCCTGGCGTTACAAGCCTCATGCTCTACCGTCTGAGCTTCAAATTAGAATTAGAATGCTATTCAGGCCCACCATTCTGCACTTTCACTTACACACACCAACCCACCAACTATTCTACACATGCTGTGATCAGATATGCGCCATGTCCAAGCAATCCAAGGTTGTGTAGAAACATGAAAAACCCATTGAAATCCAGTCAGGATCAGATCTGGTTAAACCCTCTCCCTAGGGGGACAATAACACATTATGGCAGGCCAGGTTTTGATCTCCATTTGACTTATATTTTCTCTCTGTCACGCTCTCGTTCTCTCCTCCAATAAAACATAATTAGTTTACTTAGTTCAACCCAGTTTCTCTCTCGTTTTACTCCCCCTCTCCCTATCTCTCTCCCGCTTTCCTTTACTCTCTATCTATCCCACCCTCCCTCTCCCCTTTCTCTCATTACCTTTCCATTCCCTCCCTCCTCTTTTCGCTTTCATACCTATTCTGCGCTCTCTCTTCCCCCCCCTTCTCTCTTTCTAATAACTTCTCTCTCTCCTTTTCCCTTTCTCATTCCCTCCCTCTCATCATCAATGCCCTGTCCCCTTGAATACAGAAACGGTGTGTTTAATTCTAATTATGAGTTACTCTGTCTCCAGTTTAAAGGGAAACGTCATCTCTAGACACTATTTGGGATGTTTTTCCAGGCTCCCTACATAGTTATGACTGACGAGAGGTGTTTCAGACATAATTATGTACCATAGAGGTATTATTTTATTTTTGCGGTGGGAGACCGCAAAATGAATGGAGTCATGTTTTGTAGCAATTATTGTGGCCTTTGTGTTTCACCGATTGCACGATCACGCTAGAAGTTAGTAGATATGGTTGTCCTTGTTCAATCGAACCATTGCTATCTGCCACGACATTGCAACGTATCTAGGTTGACTCATTTTCCCAGGCCTTGTAAAGACTACAGTCTGATGGGAGTCCTACTTCCTTTTCCAATTGTGTTCCCACCCTCGAAGGCAGGCTTATCAAAACGGGGTCGGTACTAGTTTCACAGGTTCATAGTTTCACAGCTATGTTACCGTGCACTGTCTATCCGAGATTGCTAAATAATTACAATGGCTGCTAATGAATCCTCTTTACAAGAAGAGCTGGACGACGAAACCTATTTATTTCAGCCCGGAATACACTGAAGAAGACTTGAGACAGCTAGAACAAGAATAGCGAGACCAGCAAGCAGCGATGGGGAGCCATGGTCAGACTCCGAATAGTGCTACCTATGCGGGTGCTGTCCAGCCATGCCGACAGATGAGAAATGTCTTTGCTGCAACAAATTCAACCACGAACAGTTCTTACTAGAGAGGGTCAGTGCAGACCCCATGGATCGTGTGTGACAGACCATCAAAGTTTTGACGCACATATGGATAGAGGGGTGCTGGAGACGTTATTCAGAACCTCCAAGAACAACTGTCAGCGGCAGCCTAGACCAGCTAGACCAGGAGGGCAAATGACAGATGAGTAAGTTATTTTGCTGGCGGTAGCTAGCTAGCACTATAAGCTCTCTTTTTACACAAGGCAGTGTTGATCAATACAGTATAATTTTGTGATCGATTCGGCCATAACGGGGCTCGCTAGTACCACTAAAGGCCAAGCTAGTTAGCTTGGTTTGCTATACCCAAAATGTACTGTAGCCTAAAGTTATAGCTAGCCTCAGTGCATCTCATTACGAGCAAAACTGAAGAACTGTTTTGATGATGGTAATGAAGACTAAAGGAATAACTTTGGGTTTATGACATGAAACAAAACAAAAACAGCGTCTGGACAGGGGGAACAAAAACTACATTAATGCTGACACGGAGATGAAACTGAGGAATAGACAGATATAGGGGAGGCAATCAATAAGTGATGGAGTAGAGGTGAGTCCAATGAAGCGCTGATGCGCGTAACGATGGTGACAGGTGACAGGTATCTGTCTATTCCTCAGTTTCATCGCCGTGTCAGCATTAATGTCGTTTTTGTTCCCCCTGTCCAGACGCTGTCCTTGTTTTGTTTCATGTCGGTTATTTATTAAATATTCACTCCCTGTACTTGCTTCTCGTCTCCCAGCGTCTGTCCTTACAGTAGCATAGTATAAAATGCCCAGTATGATGGGCCGCCTGGTGCGCTTGAGCGCCAGAGAGGGGGAGCGGGTGCAGGCGTGACAGAATCCCCCCCTCCCTTAGGGGCACCACCCGGCGGCCCACCAGGGCGAGCCTGACGGGCCGGCCGAGGCGTGGGAGCTCGACGAGCCGGCCGAGGTGTGGGAGCCCGACGAGCCGGCGATGCAAGAAAACCTCTCGAGCCAGCTAAGGCATGGAAGCCTGACGAGCCAGCTGAGGCACTCCCGGTTCCTTCGGCAGTGGCACCCGGACCCAACGTCACCAACAAAAACAAAAAAACTCCCTGATGCTTCAAATTGGGGTGTCAGCGTTCTGTAAGGACAGACACTGGGAGGCGAGAAGCAAGTACAGGGTGTGAATATTTAATAAATAACAAAACAAGAACAGCGTCTGGACAGGGGGAACAAAATGAGAAATGCTGACATGGGGAGGAAACTGAGGAATAGACAGATATAGGGGAGGCAATCAATAAGTGATGGAGTCTAGGTGAGTCCAATGATACGCTGATATGTGTAACAATGGTGACAGGTGTGCGTAATGACGGGCCGCCTGGCGCTCTTGAGCGCCAGAGAGGGGGAGCGGGAGCAGGCGTGACACCTACAACATCAGTCTAACTGAATGTGGATATTATGTTGGTTGAATGTTTTAGGCAGGGTCCTGAATGTTCTTCAGCTGGTCTGGCAGACCTTCATGAGCTCCATTGTCCATGGACTCACAGACTATACACTTTGGCTCTTGCCAGCATTGTGCAGTCAAAGGTGATTTAAACTAGTTCCTGGTGCTGCAGATGTCGATGGGATTGGACTCTGTAAATAGAACACACAGGCCAGTCACTTGCGGTAGTTCGCTAGCTAACGGTTAGATACGGTCCGGCAGGCTGTAGCTAACGAAACCTAACGTAGCTATCGTTAGCTTGCAAAGTAACCAATGAAATGTTACCTCAGCAGCCTGCGCTTGCTTGAAGTTTTCACATCCAAGTACTGAACACCATACCATGAATAAACTTTACAGTTGTTAAATAGTTCTTCGCAAGCTGATGTTCTATGAACGAGTGGCTGGTCCAGTAAGTAACATTAGCTACCTGTTGACTCTCAATCTCAACTGGAACCATCTCGACAGGGGCTGTACTACATCCTGAAATCACTATGAATTCTGGATATTGTGGTTCGCTTACAAGCAGGAAATGTAGATGGTACATTTCTACTGGAAATGTAGATGTTAATAATATATTAATGGAGATATACAGTGTAGAAGAATTTCGGACAACTTCAGTTCATGCCCTCGCCAAATATCCCCTCGTCAGGTAATCAAAGTGAAATTAAAATCCATTCATTGAAAATAACTCTATAACGAACTATTGGCTAATCACATATTGATCTATTTCCCACTCCTGTTTCATGGTCTGATTGGTCTCTCCATGTATTTGGTCCGGTGAACATTTACCTTAACTGGCAGCTCAGCCAGATGCCAGCTTGGAAAGGCCTATCAGCGTTGCATTGGCCTAATTATGTTGCAATTAAACCTCCCTAATTCCGCCCGGTGTTTTCCCTCTGACGATCTGCCATGCTATTCATATGGCCATTATTGGAGGGTTTATGTCACCCAAGACCCCGCACCCTAAACGGCTCTCTACTTCTCATTAATTTGCTAGCAGGTGGAAAAACAGTACATTATTGATGAGAGAGTCGCCCGTTCATTAGACACGCATCTGTTCTTCACTAAAAAGCTGGTACAACTTGCCAAAGTCATGTCGGCCATGATTTCCCCATCTCTTCTCTTAAAGAGAGAGAGAGAACAGCACACACCGGGCCTGAAATAGGTTCTTAACAGAGCTGTGTGCATACCAAATGGTATCCTACTCCCTAAACAGTGCACTACTCCCTATACAGTTCACCATAGGGCTCTGGTCAAAAGTAGTGCGCTATGTAGGGAATAGGGTGCTGCCCATGTTGCTGGGTATCAGAAGTGTCCGGTGCGAGAGAGGCAGGTTGAGGTTACCATGGTCAGAGTTGTACAGAAGGTGTTGTATGCTTAGGCAGTGAAGAAAGTAGAGGATGGGTCAAGGATGAGGGATCCTATGAGGTTCCCGGTGAGTAGTAAATGTATTTTGCCAGTACAAAGTGATAGGCCTACGAATGAAATGTGCTTCAGTAAGAGTGGCTTTTAGCATTCAATGCCATGGTTACCAACTGTACTGCAGAAATGGAACATAATTCACAGAAAAGGTGTTGTGATGGCAGCTGCAGAGAAGTACTTTGGTTTATGAGATTATACCGCAGACGAGTTACAGGGTGAGTTGAACGGTAGCGTCCCGTCCTACCAGGCCGTTTACCTGGTGTAGGATCAGGTAAGGTCAACGTAGTGGAACGGGGTGGTGGGTTTTTAATGAGTGTAGGGTTAGTTGGCGGAGTACTTTTCTTCATTTTCTCTTTTTCCCGTTTTTGTTTCACAAAGTGTAAAGGATTTACACTCCAGTCCAGTTGGTGGCGGTAATGCACCTTTTTGGTTGCAAACCGCTATTTAAAAATCACAGAAGAAGACGCAAATAGGTTGTCATTTTGGAATCATCCCATAACAGGAAGAGAATGATTTGAACTTCCTGGTTGGAAGGCCTGTCATACACAACATGACCAAGTCTAAAGAGAAAAGTATGAAGTGGAGGGAGAACAGGGCTTAGCATGTCTTTCGAAGAGGCTAAAAATAGATCTGGGCTTGGAAAAGTGTAATATTTTCAGAAGGAGTTGGGTAACTGGTTAAGGGAGGAGGATGGAGGGACAGAGAGAGGAGGTTGAAAAGACTGAGGGAGGTAGCGGATGGGTTTGACTCTGTTGACGCTAACAATAACAATGTTCAAACAGAGTTAGCCGGTCGTCAGTTTGAGTTCAGGAGGTGAAATAGAAGGGGTAGAAGGTGTTGTGAGGAGTTTGAGCCTTGCATTGATGGACATGGTTATGATGAAGATACGTTTGGTCCAGTTGGAGTGACATTTTTGGAGAAGTGGGTCCTTTCCTTTTGGCAAATCCATTTGTGGTTTCAGTGTGTGTTGGAAAGGAGTTGGGTGCACCTGTAGTGGACTTGTGATATTTGTTTGTGTTTCTTCTGACCAGAGGGAGCAGGCTCTCAGTGTCACATGGCTTGGGTCAAGATCTGTTTCTTGCTTGGCTTTTAGGAACACTGCACCATTGAAAGGAGTGATGTCTGGGTTAGCGTTACGTGTGGAGGTGGGGCAATTGAAGTTGAAGATTCCTGGTGTTTGTGACGCCTGCCGTTTGGTGCGTCGCAGGCCCGGTGGTGAGCGTGGTGAAACAGAGGAGTCACTATCAGTCCTTTTGAGTTTTGAGTCAGTCTTTACCCGATAAAGTCATGTTAGGATATATCATTATCCTGTTGTCAGAGATTTTGTGGCAAATCCACTGCGTTGTTTTAGGTACAACATGTATGGGTATGTTGCAGCAGTGTCTAGGAGGGAGATTCCAAGATCTGGAAAGTGTGCAGGAGTGCATGGGATAGAGGATTATGTAATTTTGGGGGATACAGTTGTGGCTGTTGCGAGAGAGGCAGGTTGAGGTTTCTAGAGTCAGAGTAGTGCAGAAGGTGTCGTATGCTGAGACAGTGAAGAAAGTAGAGGAGGATGGGTCAAGGGTGAGGGATTCTGAGAGGATCCCTGTGAATAGTAGATCTGTGCCAGCAAAGAAGGATAGGCCAATGAGTGATAAACGCTTAAGGTTGGCTTCTTAGCGTTCATGGCAATTGTTATCAAATTGTTATCAGAAATGGAACGTAAATCTGAGAAAATATATGTTGTGGTGGCAGCTGCAGAGAAGTACTTGGGGGTACGAGATTTGACTTCAGAAGAGTTACAGCGTGTGTTGCATGGTGGTGTCTCGTCCTCTCAGTCCGTTGGCCTGGGGTAGGATAAGACAGGGTTAAAGTAGTTGAATAAGGTGATGGGTTTTAATGAGTATAGGGTTAGTTGGTAGTGTAATAAAAATATATGGATCTTTTTTATTGATTTATTTTTTATTTTTACCAGTTCCCCTTTCTCATTTTGTATCACAAAGTGTAATGGAGCTATACTGTAGTTCAGTTGGGGGCGGTAATACAACATATTGGATGCCAACCGCCATTGAAGAGGAGAAAGAGATGTATTGCAACAGAGAGGTAAGGCGTGATTCAATTTAGAAACCCGGCAGATACATTGGTCAGTCTTAGTGGAATTCACCACTGATCTCTGAAGGAAAATAGTTTTTCTGTAGAACCTTGGAGGATATAGTGTTTGCAGTAGGGGACAGTGGGGTACATGTAAGTTGAGCCAAAGGTGTAAGTTGAGCCACCCTTGTTTCTAGGAAACCATACACAACATGAATTATTTGACCAAATATTTAAGAATATGTCAACATTTATGTTAAGGTAGAAACCAAATGGAACAAGTGGTCAGCGATTTTAGAAATTTCACGATCCTTATATCGAAACCGAAGTAGATCATTTGTGACCCACCACCTGGTTTCGGTCCTATGCAGCAAAATTAAAAAATATATTTTTTTTTTACATTGAATAAAAGTAGAGACTCAGAGCTTGAAAGTTGTGTATCATAAGGAACAATGGGAAAGTCATTCTGCTTTGAAAGTTGATCAACTTTTGAGAAAATGGTCCTTAAATGTTTTGGTACACCTACTGGAAAGCTCTTCATTGTCTACACCCAATCAGCATTATTCACACCTTCTGATTGCAGAATTCAAATGTGAAGCCATGTGCTAAACAGAGTGAGTAATGTTCTAGACAAAGTGGTGAAAGTAATAGGAAAAATACACTATAGTCCTTGGCCTATATTCTAATCTGACTTTGGTGCAGGTCATGTTGTTCTTCACAGTACAGTCTCTGGTAAACACACACCATATCAAATAAAATCAACTATTATTTGTCACATGCACAGGATACAGAAGGTGTAAACGGTACAGTGAAATGCATATTTGCATAGCAGCAATATCAAAAATATAAAGTATCCAGATAAATATTGTATAAATATTCCATAATTAGTAGATGATGCTTACCCAGACACACGTGTTGAAATTGACGGGTCATGTGAAAGAAATGCTGAAACCACCTCCCAGTCACATCTAGCTAAGTGGATGGGTCACTACTGTCTAGACATGTACACATTCATGAAATACAATAGATGATCGTAATCACCCTCAAACACACCTGGCTAACTTGATGGGCCATGTCATTTTGTTTAGACATGTTTAGACATAGCTAGCTAGCTAAACAATGAACCTAATGATGCTGGGAACTTGGACAAATACGAGGTCAAATCATGACGCCACTGATCTTCAGGTCGGAAAGTTTGTTCCCGAGTTGGATGACAGTTGATTTTTCCCAGTTAGAGCTATTTTTTCTCCAGACTTCCCAGCTAACAGTACGTTTTAACTTGCAATGAAAAATAGTTTCGGCCAAATTTTTATACATATAATATCTGAAAATGTTGCTAGCTTGACTATTAGCCATATACATGGATGAACGCTTCTCCCTATCCGCCATGAATGCCATGGTTGCCCTTAGTTTGAAGATGTAATCCGGAGATGGGTGTTTTATACAATAGCCTTTTGTGTGTCCTCTTTTCAACTACCTCTGCATATTTGCAATCAAACGGCTGCATTTACTCCCTCTCCTTACCTGCCATACTCTGCTTCCAGCGGGCATTACACTGATTTCGAAACTCGGTCGACTTCTTCTGTGACAACAACACTGTTGGTCGCCGTTTCTTCACCATCACTGTCATCAGAAGGGTCATCAGATGCAACACTTTAGCAGTTCTTCATGATATATCTTTTTTAATGTGGTACAAAGGATTATTTACACATGCTGATCAGCTCATTTTATAGCATGAAGCATGCTACATGGCAGACCAATCTGAACTCATCTCTCGGCATGTCCAACCCATCCATTATCTCAGCCGATCATGGCTAGATCGTGGCTTCTTTTTCCGTGGCTAAACCAATTAGGCTCGTAATTTTACAATTGTATATGTATTTACAGATGGCACACAAGCATACAAAACGGTATAGATAATCCGGGTAGCCTCAGATAATAATATCGACATAAACGCTGATTCGGTGAGTGAGTTTTTATAAGGAAGTGCATAGGAGATGTTGTACCCACTGTGACTATTAAAACCTACCCTAACCAGAAACCGTGGATGGATGGCGGCACTCGCGCAAAACTGAAAGTGCGAACCACTGCATTTGACTATGGAAAGGTGACAGGGATTATGGCCGAATACAAACAGTGTAGTTATTCCCTCCACAAGGCAGTCAAACAAGTGAAATGTCAGTATAGAGACAAAGTGGAGTCGCAATTCAACGGCTCAGACACGAGACTTATGTGGCAGGTTCTACAGACAATCACGGACTACAAAAAGAAAACCAGCCACGTCACGGACACCAACGTCTTGCTTCCAGGATAACTAAACACCTTCTTTACCCACTTTGAGGATAATACAGTGCCACCGACGTGGCCCGCTACCAAGGACTGTGGGCTCTCCTTCTCCGTAGCCGACGTGAGTAAGATATTTAAATGTGTTAACCCTTGCAAGGTTGCCAGCCCAGATGGCATTCTTAAGCGCGTCCTCAGAGCATGCGCAGACCAGCTGGCTGGTGTGTTTACAGACATATTCAATCTCTCCCTATCCCAATCTGTTGTTCCCACATGCTTCAAGATGGTCACCATTGTTCCTGTACCCAAGAAGGCAAAGGTAACTGAACTAAATGACTATCGCCCGTAGCACTCACTTCTGTCATCATGGAGTGCTTTGAGAGGCTCGTCAAGGATCATATCACCTCTACCTTACCTTACCCTAGACCCACTTCCATTTGCTTACCGCCCCAATAGGTCTACAGACAACGCAATCGCCATCACACTGCGCACACTGCCCCATCCCATCTGGACAAGAGGAATACCTATGTAAGAATGCTATTCATTGACTATAGCTCAGCATTCAACACCATAGTACCCTCAAAGCTCATCATTAAGCTAGAGGCCCTGGGTCTCAACCCCGCCCTGTGCAATTGGGTCCTGGACTTCCTGACGGGCCGCCTCAGGTGCTGAAGGTAGGAAACAACATCTCCACTTCGCTGATGCTCAACAAACACAAGTTTGCAGACGACTCTACAGTAGTAGGCTTGATTACCAACAACGACGAGACAGGCTACAGTGAGGAGGTGAGGGCACTTGGAGTGGGGTGTCAGCAAAATGACCACTCACTCAATATGAACAAAACAAAGGAGATGATCGTGGGCTTCTGGAAACAGCAGATAGAGCACCCCCCATATCCACATAGACGGGACAGCAGTGGAGAAGGTGGAAATTTCTTAGGCATACACATCACGGACACACTGAAACGGTCCACCCACACAGACAGTGTGGTGAAGAAGGCGCATCAGTGGCTTGTCACATTAAACCCTCACAAACTTTTACAGATGCACAATTGAGAGCATCCTGTCAGGCTGCATCACCGCCTGGTACGGCAACTGCACCGCCCACAACCGCTCTCCAGAGGGTGGTGCGGTCTGCACAACGCATCACCGGGGGCAAACTACCTGCAATCCAGGACACCTACACCACCCGATGTCACAGGAAGGCCAAAAAGATAATCAAGGGCAACAACCACCCGAGCCACTGCCTGTTCACCCCACTATCATCCAGAAGGTGAGGTCAGTACAGATGCATCAAAGCTGGGGCCGAGAGACTGAGAAACAGCTTCTTTCTCAAGGCCATCAGACTGTTAAACAGTCATCCCTAACGCAGAGAGGCTTCTACCTACATACAGACTTGAAATCATTGGCCACTTTAATAAACGGAGCACTAGTCACTTTAATAATGCCACTTTAATAATGTTTACACATCTTGCATTACTCATCTCATAAGTGTATACTGTATTTTATACCATCTATTGCATCTTGCCTATGCCGCTCTGTCATTGCTCATCCATATATTTATATGTATATATTTTTATTCCATTCGTTTACTTAGAATTGTGTGTATTAAGTAGTTGTTGTTGAGCTGTTAGATTACATGTTTAGATATTGCAGCACTGTCGGAACTTGAAGCACAAGCATTTCGTTACACTCGCAATAACATATGCTAACCATGTGTATGTAAGCAATACAATTTTATTTGATTTGAAAGTTCACATGTTCCAGAAAGCTTATTTTTTTCCCCTGTGAAGTAGTTACGTGCAACATACTGTATACCGCACGGCAAGCAGTACCGGATTGCCAAGTCTAGGTCCAAGAGGCTTCTAAACAGCTTCTACCCCCAAGCCACAAGACTCCTGAACATCTAATCAAATGCCTACCCAGGTTATTTGCACCCCCCCCCCCCTTTACACCGTGCTACTCTCTGTAGTTGTCATCTATGCATAGTCACTTCAATAACTCTACCTACATGTACGTACTACCACAAACTAACCGGTGCCCCCGCACATTGACTCTGTACCGGTACCCCACTGTATATAGTCTCGCTATTGTTGTTTTCCTGCTGCTCTTCAATTACTTGTTACTTTTGTCTCTTGTTCTTGTCCGTGTTTTTTTAAACTGCATTGTTGGTTGGGGGCTCGTAAGTAAGCATTTCATTGTAAGGTCTACACCTGTTGTATTAGGCGCATGTGACTAATACAATTTGATTTGATTTTTGATTTGAGATTGGCATTAGAGAAATGTTACACTGTTTGGCTACAGCAAGTGCTGATTTCATAAGGGTAAAATATTACACTTGTCACTGATCATTTTTTTCAGACTTGCTCACGGAAAACTGTTATGGTTAATTTAAGTTTTGATTTGAGAGAAAATATCATTTCCTACTGATATTGTTACTATTAACAGGAATATCATGTGTTGATGTAAATGGGCAGCAGCACAGCGGTGGTTTAATGCCCACGTCCATGACACTTCATTAACCCTAATAACCATGCACAGCAGTGGCGGTCGGTGCCGTTTAAGATGAGGGAGGACGATAATATTTTTGATGAGCATGGCCTTATTTCCATTACAGCATAATGGATTTCAATTCAATTCAATTCAATTTTATTTTATATAGCCCTTCGTACATCAGCTAATATCTCGAAGTGCTGTACAGACACCCAGCCTAAAACCCCAAACAGCTAGTAATGCAGGTGTAGAAGCACGGTGGCTAGGAAAAACTCCCTAGAAAGGCCAAAACCTAGGAAGAAACCTAGAGAGGAACCAGGCTATGAGGGGTGGCCAGTCCTCTTCTGGCTGTGCCGGGTGGAGATTATAACAGAACTATGCCAAGATGTTCAAAAATGTTCATAAGTGACAAGCATGGTCAAATAATAATCATGAATAATTTTCAGTTGGCTTTTCATAGCCGATCATCAAGAGTTGAAAAACAACAGGTCTGGGACAGGTGGCGGTTCCATAACCGCAGGCAGAACAGCTGAAACTGGAATAGCAGCAAGGCCAGGCGGACTGGGGACAGCAAGGAGTCACCACGGGCGGCAGTCCCGACGCATGGTCCTAGGGCCCAGGTCCTCCGAGAGAAAGAAAGAGAGAAGGAGAAAATTAGAGAGAGCCAAGATTTTCAAAATGTTCATAAATGACAAGCATGGTCAAATAATAATCAGGAATAAATCTCAGTTGGCTTTTCATAGCCGATCATTAAGAGTTGAAAACAGCAGGTCTGGGACAGGTAGGGGTTCCATAACCGCAGGCAGAACAGTTGAAACTGGAATAGCAGCAAGGCCAGGCGGACTGGGGACAGCAAGGAGTCACCACGGCCGGTAGTCCCGACGTATGGTCCTAGGGCTCAGGTCCTCCGAGAGAAAGAAAGAGAGAAGGAGAAAATTAGAGAGCGCCAAGATTTTCAAAATGTTCATAAATGACAAGCATGGTCAAATAATAATCAGGAATAAATCTCAGTTGGCTTTTCATAGCCGATCATTAAGAGTTGAAAACAGCAGGTCTGGGACAGGTAGGGGTTCCGTAACCGCAGGCAGAACAGTTGAAACTGGAATAGCAGCAAGGCCAGGCGGACTGGGGACAGCAAGGTGTCATCATGCCCGGTAGTCCTGACATATGGTCCTAGGGCTCAGGTTCTCAGAGAGAAAGAGAGAACGAAAGAATTAGAGAGAGCATACTTAAATTCACACAGGACACTGGATAAGACAGGAGAAGTACTCCAGGTAACCAACTGACCCTAGCCCCCCGACACATAAACTACTGCAGCATAAATACTGGAGGCTGAGACAGGAGCGGTCAGGAGACACTGTGGCCCCATCCGAAGAAACCCCCGGACAGGGCCAAACAGGAAGGATATAACCCCACCCACTTTGCCAAAGCACAGCCCCCGCACCACTAGAGGGAAATCCTCAACCACCAACATTACAATCCGGAGACAAGGCCGAGTATAACCCACAAAGGTCTCCACCACAGCACAAACCAAGGGGGGGCGCCAACCCAGACAGGAAGATCACGTCAGTAACTCAACCCACTCAAGTGACGCACCCCTCCTAGGGACGGCATGAAAGAGCACCAGCAAGCCAGTGACTCAGCCCCTGTAACAGGGTTAGAGGCAGAGAATCCCAGTGGAGAGAGGGGAACCGGCCTGGCAGAGACAGCAAGGGCGGTTCGTTGCTCCAGAGCCTTTCCGTTCACCTTCACACTCCTGGGCCAGACTACACTCAACCATATGACCTACTGAAGAGATAAGTCTTCAGTAAAGACTTAAAGGTTGAGACCGAGTCTGCGTCTCTCACATGGGTAGGCAGACTGTTCCATAAAAATGGAGATCTATAGGAGAAAGCCCTGCCTCCCGCTGTTTGCTTAGAAATTCTAGGGACAATTAGGAGGCCTGCGTCTTGTGACCGTAGCGTACGTATTGGTATGTACGGCAGGACCAACTCGGAAAGATAGGTAGGAGCAAGCCCATGTAACGCTTTATAGGTTAACAGTAAAACCTTGAAATCAGCCCTTGCCTTAACAGGAAGCCAGTGTAGGGAAGCTAGCACTGGAGTAATGTGATCAAATTTCTTGGTTCTAGTCAGGATTCTAGCAGCCGTATTTAGCACTAACTGAAGTTTATTTAGTGCTTTATCCGGGTAGCCGGAAAGTAGAGCATTGCAGTAGTCTAACCTAGAAGTAACAAATGCATGGATTAATTTTTCTGCATCATTTTTGGACAGAAAATTTCTGATTTTTGCAATGTTACGTAGATGGAAAAAAGCTGTCCTTGAAACAGTCTTGATGTGTTCGTCAAAAGAGAGATCAGGGTCAAGAGTAACGCCGAGGTCCTTCACAGTTTTATTTGAGACGACTTTACAACCATCAAGATGAATTGTCAGATTTAACAGAAGATCTCTTTGTTTCTTGGGACCTAGAACAAGCATCTCTGTTTTGTCCGAGTTTAAAAGTAGAAAGTTGTCAGCCATCCACTTCCTTATGTCTGAAACACAGGCTTCTAGCGAGGGCAATTTTGGGGCTTCACCATGTTTCATTGAAATGTACAGCTGTGTGTCATCCGCATAGCAGTGAAAGTTAACATTATGTTTTCGAATAACATCCCCAAGAGGTAAAATATATAGTGAAAACAATAGTGGTCCTAAAACGGAACCTTGAGGAACACCGAAATGTACAGTTGATTTGTCAGAGGACAGACCATTCACAGAGACAAACTGATATCTTTCCGACAGGTAAGATCTAAACCAGGCCAGAACTTGTCCGTGTAGACCAATTTGGGTTTCCAGTCTCTCCAAAAGAATATGGTGATCGATGGTGTCAAAGGCAGCACTAAGGTCTAGTAGCACGAGGACAGATGCAGAGCCTCGGTCTGACGCCATTAAAAGGTCATTTACCACCTTCACAAGTGCAGTCTCAGTGCTATGATGGGGTCTAAAACCAGACTGAAGCATTTCGTATACATTGTTTGTCTTCAGAAAGGCAGTGAGTTGCTGCGCAACAGCTTTTTCTAAAATTTTTGAGAGGAATGGAAGATTCGATATAGGCCGATAGTTTTTTATATTTTCCGGGTCAAGGTTTGGCTTTTTCAAGAGAGGCTTTATCACTGCCACTTTTAGTGAGTCTGGTACACATCCGGTGGATAGAGAGCTGTTTATTATGTTCAACATAGGAGGGCCAAGCACAGGAAGCAGCTCCTTCAGCAGTTTAGTAGGAGTAGGATCCAGTATGCAGCTTGAAGGTTTAGAGGCCATGATTATTTTCATCATTGTGTCAAGAGATATAGTACTAAAACACTTAAGTGTCTCTCCCGATCCCAGGCCCTCGCAGAGCTGTGCGGATCCAGGACAGCTAAGCCCTGGAGGAATACGCAGATTCAAAGAGGAGTCCGTAATTTGCTTTCTAATGGTCATGATCTTTTCCTCAAAGAAGTTCATGAATTTATTACTGCTGAAGTGAAAGCCATCCTCTCTTGGGGAATGCTGCTTTTTAGTTAGTTTCGCAACAGTATCAAAAAGAAATTTTGGATTGTTCTTATTTTCCTCGATTAAGTTGGAAAAGTAGGATGATCGAGCAGCAGTGAGGGCTCTTCGGTACTGCACGGTACTGTCTTTCCAAGCTAGTCGGAAGACTTCCAGTTTGGTGTGGCGCCATTTCCGTTCCAATTTCCTGGAAGCTTGCTTCAAAGCTCGGGTATTTTCTGTATACCAGGGAGCTAGTTTCTTATGACAAATGTTTTTCGTTTTTAGGGGTGCAACTGCATCTAGGGTATTGCGCAAGGTTAAATTGAGTTCCTCAGTTAGGTGGTTAACTGATTTTTGTCCTCTGATGTCCTTGGGTAGGCAGAAGGAGTCTGGAAGGGCATCAAGGAATTTTTGTGTTGTCTGAGAATTTATAGCACGACTTTTGATGCTCCTTGGTTGGGGTCTGAGCAGATTATTTGTTGCGATTGCAAACGTAATAAAATGGTGGTCCGATAGTCCAGGATTATGTGGAAAAACATTAAGATCTACAACATTTATTCCATGGGACAAAACTAGGTCCAGAGTATGACTGTGGCAGTGAGTAGGTCCAGAGACATGTTGGACAAAACCCACTGAGTCGATGATGGCTCCGAAAGACTTTTGGAGTGGGTCTGTGGACTTCTCCATGTGAATATTAAAATCACCAAAAATTAGAATATGATCTGCTATGACTACAAGGTCTGATAGGAATTCAGGAAACTCAGAGAGGAACGCTGTATATGGCCCAGGAGGCCTGTAAACAGTAGCTATAAAAAGTGATTGAGTAGGCTGCATAGATTTCATGACTAGAAGCTCAAAAGACGAAAACGCCATTTTTTTTTTTTGTAAATTGAAATTTGCTATCGTAAATGTTAGCAACACCTCCGCCTTTGCGGGATGCACGGGGGATATGGTCACTAGTGTAACCAGGAGGTGAGGCCTCATTTAACACAGTAAATTCATCAGGCTTAAGCCATGTTTCAGTCAGGCCAATCACATCAAGATTATGATCAGTGATTAGTTCATTGACTATGACTGCCTTTGAAGTGAGGGATCTAACATTAAGTAACCCTATTTTGAGATGTGAGGTATCACGATCTCTTTCAATAATGGCAGGAATGGAGGAGGTCTTTATCCTAATAAGATTGCTAAGGCGAACACCGCCATGTTTAGTTTTGCCCAACCTAGGTCGAGGCACAGACACAGTCTCAATGGGTATGGCTGAGCTGACTACACTGACTGTGCTATTGGCAGACTCCACTAAGCTGGCAGGTTGGCTAACAGCCTGCTGCCTGGCCTGCACCCTATTTCATTGTGGGGCTAGAGGAGTTAGAGCCCTATCTATGTTGGTAGATAAGATGAGAGCACCCCTCCAGCTAGGATGGAGTCCGTCACTCCTCAGCAGGTCAGGCTTGGTCCTGTTTGTGGGTGAGTCCCAGAAAGAGGGCCAATTATCTACAAATTCTATCTTTTGGGAGGGGCAGAAAACAGTTTTCAACCAGCGATTGAGTGCTGAGACTCTGCTGTAGAGCTCGTCACTCCCCCTAACTGGGAGGGGGCCAGAGACAATTACTCGATGCCGACACATCTTTCTAGCTGATTTACACGCTGAAGCTATGTTGCACTTGGTGACCTCTGACTGTTTCATCCTAACATCGTTGGTGCCGACGTGGATAACAATATCTCTATACTCTCTACACTCGCCAGATTTAGCTTTAGCCAGCACCATCTTTAGATTAGCCTTAACGTCGGTAGCCCTGCCCCCTGGTAAACAGTGTATGATCGCTGGGTGATTCGTTTTAAGTCTAATACTGCGGGTAATGGAGTCGCCAATGACTAGGGTTTTCAATTTGTCAGAGCTAATGGTGGGAGCCTTCGGCGTCTCAGACCCCGTAACGGGAGGAGTAGAGACAAGAGAAGACTCGGCCTCAGACTCCGACTCGCTACTCAATGGGGAAAACCGGTTGAAAGTTTCTGTCGGCTGAATGAGCGACACCGGTTGAGCATTCCAACAGCATTTCCCTCCAGAAGCCATGAGAAAATTGTCCGGCTGCGGGGACAGTGCGGGGGGATTTATACTAACGTTACTATCTGTACTTACTGGTGGCACAGACGCTGTTTCACCCTTTCCTACACTGAAATTACCCTTGCCTAACGATTGCGTCTGAAGCTGGGCTTGCAGCACAGCTATCCTCGCCGTTAGGCGATCATTCTCCTGTATATTATGAGTACAGCGACTGCAATTAAAAGACATCATGTTAATGTTAGTACTTAGCTTCGGCTGTTGAAGGTGTTGACGAACCATGTCCAGATAAAGCGTCCGGAGTGAAAAAGTTGAATGAGGGAAGAAAGTTGCGATGGAAAAACTAAAAATATAAACGGTAATTAAAAACAAAACAAAAAAAACGTAAAGTTGTCAGCTAGCAAAGTAAAGTAAAGTTGGCAGCAAAACGCACAGCAACACGTCTGCAGACTCAACAGGTATTCAACAGGTAGTGACGCAGGTGGTGTCACTGCGGTGACAAATGGCTGTCATTCATATTCCATTCACCCAGCTCAATGTAACATCGATAGGTTTAGGCTACTACATGATACTCAAATTTTCCTTATACCCATCATAAGATTGCTACAACCTAGCCTATGAATGAAAGTTTATAACTTAGGTGCACATTTGAGTAATCAAGCTGACAGACATTGACATAATCTTGCCTGCATCTAGCTGATCTATGGTGTAATCATTAGTCCAACAGTTGCAAATGAGAGTTCTATTGGACAAATTCCGGTGTGTTTATCCCCGTTTCATTCTGTTTGCTTCCATTTAAGAAACGTTTTTCAACAGAATCAGCGGAATGAATACACCCTTGTTCACATGCAAACACAGATCACTTTCAAAACAGCCATATACAAACAGCATGATCCCTTTAATCGCTGGATAATTCCATATCGCATCTATGCACTCTCCTCCTCTCACCTTTTCCCTTTGCTTGTGGATTTCAGTGCAGAACACATCAGCTGTCTGTGACCAGTCGAAAAAACCTTTCCAAGCCAAACCTTCATATCATAACCGCTAACCCTTACACACAGTCTACATAGTTGTCACTATATTAGATAACGTCAAGTCAGCATAGCTACTAGAACTAACGCATTAGTAAACCCGCTACAATCATGCATTACAGTGTACAGTTAGCAAGCAGTTTAGCAGTTACACCAGTAGGCCCTGGTGGCAATAAATTAATCAAACCAAAAGCTTACCTTGACCTGGAAGAGTTCCCGTGTTGGATAGCCATAGCCAGCTAGGTAACATAGCATCTGTTTTGAGCCGGGTGTTTCAGTAGGCTAAACTGCATTCGCTAGCTAAGTACACTACCGTTCAAAAGTTTGGGGTCACTTAGAAATGTTCTTGTTTTTGAAAGAAAAGCACATTTATTGTCCATTTAAATAACATCAAATTGATCAGAAATACAGTGTAGACATTGTTAATGTTGTAAATGACGATTGTACCTGGAAGAGGCTGATTTTTTTATGGAATATCTACATAGGCGTACAGAGGCCCATTATCAGCAACCATCACTCCTGTGTTCCAATGGCACACTCTGTTAGCTAATCAAACTTGATCATTTTATCATTAAATCATTACAATTTATCATTAAAAGGCTAATTGATCATTAGCAAACCCTTTTGCAATTATGTTAGCACAGCTGAAAACTGTTGTCTGATTAAAGAAGCAATAAAACTGGCCTTCTTTAGACTAGTTGAGTATCTGGAGCATCAGCATTTGTGGGTTCGATTACAGGCTCAAAATGGCAAGAAAAACAAATAACTTTCTTCTGAAACTCATCAGTCTATTCTTGTTCTGAGAAATGAAGGCTATTCCATGCGAGAAATTGCCAAGAAACTGAAGATCTCATACAACGATGTGTATTACTCCCTTCACAGAACAGTGCAAACTGTCTCAAACCAGAATAGAAAGAGGAGTGGGATGCCCCGGTGAACATCTGAGCAAGAGGACAAGTACATTAGAGTGTCTAGTTTGAGAAACAGACGCCTCACAAGTCCTCAACTGGCAGCTTCATTAAACAGTACCCGAAAAACACCAGTCTCAATGTCAGCAGTGAAGAGGCGACTCCGGGATCCTGGCCTTCTAGGCAGAGTTCCTCTGTTTGTGTTTTTTTGCCCATCTTAATCTTTTCTTGTTATTGGCCAGTCTGAGATATGGCTTTTTCTTTGCATCTCTGCCTAGAAGGCCAGCATCCCGGAGTCGCCTCTTCACTGTTGATGTTGAGACTTGTGTTTTGCGGGTACTATTAAATGAAGCTGCCAATTGAGGACTTTTGAGGCGTCTGTTTCTAAAACTAGACACTAGACACACAGTAACACTTGACATCAAGTTCCTGTACATGTGTAGTAATGTTGATTATGACAATAGCAACATTGTTGTTACATAGGACTTTGGAAATTGCTTTATAATTGCATAATAATGGAGAAATTACATAAGTGGAATAAGGAACAGTCACTATCAGCTCATTGCTTTGCAATTAAAATGCAATTACCAGAGTATTATGTAACAACATGCTAATAAACTTTTTCTCAAAGTAAATCCAGTTTTATTTCACAGGCACAACCACAGTTTAATGTTAAGTGTTACTGAGAATTCTAACAGTTACAAAATATGGCTATTAAGTGTCGACAGGAAACTAAATATCCCAAAACTGCCTTCTTGAATCAACTGCAGCCAATGTAGGTGTAAAATCATGTTAGTTTTGTATTCTGAGTAAAAATTCCCTTTAAAGACGGTATAATGTGTGTTTGAAACAAGAGCACTTACCCTCAGATGGACAAGATGTTCAAAGTTGTTTTTCTAAGCATCCAACTTGCTCTTTGTAATGTTTGCAAATGGCTTTGAATTACTCTGCAGTATGTTCAGGGATTATAAAATGTATTGCATCTTTTGACCTTTTCAATGGCATGTTGAAAGAGTCATACAGTAGTTGAGCATCAAAACGTATTTATATACTCAACTAAAATATCAATGCAACATGTAAAGTGTTGGTCCCATTTTTCATGAGCTGAAATAAAAGATCTCAGAAATGTTCCATATGCACAAAAATATAATTTATCTAAACTTCTGTGCACAAATGTGTTAAAATCCTTATTATAATCCCTATTAGTGAGCATTTCTCATTTGCCAAGATAACCCATCCACCTGACGTGTGGCAAATCAAGAAAATGATAAAACAGCAAGATCATTACACAGTTGCCGCTTATGCTGGGGACAATAAAAGGCCACTTAAAATGTGCAGTTTTGTTACACAACACAATGCCACAGATGTCTCAAGTTTTGAGGAAGCGTGCAATTGGCATGCTGACTTCAGTAATGTCCAACAGAGCTGTTGCCAGATAATTGTATGTTAATTTCTCTACCATAAGCCGCCTGCAACGTTGTTTTAGAGCATTTGGCAGTACATCCAAATGTCCATACCAGACCACGTGTAACCAGGAACTCCACATACGGCTTTTTCACCTGCGCGATCGTCTGAAGAGGGGGAGGGGGTGTGCTGAGGATTATTTCTGTCTGTCATAAAGCACTTTTGTGGGAAAAAACATATTCTGATTGGCTGGGCCTGGCTCCCCAGTGGGTGGGACTATGCCCTCCCAGGCCCACCCAAGGCTGCACCCTGCCCAGTCATGTGAAATCCATAGATTAGGCGCTAATTAATTTATTGACTGATTTCCTTCTATGAACTGTAACTCAGTAAAATCTTTGAAATTGTTGCATGTTGAGTTTATATTTTTGTTCAGTATACTTATCTTTACAAAATATCATTGGCTAATTAGTTTGACTTAATGTTGTACACCTGGGGCAATGGACATTAAAACCTCTTAAGGATCCACCCCATTTTTCAATTTGCGCCTAAAATGACATACCCAAATCTAACTGTCTGTAGCTCAGGACCTGAAGCAAGGATATGCATATTCTTGATACCATTTGAAAGGAAACACTTTGAAGTTTGTGGAAATGTGAAATGAATGTTGGAGAATATAACACATTAGATCTGGTAAAAGATAAAACAAAGAAAAACCATGCGTTTTTTGTATATTTTTTTTGTACCATCTTTGAAATGCAAGAATTTAAGCTTTCTGCACATATCAGACATGTCTATGTCCTAGGAAATGTTCATGTTACTTACAACCTCATGCTAATCACATTAGCCTACGTTAGCTTAACTGTCCCTTGGGGGGGGGGGGACCAATCCTGTAGAGGTTGTTTAAGGAGAATTTATAAAATGTACAGATTGAAATGTATTGTGTAGCTCAAATATGATTGTCAGATAGATTGGAAAAGTTTAGGAGATTGTGTGTGCTCTATTAATTATATTTCTATCTTCAACATGACGTTCCAGATACAGCCCTGCCATTAATTGAAGGAAGCCAATCCAATAGTTTCAGTGAAGTAGTCACTTCCTGAGATATGTATTCAAATACTTTTTTGTTGTTGTTCATTTCTGAGATCTGTATTCCAATAGTTTTAAAAAGTAGTAATTTTTGGGCGATCTGTATTAAAATATTTGTTGTCACCTCCAAAATAACTATTTGTTCCCCTGCAAATTAGATTTACTTTTCACAAAGTACAATTAAAAGTATAGTTATCCCAGTTCTGCTTCCCAGCAGCCATAAATAGACATGTTAAAAATGGCCAATTTTTAAGACAGAATAAAACACATGAATGTGTTAATTGCTTGTGAGAATGAGAGATAAAAGCTGATAAACGTGCTTCATGCAACCTATTTTCTGTATTTGGATGCATCCCAAATTGCACTCTGTCCCCTATAGAGTGCTCTACTGTTGGTACCCTATACACTACTTTTGACTTGGGCCAGGGCCCATTTGGGATGAATACTCTGTTTTTGTCTTCTGTCTTTGTAGGTGGATTCCTTCCTGGTATTGTGTACTCTTCTACTCTTTGTTCCCCCTGCATGTTGTCTATTCCATCGGCAGTATTGAGCAAAGGTCAATGTGTTTGCTCTCTGCCTCTCATCGCTGTGTCAATGGCAGCATCTGTCTGCTACTAAAGTTAAGTACTTATTCAACCTGGCCTTTCGCTGCCTCTTGTCCTAAATGCCAACACATACGGGCAGCGTGTTGTCTTGCCCCTGAACAGACCAGACAGTATGAGTGGAACCAATAGGCGGTTATATAAACAATAAAGTAGGATAATGAATATAAATAACTACCAACTCATTCACTTTGAATTCAGATAAGGAATGAAACATAGCTTAGTGTACAACATCTAAACATTTACATGTGTACGTAGTATGTCCTAGATTATCTTTATCTTTCTTATTTAGTTTGGTACAGGTGTGAGGTGCTGAAGTAAGGTTCTATTGAATTACATACATGTAGTGTACATAGTATGGGTATTGTGCTGGCGCACACTTTGGGAGAAGTGTGGAGAATCAGGAAAATCTGGTCTCTGTGGGATTCCTACCAGTTCCTGGAGAGTTTTTGCGTCAGCTTAGTTAGATTACATCACTTTTGCAAATGTTAAGTGGCCTTTAACCTCAGTGTTTTTGTGTTGGTTACTTCAAAGGCTCTGTGTGTCTCTCTGTATAGAGTAAGGCCCCCTGCAGCTAATTGGGACATTTCTATTCCCAGCTGCGGTGTGACTAGTTTCAGTCCTCTAACTGTGTTGTGTCTTTGGGCCGGCCCTGCTGGAAGCCTGGGTACCTCCTCTAGACTCCTCTCTGCTCCCACTCCGTCCATCTGGTGTCCGGGGCCCTGAGGGGGTGCTTTTGCCCGACTCAGCACTTTCTACTTCCCCTCTGTCACAGACATTAGCACACCTCTCATCCTGTGGTCCCTTCTTTCTCACGATGGTGTCTCTATTCGACAGTGCTATTTCATCACTTCTCCTCCTCCTCCTCCTCCTCCTCATGTCTCTCTTTGGCTACCCCCTCTCTCTCCCTCCTCCTGGCTCCTGCAGAAGCCAAAGACCTGTTCCTGTTCCACAGCCTGTTGTGTGGTTTCATGGAACAGGACACTTTGCTGATTCGATTGCTCAATTTTTTTTCTATCTACATTTACATTTGGTCATTCAGCAGATGCTCTTATCCAGAACGTGCATTCAACTAAGGTAGGTAAGGTAACCATATATCACAGTCATTGCAAGTAGGGGGATTGTCATTACATCTAGGGGATTGACTCTAAACCCTACTGCAGTCATATCCAGAGTTCCAGTTTGAGTGGTTACTTTATTTTGAATCCGATTAGTGACTTGAAATGTCACGGAGGACCTTTCTGCACATTTAAACCAGTCTGCTGCATTATTGGAGATGCTCTGCTTTGTCATATGAATATAATTGTATCATGTGTTTGCTACTGGCAAATGGAGAGTGACTGCTTGCTCATATATGAGCCTTGAATACCAATGATACCTGAGAAGAATGTATCCCATGTGTTTTTATGTATTGAAAGAAACATTAGGTTGTGTGTGCACATCACCTGATTTTGGATCATTCTTCCTCGTTTTGCTACCAGCTCTGTAGTGGATGTTGATGTGTTTAGGTTCAATTTCGTTGTGCAAGGCTGCTATATTCCCAGAGATGATATACAGTGCACTGTACAGAATCTGTTAATTGATTATGTACAGTGAGTATACAAAACATTCATTGACATAGACAGACCAGGTGAATCCAGGTGAAAACTATGATCCCTTATTGATGTCACTTGTTAAATCCACTTCAATCAGTGTAGATGAAGGGGAGGACCCTTTCCTGCAGTCAAATTACCAAATCGCTCTCTAGTGGCCTCGTGGATGGAATGTTAATTGGAAAATCAAAAGGTTTTGTTATATTTCAGTCTTCTGTGATGTATATAAAGTGTAATATTGGGATGCAAACTCAAAATGGAATACATTTCAACTCTATTTCTGACATGGTACAAGTGTCTCCTTTTTTAAGCACATAACCATGTGTGTGTGAGGTATATACTTTTGTTTTAAAGAAGATTTGTTTAAGACTACCAAGAAACACTCTATGACCCTAATTTACCCCACTGCAGTAAATGGTTATTAAAGTAGGATTTTTAAGCCTTGAGACAATTGAGACATGGATTGTGTATGTGTGCCATTCAGAGGGTGAATGCGAAAGGCAAAATGTTTAAGTGCCATTGAACGGGGTATGGTAATAGATGCCAGGCTCACTGGTGCATTTTAATATTAGGAAGGTGTTCCTAATGTTTGGTTAATTCAGTGTATGTCATATGTGCTACAATACTATAGGATACTAGACTGCTACCAAACTAGAGTATGCACAAGCTTATCGTATGCTGTTTGTGTTGACAGGTTTGTTTATCTAAAGCCCATTTGTTTCTTTAAAAAAATGAAATTCCATCCCCTTGAACTATAAGGTCACCCATATGTTAAAACTTTTTACGCTAGCCGAACAGCCGCTGAAAAGGCAGAGAGCAAAATTCTAAAATCTTTTTTTGAAATATTTAACTTTCATACATTCACAAGTGCAATACACCAAATTAAATCTTAACTTCATGTTAATCTACCCATCGTGTCCGATTTCAAAAAGGCTTTACAGCGAAAGCACACCATATGATTATGTTAGGTCAGAGCCTAGTCACAAAAACACATACAGCCATTTTCCAGCCAAAGAGAGGAGTTACAAAAAGCAGAAATAGAGATAAAATTAATCACTAACCTTTTATGATCTTCATCAAATGGCACTCATAGGACTTCATGTTACACAGTACATTTATGTTTTGTTCGATAAAGTTCATATTTATATCCAAAAATCTCAGTTTACATTGGCGCGTTATGGTCAGTAATGTTGTGCCTCGAAAATATCCGGCGAATTTTCAGAGAGCCACATCAATTTACAGAAATACTCATCATAAACTTTGATAAAAGATACAAGTGTTATGCACAGAATTAAAGATATACTTCTCCTTAATGCAACCGCTGTGTCAGATTTCCAAAAAACTTTACGGAAAAAGCACATCATGCAATAATCTGAGTACGGCGCTCAGACACAAAAGCCATACAGGTACCCGCCATGTTGTGGAGTCAACAAAAGTCAGAAATAGCGTTATAAATATTCACTTACCTTTGATGATCTTCATCAGAATGCACTCACAGGAATCCCAGTTCCACAATAAATGTTTGTTTTGCTCGATAAAGTCCATCATTTATGTCCAAATACCTCCTTTTTGTTAGTGCGTTTAGTTCACAATCCAAACTCACGAGGCGCGGGCTAGTCCAAGTTCAGACGGAATGTCCAAAAAGTCATATAACAGTTCGTAGAAACATGTCAAACGATGTATAGAATCAATCTTTTGGATGCTTTTAACATAAATCTTCAATAATGTTCCAACCGGAGAATTCCTTTGTCTTTAGAAATGCAATGGAACGCAGGTCGCTCTCACGGCCACACGCATAACCGGCTCATGGCACTCTGCCAGACATCTGGTTGAAACAGCTCTCATTCTCTCCTCCTTCACAGTAGAAGCCTCAAACAAGGTTCTAAAGACTATTGACATCTAGTGGAAGCCTTAGGAAGTGCAATATGACTCCATAGACACTGTATATTAGAAAGGCAATGAGTTGAAAAACTACAAACCTCAGATTTCCCACTTCCTGGTTGGATATTTCTCAGGTTTTCGCCTGCCATATGAGTTCTGTTATACTCACAGACATCATTCAAACAGTTTTAGAAACTTCAGAGTGTTTTCTATCCAAATCTACTAATAATATGCATATATTAGCTTCTGGGCCTGATTAGCAGGAAGTTTACTCTGGGCACGCTTTTCATCCGAACGTGAAAATGCTGCCCCCTATCCCAAACAGGTTAAAAACACACTTTCCCAAACATTCCCCTCAAAAGTGGATTTTTCCTCTCATAGAGTTAAAATATAATGATGGGGACCATCAGCGGGGTACCTGGCCTATTCACAGGGGGTCCTTGGGAAGACTCATAAGAATATAGGCCTAATGATCAGTTGCACATGAGGGGGTACTTCATGCAGAGCAAAATGTGGATGAGGTAAAATTACCAAAAAAGGTTGAGAACCGTTGAGGTATGTAATACGTTATACAGGGTCACTCATAAGCAAATACACGTTATCACACTATCCTCCTAAAAGTTCATGCCTGTTCTTATAGGGTTTGTGATAACACTTTATTTTGAGATGCCCCCTATGCTCAACAAACTATCAATAGACTATCATTAACAATAAGTTACATGATGTTGGATATGTAACTATGTCTTTGCGTGTTCCTTCTGTCATAAGGCCGGTTTCCCAGACGGAGATTAAGCCTAGTCTTGGACTGAAAACCATTCTCAATGGAGAATCCCCATTGGAAATGCTTTTAATGTCCAAGATTAGGCTTAAACGTTGTCCGGGAAACTGCCCATTTGTGTCTGTGTGTGTCTGTTCCTCTTCTCATAGTTAGTTTATAATGTAAAGAGTTACAATATGTGGGATCCCTGTGTGTTTCTCCTTCAGGTGCCGGAGGCTGGGCTCCTGTAGAGTCTAATAAGTACCAGTGGTTGGAGGTGGACCTGGGGGAGCGGACAGAGATCACAGCCGTGGCCACGCAGGGTCGCTACGGCAGCTCAGACTGGGTCTCCTCCTTCCTCCTCATGTTCAGCGACACGGGACGCAACTGGAAACAGTACCGCCAGGAGGACAGCATCGGGGTAAGTCTCAGTGGGCAACCTTGACTAGTGTACATTGTAGGTAATCATACCTGGAAGACAGTGTCAGGGTCAGTGGGCAACCTTGACTGGTTGTAGTCATTTAAACCTGCAAGACAGCATAGGGGTGAGTCACTGACGAAAGACCATATGGCTGCATCTGAAATTGCACCCTGTGGCTCCCTTGTGCTACGTTTGACCAGGGCTAGCCTCTGCTCCTAGGCTTCGCTCACGTTGTGGTGAGGTGAAAGCCTGTAGCAGAGGCTAGATCAGGGCCCATGGACTATGGTCAAAAGTAGTGCACTATATAGGAATAGGGTGCCATTTCAGACGCTGCCAAGTACACCATGTAGCCAAACTCTCAAATAGTCTCATAAGTGTCCTTTCACTATCAATGAATAATAGATGAATCACTGGAAGGCAGGAAAAGCCCAGCTTAGCTCTATACTGTTGGCTGAGAGAATTGTTGGATATAGCTGCATTTTAGTGTGTTGCCATCCTTGTTACTTGCTTTTGGTACTAAATAGCATTCTGTTAATTTTAGCTGACGCGAGGAAGAGAGAATTAGAAAGATTGTCAAAAGGAAAATTCTGATTTCACAACATATGTGCATACAGTTCTCTTCTGTACTCACAGTTTGACTACGCATATTTTTAAGTACTTGGCATCAAATTTCTGCACATATTCTCATCAATCCTAAGAACCTCTTAGAGGGTTTTTCAACTCCAATTGACAGCAGGAGTCTACTATCAGTACCAGTCACAAGTCCTGGTATGTGTTTTTTCTTTCCTCAGACCGGGCTTAATAAGTTTGAGTTTAAGGGATGAGTGTTGTTCTCTCTCTTTCTCTTCTATGAGCGAAGGCTTGTCAGACAGGGAGCAGGCGTTGGAGGGATTTGCACCTTGACAGGCATATTTCAAAGGGACACCTCCCTCCCGGAGCAAATGAGATGCAGCTTCCTAAGCTTCCTCATAAGCACGCACCTATGGGAACACACACACACAAATGAGATGCAGCTTACTGAGCTTCCTTAGCAGGAAACAGTGGAATTTGTTGGGCTTAACGCTTTGCTTCACCAGAAGCACGGCTCATCCTCTCTTCAAAGACGATGAGGATGCTTCTCAGCTCTCCAAATTATGCAACAACACTAAGAAAGTCAATTTCAGTGTGGGACAAACATCAAATGTTATATTATAAACGCAGATTTTCGACACAAAACCAAGATGGAACTCTTTGGCCTGAATGCCAAGTGTCACGTCTGGAGGAAACCTGGCACCATCCATAAGGTGAAGCACGGTGGTGGCAGCATCATATTGTGGAGATGTTTTTCTGCGTCAGGGACTGGGAGACTAGTTAGGATCGAGGGAAAGATGAACGGAGCAAAGTATAGAGTGATGAAAACCTTCTCCAGAGTGCTCAGGACCTCAGACTGGTTCACCTTCCAACAGGACAACGACACTAAGCACACAGCCAAGACACCGCAGGAGTGGCTTTGGGACAGGTCTCCGAATGTCCTGGAGTGGCCCAGCCAGAGCCCGGACTTGAACCCGATCGAACATCTCTCGAAAGACCTGAAAATAGCTGTGCAGCGACGCTCCCCATACAACCTGACAGAGCTTGAGAAGATCTGCAGAGAAGAATGGGAGAAACTTGTCACACTAAATACAGGTGTGACAAGCTTGTAGCGTCATACCCAACAACACTTGAGGCTGTAATTGCTGCCAAAGGTGCTTCAAGAAAGTACTGAGTAAAGGGTCTGAATACTTATGTAAATGTGATATTTCAGTTTAAAAAAAAACTGTTTTTGCCTTGTCATTATGGGGTGTTCTGTGTAGATTGATGAGGGAAAAAAACGATTTAATACATTTTAGAATAAGGCTGTTAACGTAACAAAATGTGGAAAAAGTCAAGGGGTCTGAATACTTTCTGAATGCACTTTATCGTCTCCCCTAGCCAACATGAAAGGGAGCTACTGGCCTGGCTCTTGTCTATCTCACAATGATAGTTAGGACGTTAACAGTGTTAATTGGGTATTTCACCCTTATTTTAGCGTGTGAACCACCAATTAACTGGAGTGTCAACTTCAAAGGTAGGATGGAATTCTTCAAAGGTAGGATGGAAAACTCCTAGGGGATGAACCCATTATTTATCCATCTTAATGAGAGACAAGGGCAGTGTCCCAAATGGTACCATGTTCCGTATTTAGTGCACTACTTTTGACCAGGGCCCATACACAGCACTGGTCAAAAGTAGTACACTAAATAGGTAATAGCATTCCATTTGGGACACAGCCAGGGAACAGGAGGAGAGGACAAATAATAGAACACAATACTGCTATGTAATATGTGCATGTCTTATTAGAAACATAAGTTAGGATCAGAGAGGTTAACGACGCTCATTACTCAAATAGTAGACCTAAGTATTTACCAGCAAACATGAGACCGAAAGAGCATCAGTATTACATTTCTTATTAATCTCATCAGTAACAAACCCCTTTCAGGACCCACTTTATCAATGCGGCCACATGCTCTTCTCAAATGGTGGAGGCAAAGCTATTGGGAGCATTCATCAGTGTGGGAGTATCTATTTTTATTTCATGAAAAAAAAGAGGGTTTGCCAAAGCAGTGGAGGCATGTGGAAGGAGCTGTAGGAGGACAGAATTATTGTAATGGCTGGAATGGAATGGCATCAAACACGTCAAACATATGGAAACCACATGTTTTGTATTTTATTTATTTATATTTTTTTTACCCCCTTTTCTCCCCAATTTTCGTGGTATCCAATTGCTAGTAATTACTATCTTGTCTCATCACTACAACTCCCGTACGGGCTCGGGAGAGACGAAGGTCGAAAGCTATGCGCCCTCCGAAGCACAACCCAACCAAGCCGCACTGCTTCTTAACACAGCGCGTCTCCAACCCGGAAGCAAGCCGCACCAATGTGTCTGAGGAAACACCGTGCACCTGGCCCCCTCGGTTAGCGCGCACTGCGCCCGGCCCGCCACAGGAGTCGCTGGAGCGCGATGAGACAAGGATGTCCCTACCGGCCAAACCCTCCCTAACCCGGACGACGCTAGGCCAATTGTGCGTCGCCCCACGGACCTCCCGGTCGCGGCCGGCTGCGACAGAGCCTGGGCGCGAACCCAGAGACTCTGGTGGCGCAGCTAGCGCTGCGATGCAGTGCCCTAGACCACTGCGCCACCCGGGAGGCGGAAACCACATGTTTGACTCAGTTCCATTAATTCCATTCCAGCCATTACAAGTTGCCCGTCCTCCTAGATCTCTTCCTACCAGCCTCCTCTGACCCAAAGAAGAAAAACAATCATATCATACAGTGGTAAATCAGGTAGTGCCTATGGTAACTCTTCCTTTGGATAGTCCCAAATAGACGGTTTGTAGATGTTCAACTAACTGTCAACAACATTTCAATGAACTATCCATCAACCCTAAGCCTCTCTGTATATTTGTGCCCTCTGTGTGTTTCTCCAGGCGTTCACTGGAAACAGCAATGCAGACAGTGTGGTGCAGTTCAAACTGCAGCAGCCAGTCTTTGCCAGGTTCCTACGGTTACTTCCTCTCGACTGGAACCCTAACGGGAGGATAGGCCTGAGGCTGGAGGCCTATGGATGCCCTTACAGTAAGTACAACCAGGGGGGTTGGACAGGACATCATTTCCTTATTGCAATGAGATTACTCTAATCTGGTTGTATTGATGTCATTGCAACCAGTTTTGCCCCCTGGGTATTTTTTTCTATTATTAAACTAGGAAAGAAACTACTGTAGGTGTACATGTACTAAATGCTTTTTTCTTAAGATGAGCCAACAAACAATATGCGAAAGCTGAATCTATTTTATTTTCACTGTTGTCATTTCTGTCTCACACAGACATATACTGTATATTCTTTCTCGTACTCTGGCAGCTAGGCCTCTGTTTCTCCCTCAGTCCAACAACCTATCCCTGGATTGTTTTTTAATCAGTCCACCAGGTAGAGTGATGATTTATGAGTTGTATTACATTAATATATGAATCGGTTTTTTTGTTCTTTTTGTAGGTGGCACTAGTGGGAGGAAATGTATTATGAGACAAATGAGAGAGGACAGAGTGGATGTGTTTTGATATGTTATATTGTGTTTTGAATGATTATACGTGAGAGCAGATGGTTTCACTCTCAAAACAATTAGTGTCCAGGGTTTGTTTATACTTATTTATAGCGAATTTATCTGACTTTTGGGGATGGAATTACATTCTGGAAGTTTTTGTTTTAAACACTCAGTGAGTGCTACCAGTGCTATAATTGTTCAACAGCCCAATTCAAATAAATAGTTGTATTTGGTAATTTTTCTGTAATGACCATGTAATCAGTAACCATGTAAAGTAAATGCCAGGGAAGTAGCCTTGTAAAACAGTGTTACCCAAATTACAATAAATTATACACTGAGTTTACTAAACATTAGGAACACCTTCCTATTGAGTTGCAACCCCAACTTTTGCCCTCAGAACATTCTCAATTTGTCAGGGCATGGACTCTACAAGGTGTCGATAGCGTTCCACAGGGATGCTGGCCCATGTTGACTCCAATGCTTCCCACAGTTGTCAAGTTGGTTGGATGTCCTTTTGGTGGTGGACCATTCTTGATACACACAGGTTCACTGTTGAGCGGGAAAAACCCAGCAGCGTTGCAGTTGTTGACACAAACCAGTGCGCTTGGCAGCTACTACCATACCCCGTTCAAATGCACTTAAATGTCTTGCCTTGCCCATTCACCCTCTAAACGGCACACATACACAATCCATGTCTCAATTATCTCCAGGCTTAAAAATCCTTCTTTATTAAACTGCCTCATCCCCTTCATCAACACTGACTGAAGTGGATTTGACAAGTGCCATCAATAAGGGTTTATAGATTTAACCTGGATTCATCTGGTCAGTCAATGCCATGAAAAGATCAAGTGTTTATTAAAGTATGTATGGCAGTGATTTGAAGGCCCCAGCCAGAGGCCATTCTGAGCCCCCCCCCACCTCAAAATAATAGGGATTTATTTATAGTAAAGACATGTCATTGAACTGTAATGTGCCATGAACATAACCAGTCATGATGTTCTCATCTGATTGTCAAACAAATCACTTCAGAAAGTAGGTTACCTTCGCACGTTCATCCAAAATAATTCCAGCATCCGAACAGGACACCGGCCAACTTTCGTTCAATTCGCAAGTGGTTGAAAATATCTCAACGTAGAAAGCAACCGAGCAAGCGAAACAGCGCCCCTCTGTCTTATTATATGTAGGCCATGTATCTGATGCTGGCTGGCCAAAAAAAGTTGGACATGCATCATTTTTGGCCAGACAGCATCCGATACATGGGCTACGCCAGGGTTCCCCAAACTCGGTCCCCGGGACCCGAAGTGCTTGAAGAATTTAAAAAAGAATAATATACAAATATTGTACAATCCAGGTATGCAAAGAAAGACTCACATCTATAATCACTGCCGAAGGTGAATAACTTGTATTGACTCATGGGGTTGAATACTTATCTAATCAAAATATATTTTTCATTTATTTTTTACAAATGTGTTTTTCCACCACTTTTACATTACAGCGTATTTTGTGTAGATTGTTGACAAAATTTTTTCAATTAAGTCAATTTTAATCCCACAGTTGTAACACAACAAAATGTGGAAAAAGTCAAGGGGTGTGAATACTTTCTGAAGTCACTTTGTCCTTTGCCTGTGCCTTGACAACGATGTCAGTATTATCAGCAGCACCTGTCTTTTTACTGAAGAAATGCGCATTGTATCCCCCTAAAGTCTAATGGCCCAGGGATGGCTTTCTAGTAAGCTAACATAAGGAATTGTTTTAATATACCAAGGATCATTTAGCTATTGAATTTTGAATGTTGGACCTTGTAGGTATACAAACTCTCTCTCTCTATAATTCAATTCAATTTAAGGGGCTTTATTGGCATGGGAAACATATGTTTACAATGCCAAAGCAAGTGAAATAGATAATAAACACAAGTGGAAAAAAAGAACAGTAAATCTTGCTGCTGTGATTGCACAGTGTGGTATTTCACCCAATAGATATGGCAGTTTATCAAAATTGGATTTGTTTTTGAATTCTTTTGTGGGTCTGTGTAATCTGAGGGAAATATGTGACCGACCGTCTTGATTCGGTCTTATGTAGTAACATTTGAAGTGGTGTTTTTTTACATTGGATAAAAGCAGAGACACAGAGCTACAAAATGGTTATATGATCAATTCTACTTTGAAAGTTGATAAAATTGTAACCTCACTTTCCACTTCCAGAAAGTGGAGAGCAACACAGTTTTACTACGCGATTCATTCAAAAAAGCTGCGTTTTCACAGGATTACCAACACATACTGACCAGCTCAAATAGACAGAAGTGTGCTATATGGACGACCAATCCAAACTCATCTCTCGGCATGTCCAGCCCACTCATTACCTCAGCCAATCATGGCTAGCAGGAAGGTTTCTCTCTTTTTCTGTGGATAAACCAACTAGGCTCGTAATTTAACAATTTACAGATGGCATACAAGTTTGTTATTAAGGCACATGAAAGTTCACATGTTCGAGAAGGCATTTCTGCCCAAAAAACGCACTTGGATTAAAAAAAAATCTCCAGGTTCATTTCTCTGTAGGTGATGGCTTTTGGTAATCGCTTCCTTTTAGGTGCTTGTATAATTATAAAGTCTATTTTCTGGATTTTTATAATTAGCGGGTATCGGCCTAATTCTACTCTGCATGCATTATTTGGTGTTTTACGTTGTACATGGAGGATATTTTTGCAGTCTCAATTTGGTGTTTGTCTCATTTTGTGAAATCTTGGTTGGTGAGTGGACCCCAGACCTCTCAACAATAAAGGGCAATGGATTCTATAACTGATTCAAGTATTTTTTGCCAGAATCCTAATTGGTATGTCAAATTTTATGTTCCTTTTGATGGTATAGAAGGCCCTTCTTGCCTTGTCTCTCAGATCGTTCACAGCTTTGTGGAAGTTACCTGTGGCGCTGATGTTTAGGCCGACATAGGTATCGTTTTTTTTTGTGTGTTCTAAGGCAACGGTGTCTAGATGGAATTTGTATTCGTGGTCCTGGCAACTGGACCTTTTTTGGAATGCCATTATTTTTGTCTTAATGAGATTTACTGTCAGGGCCCAGGTCTGACAGAATCTGTGCCGAAGATCTAGATGCTGCATTCTTTGGTTGGGATCAGAAGCAACAGATCATCAGCAAACAGAAGACATTTGACTTTAGATTCTAGTAGGGTGAGGCTGGGTGCTGCAGACTGTTCTAGTGCCCTCGGCAATTCTTTGATATATATGTTGAAGAGGGTGGGGCTTAAGCTGCATCCCTGTGTCACCCCCCGGCCCTGTGGAAAGAAATGTGTGTTTTTTGCCAATTTTAACTGCACACTTGTTATTTGTGTACATGGATTTTATAATGTCGTATGTTTTCCCCCAATACCACTTTCCATCAATTTGTATAGCAGACCCTCATGCCAAATTGAGTTGAAAGCTTTTTTTAAATCAACAAAGCATGAGAAGTGTCACACCCTGGCCATAGAGAGACTTTTATTCTCTATTTTGGGTAGGCCAGGGTGTGACTAGGGTATGCATTCTAGCTTCTTTATTTCTATGTTTTCTGTTTCTATGTTTTGGCCGGGTATGGTTCTCAATCAGGGATAGCTGTCTATCGTTGTCTCTGATTGGGAATCATACTTAGGCAGCCTTTTTCCCACCTGTGTTTTGTGGGTAGTTGTTTTCTGTATAGTTTATGCACCTTACAAAACTGTTTCGGTTTTCCCTCTTGTTTATTTTGTTCGAGTGTTTTGTGATCAAATGAAATCATGAACACTTACCACGCTGCGCTTTGGTCCGATCCTCATTACGACGAGAGCCGTGACAAGAAGACTTTGCCTTTGTTTTGGTTTGTTTGTTTGTCAATTCGGGTGTGCAAGGTGAAAACATGGTCTGTCGTACAGTAATTTGTTAAAATGCCAATTTGTCTCCACTTTTGTGGATTGGGGTGATCAGTCCTTGGTTCCAAATATTGGGGAAGATACCAGAGCTGAGGATGATGTTATAGCCAATTGGAATTTGTGGTCTGCTTATTTTATAATTTAATTTAGAATACCATCAACCCCACAGGCCTTTTTGGGTTGGAGGGTTTATATTTTGTCCTGCAGTTCATTCAATGAAATTGGAGAATCAAGTGGGTTCTGGTAGTTTTTAATAGTTGATTCTAAGACTTGTATTTGATCATGATGTTTTGATGTTTGTGCTTTGTTATAGAGCCAAAAAGACTGGATAAGTGGTTTATCCATACATCTGGATAAATAACTATTCGTGTTGTTTGTTTAGAGTTTTCAAATTTTCCCAGAAGTGTTTAGATTCTATGGATTCTTCCATTACATTGACCTGATTTCTGACGTGCTGTTCCTTCTTTTTCCATGGTGTATTTCTGTATTGTTTTAGTAGTTCACAATAGTGAAGGCCTAGGCTCAAGTTTTCTGGGTCTCTATGTCAAATCATATCAAATTGTATTGGTTACATGCAGATGTTATTGCGAGTGTAGCGAAATGCTTGTGCTTCTAGTTCCGACAGTGCAGCAATATCTAACATGTAATCTAACAATTCCACAACAACTACCGAGTACACACAAATCTAAGTAAAATAATGGAATAAAAATATATACATATAAATATATGGATAAGCAATGACAGAGCGGCATAGGCATGATGCAATAGATGGTATATAAAATACATGGTATATAAAATACAGTAAATACACTTCTGTTCAAAGTTTGGGGTCACTTACAAATATCCTTGTTTTTGAAAGAAAAGCACATTTTTTTGTCCAATAATGACATCAAATTGATCAGAAATACAGAGTAGACATTGTTAATGTTGTAAATGACTATTGTAGCTGGAAATGGCAGATATTTTATGGAATGTCTACATAGGCATACAGAGGCCCATTATCATCAACATCACTCCTGTGTTCCAATGGCATGTTGTGTTAGCTAATCCAAGTTTATCATTTTAAAAGCCTAATTGATCATTAGAAAACCCTTTTGTAATTATGTTAGCACAGCTGAAAACTGTTGTCCTGATTAAAGAAGCAATAAAACTGGCCTTTAGACTAGTTGTGACCGCTAACCGCTAACCCTTACACACAGCCTACATAGTTGTCACTATATTAGCTAACATCAAGTCAGCATAGCTACTAGAACTAATGCATTAGTAAACCCGCTACAATCATGCAATACAGTGTACAGTTAGCAAGCAGTTTAGCAGTTACACCGGTAGGCCCTGGTGGCAATAAATTAATCAAACCAAAAGCTTACCTTGACCTGGAAGAGTTCCCGTGTTGGATAGCCATAGCCAGCTAGGTAACATAGCATCTGTTTTGAGCCGGGTGTTTCAGTAGGCTAAACTGCATTCGCTAGCTAAGTACACTACCGTTCAAAAGTTTGGGGTCACTTAGAAATGTCCTTGTTTTTGAAAGAAAAGCACATTTATTGTCCATTAAATAACATCAGATTGATCAGAAATACAGTGTAGACATTGTTAATGTTGTAAATGACGATTGTACCTGGAAGAGGCTGATATTTTTTATGGAATATCTACATAGGCATACAGAGGTCCATTATCAGCAACCATCACTCCTGTGTTCCAATGGCACACTCTGTTAGCTAATCAAACTTTATCATTTTAAAAGGCTAATTGATCATTTCAAACCCTTTTGCAATTATGTTAGCACAGCTGAAAACTGTTGTCTGATTAAAGAAGCAATAAAACTGGCCTTCTTTAGACTAGTTGAGTATCTGGAGCATCAGCATTTGTGGGTTCGATTACAGGCTCAAAATGGCTAGAAACAAAGTACTTTCTTCTGAAACTCGTTAGTCTATTCTTGTTCTGAGAAATTAAGGCTATTCCATGTGAGAAATTTCCAAGAAACTGAATATCTCGTACAACGCTGTGTACTATTCCCTTCACAGAACAGTGCAAACTGGCTCAAACCAGAATAGAAAGAGGAGTGGGATGCCCCGGTGCACAACTGAGCAAGAGAACAAGTACATTAGAGTATCTAGTTTGAGAAACAGATGCCTCACAAGTCCTCAACTGGCAGCTTCATTAAATAGTACCCGCAAAACATCAGTCTCAATGTCAACAGTGAAGAGGTGACTCCGGGATGCTGGCCTTCTAGGTTTGTTGTGTTTTTCCCCCATCTTAATTTTTATTTTTTTGGCAAGTCTGAGATATGGCTTTTTCTTTGCATCTCTGCCTAGAAAGTTGTCCTTGATGATCTTTTGGCCTCACTGTGACATTGGTGCTGTAGGTGTCCTGGAGGCCAGGTAGTTTACCCCCGATGATGCGTTGTGCTGACCTCACCACCCTCTGGAGAACCTTGCGATTGTGGGCGGTGCAGTTGCCGTACCAGGCGGTGATACAGCCCGACAGGATGCTCTCAATTGTGAATCTGTAAAGGTTTTTGAGGGTTTAGGTGTAAAGACACATTTTTTCAGCCTCCTGAGGTTCACCACACTATCTGTGTGGGTGGACCATTTAAGTTTTTCCGTGATGTGTACACCGAGAAACTTAAAACTTTCCACCTTCTCCACTGCTGTCCTGTTGATGTGGATAGGGGGGTGTTCCCTCTGCTGTTTCCTGAAGTCCACGATCATCTCCTTTGTGATGTTTACATTGAGTGAGAGGTTGTTTTCCTGACACCACACTCCGAGTGCCCTCACCTCCTCTCTGTAGGCTGTCTCGTCGTTTTTTGTAATCAAGCCTACTACTGTTGTGTTGTCTGAAAACTTGATGATTGAGTTGGCCATGCAGTCACCATTGTGCAGCCCCAGTGTTGAAGATCAGTGAAGTGGAGATGTTGTTTCCTACCTTTACCACCTTGGGGCGGCCCGTCAGGAAGTCCAGGACGCAATTGCACAGGGTGGGGTTGAGACCCAGGGCCTCAAGCGTAATGATGAGTTTGGAGGGTACTGTGGTGTTGAATGCTAAGCAAAAGTCAATGAACAGCATTCTTACATAGGTATTCCTCTTGTCCAGATGGGATAGGGCAGTGTGCAGTGTGATGGCGATTGCATCGTCTTTGGAGGGTGGAGTGGAGGGTGAAATGTAAGTTGGAGGTGATATGATCCTTGGTTAGTCTCTCAAAGCACTTCATGATGACAGAAGTGAGTGCTACGGGGCGATAGTCATTTAGTTGTTACCTTTTCCTTCTTGGGTACAGGAACAATGCTGGCCATCTTGAAGCATGTGGGAACAGCAGACATGTATAGGGAGAGATTGAATATGTACGTAAACATACCAGCCAGCTGGTCTGCGCATGCTTTGAAGACACGACTAGGGATGCCGTCTGGGCCGCAGCCTTGTGAGGGTTAACATGTCTGCCACGGAGAAGGAGAGCCTACAGACCATGGTAGCCAGCCGCGTCTGTGGCACTGTGTTATCCTCAAAGTGGGCAAAGAATGTGTTTAGTTTGTCTGGAACCAAGACGTTGGTGTCCGTGATGTGGCTGGTTTTCCTTTTGTAGTCCATGATTCTCTGTAGGACATGCCAAATACGTCTCATGTCTGAGCCATTGAATTGCGACTCCACTTTGTTTCTATACTGACATTTCACTTGTTTGATTGCCTTTCGGAGGGAATAACTGTTTGTATTCAGACATATTCCCAGTCACCTTTCCATGTTTAAATGCGATGGTTTGCTCTTTCAGTTTTGCGTGAATGCCGCCATCTATCAACGGTTTCTGGTTAGGGTATGTTTTAATAGTCACAGTAGGTACAACATTTCCAATACACTTCCTTATAAACTCACTCACTGAATCAGCGTATACTTCGATATTATTCTCTGAGGCTACCCGGAACATGTCCCAGTCCGTTTGATCAAAACAATCTTGAAGCGTGGATTCCGATTGGTCAGACCAGTGTTGAATAGTCCTTAGCATCCAGTTTGAGTGTCTGCCTATAGGAAGGGAGAAGCAAAGTGGAGTCGTGGTTAGATTTTCCAAAAGGAGGGCGGGAGAAGGCTTTGTATGCATCGCGGAAGTTAGAGTAGCAGTGATCCAGTGTTTTAGTGACTGTTTTACTTACTACACGAGTGCTAAAGTCAATATGCTGACAGAATTTAGGTAGCCTTGTTTTCCTATTTGCTTTGTTAAAATCCCCAACTACAATAAATGCAGCCTCAGGATATATGGTTTCCAGGTTTGCATAAGTCCAGTGAAGTTCCTTGAGGGCATGGTATCAGCTTGAGGGGGGATATACACGGCTGTGACAATAACCGAGGAGAATTCCCTTGGGAGATAATATGGTCGGCATTTGATTGTCAGGAATTCTATGTCAGGTGAACAAAAGGACTTGAGTTCCTGTATGTTGTTACAATTACACCATGAGGCGTTAAATTATGAAACATACACCCCCATCCTTCTTCCCGAGAGATGATTATTCCTGTCGGCGTGACGCACAAAGAATCCAGGTGGCTGTACCGACTCTCGATATCCCGAGAGAGCCATGTTTCCGTGAAATAGAGTATGTTACAATCCATTATGTCTCTCTGGAAAGCAACCTTTGTCCTAATTTCGTCTACCTTGTTATCTAGAGACTGGACAGTAACGAGTAATATACTCGGAAGAGGTGGGTGGTGTTCGGCGCATCCGAAGTCTGACCAGAAGACCGCCGCATCTACTTCTTCTCTGGCGGCGTTGTTTTGGGTCAGCTTCTGGAATCAGGTCAAATGTCCTAGGTGGTTCGGACAAAGGATCCTCTTCGGGAAAGTCGAATTCCTGGTTGTAGTGCTGGTAAGTTGACGTCACGCTGATATACAATACTTCTTCCCGGCTGAATGTAATAACACTTAAGATTTTCTGGGCTAACAATGTAAGAAATAATATATAAAAAAACTAAATACTGCAAAGTTTCCTAAAGGCTAGAAGTGAGGCAGCGCTCTCTGTTGGTGCCATCTTTTTGGTTGGATAGGTTTCTCAATTTCTTTCTTAGGTTTTTGCATTCTTCATCAAACCATTTGTCATTGTTGTTGATTTTCTTAGGTTGTCTGCTTGAAATTTTGGGATTTGATAGGGAATCTGAGAGGTCAAATATGCTGTTTAGGTTTTCTACTGCCAAGTTTACAAATTCACTATTACAGTTAAAACTTTTGTCCAGGAAATTGTCTAGAAATTGTCTGTTGTTGCCTCTTTGTTTTTTGGTAGATTTCCACACTGTTTCCCTTCCATCTAAAGCATTTCTTAATATTAATCAGTTCCTTTGGCTTTGATACCTCATGATTGAGGATAGCTCTGTTCAAGTAGAATGTGATTTGCTGTGATCTGATAGGGGTGTCAGTGGACTGACTGTGAACGCTTTAAGAGACGCTGAGTTGAGGTCAGGGATAAAGTAGTCTACCGTACTACTGCCAAGAGATGAGCTATATGTGTACCTACCATAGGAGTCCCCTCGAAGCCTACCATTGACTATGCACATACCCAGTGTCCGACAGAGCTGCAGGAGTTGTGAACCGTTTTTGTTGTTTGTGTTTTCGTAGTTGTGTCAAGGGGGGCATGTGGGGGGGGATTAAAATCAAATCAAATTGTATTTGTCACATGCGCCGAATACAACAGCTTACTTAAACGCCCTTAACCAACAATGCCGTTTTAAGAAAATACTAACAAAAAAAAGTAAGAGATAAGAATAACAAATGATTAAAGAGCAGCAGTAAATAACAATAGCGGGGATAAATACAGGGAATACTGGTATAGAGTCAATCTGCGAGGGCACCGGTATTGAGGTAATATGTACATGTAGGTAGAGTTTTTAAAGTGACTATGCATAGCTAATATTAGAGAGTAGCAGCAGTGTTCCAGAAGGGGGGTAGGGGGAATACAAAATAGTCTGGGTTGCCATTTCATTAGCTGTACAGGAGTCTTATGGCTTTGGGGGTAAAAGCTATTTAGGAGCCTCTTGGACCTAGACTTGGCGCTCCGGTACTGCTTGCCGTGCGGATGCAGTCTATTACTAGGATGGCTGGAGTCTTTGACAATTTGTAGGGCTTTCCTCTGACACCGCCTGGTATAGAGATCCTGGATGGCAGGAAGCTTGGTCGCAGGGATGTACTGGGCCATATGCACTACCCTCTGTAGTGCCTTGCGGTCGGAGGCCGAGCAGTTGCCATACCAAGCAGTGATGCAACCAGTCAGGATGCTCTTGATGGTGCAGCTGTAAAACCTTTTGAGGATCTGAGGACCCATGCCAAATCTTTTCAGTCTCCTGAGGGGGAATAGGTTTTGTCATGCCCTCTTCACGACTCTCTTGGTGTGCTTGGACCATGTTAGTTTATTGGTGATGTGGACACCTAGAAACTTGAAGCTCTCAACCTGCTCCACTACAGCCCTGCCAATGAGAATGGGGGCGTGTTCGGTCCTCCTTTTCCTGTAGTCCACAATCATCTCCTTTGTCTTGATCACGTTGAGGGAGAAGTTGTTGTCCTTGCACCACTCTGTTAGGTCTCTGACCTCCTGCCTATAGACTGTCTCATCATTGTCGGTGATCAGGCCTACCACTGTTGTGTCATCAGCAAACTAAATGATGGTGTGGAGTCGTGCCTGGCCGTGCAGTCATGAGTGAACAGGGAGTGCAGGAGGGTACTGAGCACGCACCCCTGAGGGGCCCACGTGTTGACGTTCAGCATGGTGGATGTGTTGTTACCTACCCTTACCACCTGCAGGCGGCCCGTCAGGAATCCAGGATCCATTTGCAGAGGGAGGTGTTTAGTCCCAGGGTCCTTAGCTTAGTGATGAGCTTTGAGGGCACTATGGTGTTGAACGCAGACCTGTAGTCAATGAATAGCATTCTCACATAGGTGTTCCTTTTGTCCAGGTGTGAAAATGCAGTGTGGAGTGCATCATCTGTGGATCTGTTGGTGCGGTATGCAAATTGGAGTCTAGAGTTTCTGGGATAATGGTGTAGATGTGAGTCATGACCAGCCTTTCAAAGCATTTCATGGCTACAGACATGACCTTAGTGTTCTTGGGAACAGGGACTATGGTGGTCTGCTTGAAACATGTTGGTATTACAGACTCAGACAGGGAGAGGTTGATAATGTCAGTGAAGACACTTGCCAGTTGGTCAGCGAATGATCGGCGTACACATCCTGGTAATCCGTCTGGCCCTGCGGCCTTGTGAATGTTGACCTGTTTAAAGGTCTTACTCACATCGGCTGCGGAGAGCGTGATCACACAGTCGATGCTCCCATGTATGTTTCAGTGTTACTTGCCTCGAAGCGAGCATAGAAGTCATTTAGCTCATCTGGTAAGCTCGTGTCTCTGGGCAGCTCTCGGCTGTGCTGTGTAGTCTGTAATAGTTTGCAGGCCCTGACACATCCAACGAGCTTCGGAGCCGGTGTAGTACGTTTCAATCTTAGTCCTGTATTGATGCTTTGCATGTTTGATGGTTCGTTGGAGGGCATAGCGGTATTTCTTATAAGCTTCCGTGTTAGAGTCCCGCTCCTTGAAAGCTGTATCTCTACCCTTTAGTTCAGTGCTAATGTTGCCTGTAATCCATGGTTTCTGGTTGGGGTATGTACGTACAGTGACTGTGGGGACGACGTCCTCGATGCACTTATTGATAAAACAAGTGACTGATGTGGGGTACTCCTCAATGCCATCGGAAGAATCCCGAGAACATATTCCAGTCTGTGCAAGCAAAACAGTCCTGTAGTTTAGCATCTGCTTCATCTGACCACTTTTTTATAGACCGAGTCACTGGTGCTTCCTGCTTTAATTTTAGCTTGAAAGCAGGAATCAGGAGGATAGAATTATGGTCAGATTTGCCAAATGGAGGGAGAGGGAAAGCTTTGTACGCATCTTTGTGTGTGGTGTAATGGTGGTCAAGAATTGTTTTCCCTCTGGATGCACATTTAACATGCTGTTCCCCTGCATTAAAGTCCCCGGCCACTAGGAGCGAAGTCTCTGGATGAGTGTTTTCCTGTTTGCTTATGGCGGTATACATCTCATTGAGTGTGGTTTTAGTGCCAGCATCAGTCTGTGGTGGTATGTAGAAAGCTACGAAAAATACAGATGAAAACTCTCTAGGTAGATAGTGTGGTCTACAGCTTATCATGAGATCCTCTACCTCAGGCGAACAAAACCTCGAGACTTCCTTAGATATCATGCACCAGCTGTTGTTTACATAAATGCATAGGCCCCCGCCCGTGTCTTACCAGAGGCTGCTGTTCTGTCCTGCCGATAGAGTGTATAACCAGCCAGCTGTATGTTCTTAATGTCGTCGTTCAGCCACGACACAGTGAAACATAAGATATTACCGTTTTTAATGCCCCATTGGTAGGATAAACGTGCTTTCAGTTCGTCCCATTTATTTCCAGTGATTGAACGTTAGCTAGCAGGACGGATTGCAAGAGCAGATTAGCCACTCGTCGCCTGATCCTCACAACGATCTCTTTCAGTGAAATATCTTTCCTTCTCCAGCGAATAACAGGGATCTGGGCCTGGTCGGGTATCTGTATTAGATCCCTCCTGTCCGACTCATTGAAGAAGAACTCTTCGTCCAGTTTGAGGTGAGCAATCGCAGTTCTGATGTCCAGAAGGTCTTTTCGGGCATAAGAGATGGTAGCAGCAACATTATGTACAAAACAAGTTACGAAAGACGCAAGAAAACAAACAAAATAGCATGGTTGGTTAAGAGCCCCCTCCTGTACTCCCAGTTCACCCACGACTGCGTGGCCATGAACGCCTCCAACTCAATCATCAAGTTTGCAGACAACACAACAGTAGTTGGCTTGATTACCAATAACGACGAGACGGCCTACAGGAAGAAGGTGAGGGCTCTCGGAGTGTGGTGGCAGGAAAATAACCTCTCACTCAACATCAATAAAACAAAGGAGATGATCGAGCAGAGGGAGCACCCCCCTATCCACATCGGCGGGACAGCAGTAGAGAAGGTGGGAAGTTTTAAGTTCCTCGGTGTACATATCATTGACAAACTTAAATGGTTCAGCCACACAGACAATGTGGTGAATAAGGCGCAACAGCGTCTCTTTAACCTCAGGAGGCTGAAGAAATTTGGCGTGTCACCTAAAACCCTCACAAACTTTTACAGATGCACAATTGAGAGCATTCTGTTGTGCTGTATCACCGCCTGGTACGTCAACTGCACCGCCCACAACCGCAGGGCTCACCAGAGGGTAGTGCGTTCTGCACAACGCATCACCGGGGGCAAACTACCTGCCCTCCAGGACACCTACAGCACCCGATGTCAGAGGAAGGCCAAAAATATAATCAAGGACAACAACCACCCGAGCCACTGCCTGTTCAGCTCATAATGTATATACTGTATTCTATACTATCTATTGCATCTTAGCCTATGCCACTCTGACATTGCTCATCCATATATTTATACATTATTTTTCCATTCCTTTACTTGTGTATTAGGTTTTTGTTGTGGAATTGTTCAATATTACTTGATAGATATTGCTGCACTGTCAGAACTATAAGAACAAACATTTCGATACACTCGCAATAACATCTGCTAACCATGTGTATGTGACCAATAAAATGTGATTTGATTTGATATAGGTAGCATAAATGAGGACATTTTTCTCTGTTGAGATCATTTCCTTATTAATTTCTAGCCTGATGTAAAATGTTCCTGTTTTGATCAATTTAATAGAGTGGGTTATGTCTTCTCTATTCCAAATTAGCAGAGTCTCCCCTGTTTCACACCTGGTAGTTTGGTGGAGGGGACTTCCAGCTCTCTGTAACCTAGAGGGCAACCAGTG